>NW_020897722.1:4757367-5117091 GCF_003984885.1 Neopelma chrysocephalum
ATTTAGTAAAAGATTGCATCAGCTGTATTCCACGACAGAAAACCTCTACCCACACATGTGGAATAAATAACTGAAGCATTTCCTAACAAATGTCTCGGAAGTTCAAGAAGCTACAATGCCTTTTCTTCTTCTAATGGTGACCAGTTGCATATAACTTCACACTATTGGGTGAACAAGACGAGCAGTCTCATTTCTCAACAGCTGTGTATGATGGGTGTGTTGTATAAATGCTTCTACCTGCCTCAACTCCAGACCTCACAAATAGCCAGAGCTCTCTGAAGGTTTGTCATTAGTGATGGTTTTTCCTTGAAGAAAACAAGGGCCATGTTTTCATCATAAATCACACTAGCGTCTGGATATGTGCTTTTTATACACCAGTTTTCCTTTGCAGACCGTGTTTTTGTTTTCTGCAGGTGGCTGGGATACCTGGGCCTGCTCCTGTTTCATGTCCTGATATGTTTGCTGGTGCTCTTTGGGCTCATTAGAAACTCCAGGGCCATTCTTATGGGGTAAGTCCTGACCTGGGCACAGGGCATAAGGAAAGCCAGCTGAATGCAAGTGCCTGCCAGTGTGAACCTCTGCCTGTTGTCAGTTGATATCAAGGACGTCTGAAACTGAACATTTTAAATTTGCCTCTCAGAGTGGAGCTACTTTGTAGAGTGTAGCTCTGTGGACAGGATTAGGGCTGCGTACAAGAGATGTTCACAGGAAGGTTCTTGAGCTATAAAAGGCAGTGGTTCTGGTATCCATTGCTTTCTCATCAAAGATGAGGAACTCATCTGCATGGTCTGCTTTCCACTGGGTGGCATTGGTAGCTCTCATTTACTGTGAACATCCTCCCTTAAAATTACAGGCTTTAAAAATCTGCCTTTAATCCTCTCCAGTTGGGAAGGTGTTTGTTAATTGATGATGAGCATTGCATGTGTCTACACAACCTGGTAGCGTGCCTTCTGTGTCACGATCTGCTCTTGTTTACCTCAGGCTGTCACACCTGGAGAAATGTTAAACTGAGAACAAGCAATGGTTTACAGTTATGAGGAGGAGTCTTGTTGCCATGGTACTGCAACATTAATGCATGACTATATCTAAAAAGCACTGAAAATGCCCCATTACAAGGAAAAACTATTCCCCTCCCCATCTCGTAGCTTGGTGTAGCTTGGCATATTTGGCAGACACTGGTATCATAAACATAGTGACAGTTTGACAACTGACACGGCCAAGAGTTTATCCTGGTACGTGGTGATGCCATTAATAATTGGAATGTGTATTCAATTTTATTATTTGCCAGATGATTTCATACCTGGCAGGTTATACAGATAAAAGTCCAAGTGCACACACAGATGGCAAACCCAGGGTTTAAATTAGAATCTCATTCCCTGTTAGCCAGAAGTTCATATGAAGGCATTCCCCAAAGGGAGCACATGGCATAAAGAAGCAAGTGTATCACAGCCAGGCAAGATGGTGAAATGCCAGTTTTAGATCTTTTAGCCAAGCAATCAGTTACTGACCCAGTCATCTTCATTTAAAGTAAAACAACAAATGTGTCTTATTGATTAACATGCTCAGCTGGAGGCACCAAGCTGTGTTGTCCTTATGTCATAAAACCTCAGAACCTTGCTGATCCATGGCTGATAATTTTTGTGTCCATTTGGAAAAGGCATAATAAAGTCTTTAGTGTCTTATTTCAGAGTGCAGCACAGATGTCAGTCTGGTGAAGCTCCCTTAGTTCTGCAAGATAAGCCACAGATCCATTCACAGAATAGGGATTACTTGGAATTAAAATAAGTTGGTAAACTGAGGGATAGATTTTTTTTTTTTTAATGGAGAGCCATAAGTTTATTTTTTAAAGCTCTAGTATTCAGTGAGACAAGTGTAGCAGTAAAAAGGTATGTCCCTTCCTCACACAGATGCTTGCACTAGGTTTGAATAAAGAATATCTTGGTTATGAACAGATTTTTGTATTGTTTAGGGTGTGAGTGGGAAGGAATCTACTTATGTTTCAAAGCCTGAGGGGAAAAAGCATCCCTAAGAGAGCAAGCCAGTGTCCCTTTACTTTGAAGACAGAGACACATAAAATGAAACTGCTTATTAGTCTGCATCCCTGTACCTGAGGGAGTTGAGGAGCACTATTGCCTGAATATCTCTACCCCTCATACTGACAGCAAGGGTGAAGTGCTAATGTGCTGGTTGGGGAAGTGCAAAAGCCTTTTCCACCAGTGTGTGCCAGCTGAATGTCACCAAGACCACTGCTCTGTCATCCCTCTGCCTTGTCTGCTTGACAGCAGACACTTCCCACTCTTTCTGTCAGTAATGAGGTCCAGCTGTCAGAACAAAACCTTAAATCTGTGTGGAGATGGACTCACATGGCAGTGGTAGGGCCCTAAACTGTTGCTGTGAACTGTTTGCCTGCAGGTGACTGTCTCTCCTGGAGCTGTGTGGGTTGCTTAGGTACTGTTCAGGTGCATCAGCTTGGAACCAAAGTCAGGTGTCCTAACAGGGGATGAATGTTTCCTCACACTGTCTGTAGCCATGTAGTGCTTACACCCAAAAACCTCAGTTATTGTAGACACAGGAGAGATTTGTCCAATTTTGAATCAGTATGGGTTAGTGAGGTTTTCTTTGTATAGAATATATATATATCTTATATAAGAATATATATAGAATATATTCTTTATTTTCCAGGTCCAAAGATAATCAAAGAAAGATATTCTATATAAAGTCCAGAAAGGGAACAGTGAAACTGATGGGTCATCTACCTCCCAGTCTGCCTCCCCTACAGCCACCCCAATGTCTTTGTGCCTTTGGTTTCCCTGCTGGAAGTAGGGCAATACTTTGCTTCCACACTCTCCCCCTTTCCCCTGCAGCCTCAGGGCAGGCAACGTGGGAACCAACAGCTGGACATGAACCTCTCTGGTTGCTGCTGTCCATGGCATTTAAAACAGGAATGTTTATCTGAAGATACAGTCAGTGGTTGATAATTTCTTGGGTTTGGTAACTGTTTTGGACTCCAAATAATACATCTTGTGAAAGGAACTGCTTGAAATCAGGTCTGCTACATCTGCCATCTGTCTGTCTCCCACAGGGTGTGCTTGCTTGGGGTGTTTGCCCTGATTGTCAGCTGGGGATCCCTGGGCCTGGAACTGGCTGTCGCTGTGGTAAGTGGCTCTCGTCCAAGTCCCATCCACTCTTTGCCGCAGGTTTAGCAGACACGAGATTAATGTTGTGCTGTGCCAGTTTTATAGCATAGCCTGTTCTAAGTGACTGTCCTAGCAATTTCCATCTAGGAAAAGTACAGAGCTTCTCCTCGGTGTGGTGTGGTAGCTCGTACTCCAGCACTGCTGCGGTTGTGTAAAGCAGTGCTGGTGGGGGTGGCGATGAGAGACCTCAACATCTGAAACACCCCTAGAATAGAAGGTTCTCTGATGCTAACCTGGCTTAACTGCTCTTTGATACTAGTGTGCTTTGATATTCCTTTTCCCTTTTGTCTTCCACGTATCCAGGGCTCCAGTGACTTCTGTATCAACCCTGATGCTTATATCTCCAAAGTGGTTGAAGAGAATGCAGTGCTCAGTCCTGGTAAGTGCTGGGACTGGCTTTGGGACAGGGTTCTGCAGCTCCAGCTGTCACATGGGAGCATGGCAGTGGCTGAGAATTTGAGGCTGTGTTTGAAGCAGAGGAGCTGGCATGCAATGGGAAAACAATACGTGTGGAGCTCTGGAAATAGTGTTTTATCCAAAGAGGCATTTATACCCTGGTCTGAAGTGTAGCCATATGCCTCAGAAAAACCTTCAGAACTTTTCTTCTGCCTTGACCCTTAAATAGAAATAACTGATAAGATGGAATAACTGAAGTCCCTGGATTATTTTGCATTAAATGTAGCACTCTTGACTCTTGTTCTCCTTTTCTAAGTGACAGAATTGTGGCAAGAGCAGTGTGCAGTTTGAGTTGTCATTTTTAAAACTTGCTCTTAGGTCTATATTCTTGAATCTAGAATGCTTATTTTTGTATCTGTTATCAACAAAAACATGGAAGCTTTTATCTTAATGGTGGCTATAAATAGTAGCTTCTCTAAAGCTAATTGAAAGAGTAAATGAATGGAAACTGCCACAAAGAAGTATGAATTTCCCTTTCCGTTATAAATGCAGTATTTTGACCACTTTGCTAATCCTGTTCCACTTAAAATAATATACCTGCAACACAGTGGCATCCAGCTGAAGCACTGATGGATTTGGGGTTTGTTTTTCCTAATTTAGACTGAAGTGGCTGGTGAGATTAGGGGTGCCTCTAATTTGAACCTCAGGGGGGGCAAAAGTGGCACTCAGAAGCACTGCTTAACAAAAAGGTGGCTTGGTGCCTGCCAGCAGAGATACTGTAAGTTCTAAAAAGAAAAGTATTTTTAGGACTCGGTTTGCTATTTAGTTAAGAAAGTTAATTTTTTCCCTCACCTTCTCTTCCCTGATGGTTCCTTTATCTAGTTCTGTGTATGATAAAACACAAATAAGCAATGACACTGATTTGCAAAAGGATCCACTTGCATTTTTCCTGGTTCTTATTTAGTGGAATCAGAGAATCTTTGCTGTGTGTGCAGAAGGTCGAGTGCATGGCTGTGTGTTTAGCCAAATGCTGTGTCTCTCTGTGCATCTGGTAGGAAATTAGGTATGTAGCTATGGCTGTGGATGCAGGGATTGGAAACAATAAGAAGCATCTATGTCTGGAGGCAGAATGTAGAATAAAAGAGTATGTACAGATTGATATTGCTACCCTACATCTTATTTTTGGAATGCCTTATTTATTGATTTCCTGGGAAGGAGATGATAGAGCCAGGCAGCTCTCTTTGTAACAAAGAGATGTAGTGAGGGAAGAGAATGAGTGTTTAATGCTGCACAAGATGAAAATCCTGTCTTGGCTGTGAAGGTGACAAAGATGTGCCTTCAGGTGCCAAGCTGGTTTCCTGGTTGTTCAAGGAGGCAAATGGGTCAGTGAGGCCAAGGGGAAACATCTGATGCTGATGCCAGCTGTGGGCTGTGATAATTTGGTAACCCAGATCGGCTCTGGAGCGTGTTTGGTAACAATCAGATTGACCCTGGGAAACTGAAGAAAGGCCCCTTTGTGCTCCTTCTCCATTTCAATTGTCCTTGTCTGCTTGGCTCCTGCAGTTTTCGTTAATCAGTGTCGTTCATTTGGAGGCCAGCAGGACTGACATTCCTCCCCTCCTCCTGCTTCCCCCGGCACGGACAGGCAGCTCCCCCGGGTGAAATCAGGCTCTGCTCTGGCAGCACCGCCAGCTAGAACAGTTGTTAGGGCTCCATAAATAACAGTGAATGGGTCTGAGCAAAACGGTGAAGAGGAGGAAGAGCAGGTGTTGCCACAGGCTGGAGTCGGAAGGGTGGCCCCTCTGTGGGTGGCTGGTGTGTCAGCTCCCTGCTGTGAGGCAGGCGTTGAGTGTTCGTGAGTGTTTTTCCCTTTTTCCAGAAGGATATCAGTCTAACTCCCGAGCCTGCCATCACACCAGGCAGCTGGTTGGGTGATGATCGAATCCTCTGCCTTTCCCATGTGGGTTTTCACTGCTGTGTCATAGTTTATGATCAGGAAGCTGCAGAAATAGTTTTTGGTCTCCACTATTGGAACCCTCATGAGGAGGAAGGAAAATCACGACACGAGGAGTGCAGTGTGGCACTGCTCAGTGGCACTTTAATCCCAATAATGGCTCCTTAGAAAAATCTTTAAAAGTCTGGAATAAGTGTCGGTGCCCCTGAATGTGCCTGGCTGTAAATTGTAGCAGCTGCTTTGTGGATCAGTTGAGCCATGTATACAACCAGAGTGATGAGCTCGAGGAGACAGGGCAGGCAGCTGGGAGCCAGCATTGGTGCTGTCCTCTCAGAGGAAGATGCCCTGTTTGAAGGCTCCTGGTTCCAGTGCATGGGCTCTTCATACTCTCTGGTTTGCTGTCTCTGCTTTTTGGATTATGTTCTCCAACATTAACACCAGTATAGACACATGAGGCAGAAACACTCCGATTGCTCCAGCAAGTTTCACCACAGGGTACCCAACCGTGAATTTTTCTGTTCAGAAAAGAAATGACTAAAAAAGGGAGCGTGAATGGGTGGAGGGGCTCTGGTAGACCATGGAAGAAGAATCCATGGGGAGTTAACATATATGTAGGCATCACACTTGCCTTGGGAATCACTTTAGCTGAAGTTGGACTGAGTCTTGCCAAAGAGGTATCTGCTTTTGGCCAGTGCTGGGGTCTGTCATACTGGGCTAGGTGCTGCCATTTGATTTTAAGGATATAAGAACCAACATGTAATCCTAAGAATCTTGGTAGTGCTGGGTCAATTTTTCTCTTTAATCATTGTTTTTAATTGTTGTTATTAAATACAATGTATTGTAAGATTCTCTATGCTCTGCCATTGACACTGGGACTGAGTCATCGATATTTGCAATGGTTTTTTTGTTGTTGGTGGTTGTAGTTTTCACAGAAAAATAACTGTGTTGAATACTGGGCAACTAGTATGTTAATATTCTTGTTTATGCATTAATTGCTGTTTTCAAATCTAAATGGAATTAATGGAGCTGAGAATAATCTGATTAAGTGCATTATTATTGTCATGTTTTTAGCTAGAGAGGAGATGTTCTTGTTTTGCAGATAATAAAATGTGCTGCATTTAAAAAATTATGGGGGGGCAGAAGAAGGAGGCAAAGAACCTTAATGCAGGTTTCCTGGAGAAGGAAATACTTAAATAATTTTGCAGAAGAGGCTGATGTATGTGACTAACTCACCCTGTATTCATTAGCTGAGATAAAGCCAACGGAGTTGAACAGTGGCTGTATAATCGGCTCCTGCTGCTTCTAAAAAGACTTGGTGCAGCCAAGATGTTTATTTTCAAAGCAGGAGGCCATCTTCTAGTCCCATTCTTTTTCATTGATATTATGCTATTATCAGATGACTTATTGCATAAAATTAAATAAAAAGGCACAATCTGTCTAAACAACAGGAAGAGCTTTCTCCAGATTCTCCCACCAGAAATCTGCATGGTGAACAGCCACTCACTTCATCTGAGGGAACTGTAAACCTCAGGGGGTGGATAATGGAGCCTTTTACCTCCAGTCCAGCTAAGCTGGCCAGGTTGGATGCTCAGATATAAGCAGGGAGTGTTCTGGTCATACCCAGCCTCCTGACTGCCCTCTCAGTGATTCACTCTCTTCTTAGAAGCCCAGAGCTGAATGAACCAGAGGATTGACACCACCACCACCTCAGTTTCCTCACTAGAAGTAAGATCAGGACAAAACCTCGTGTGGGGCATGTGGTGTCTGCGCACTTACCTGAGCTCAGAGAACGCTGCAGAAAAGAGTTTGCCAAAGAAGCACTCTCGAGGATCCTGCTGAGCTGATGGTGGCATTGGAAAGCTGTTTTCTTGTGTGGTTTTGTTGGACTCCTGATTAGCAGAAGGCTCTGAGTGGAGAGCAAGTGGGGTGGCTACAAGCTCTCTGCTTTCACCAATACAAGAGTAGGATATATGAGAGAAATGTAAATGTTATGCAGACACCTCCCTTTGCTGTAAGGTTGATGCCTTAGGGAAACAAAACTCCTGGGGGAGAACACGTTACCTGGGCAAGAAACTCCAGCCAAAAGAGTCGCCTTCCTTTGACATCACAGGTGATATTCTTCAACTTTCTCTGATTGAACCCACAGGGACAGCCTCCTCTGGGTGTCTATCTAAAATGCAAACTGCTTAGAGGATGCATTAGTAGAGATGAAGAAGGACTGGGAAAAGCTGTTCTAGGTGTGGGGATTTTTTTTTTTTTGAGCTAGCATGTTTTTTCTGATTGCTTTCTACAGACCCTCTCACTGCCTTTTGGCGGGTGCTTAATGCCATTTTTGCATTTTGGCTGGGCTTTGAAGTGAGTAGTAAGTCTCCACGGTTGCAGAACCAGTAAGTAGTTCTAGCAGCTGAAGCTGTCTTTAGTAGGCAGCTCTACTTTCCTTTCTAGGAAAAACAGACTTTGCAAAAATAAAGCATTTTAGGTAGTTCCCTTCCTTGCCTTCTGCTCCCACATTGCCTTTGTACCAAGAGTGGGTCAGGAGGATTGTTGCTGGCAACAGCAGGCATGGGCAGCTGCAGATGTGACCCTGCCTAACCCTTCTGCTATAAACTAGATCACCTAAAGACCAACTTCAAAAATCAAATCAACCTTCAGGAATTTTCCTTGAGAGGAAAATGCATCAGGAAGATAATTATAGAAAGAAATTGCCTGGAGCTGTTTTAGCAAAGTGCAAGTGATGGGTTAGCGTAGCCGTTTTCAGGTCAGAAATGTGAGATTTGGTGATGTACAGGACAGCTTCCACCAGGCTTAAAACCCGTGAAAGTGCCTCCTGCTCTTTCCCTGGTGTTATGGAGGCAGGGGACACTGTCCTTAATTTCCAGGCTTTGCAGCACAAGAGCACTGTAAGGCAGCTTCCCTGCCTATTGTTGCCTGAGCTTTAAAGCACCACAGCTTGTAGCACACTGGGTTCAGTGCAGAGGAAAGCTGCTCCTGATGGCATTGTCATTTTGGGAAGCATGTTTTATGTATGGAGTGTCACACTTGTCAGCAGCAAAGCCAGTGCTACCACAGTGAATCCTTGTTGATCCTGCCTTCCAGGGTGAAGCAAGGCAAGCACTTATTTCACTGTGCTGCTTTTTGCTTCACTTGTAACCAGCAATCTTTATCCTGGGCTTACAAGCTGCAAACTATGATATCAGGAACTCTCATCTCTAATCTGCCCACCAGGGATGAACCAGAAGGCCCTCAAGAAATATTTCTAGGGCTCTGCATTAGCAGCATGTCATGCAACTTACTGCACTTACAAAGGTGATGTAAACTTGATACCACCGTGGGAGCCCAAGAGAAACTATTAATGTTTTGTTGGTTTAAACTAAATTGGTGACAAGATCACAGCTCCTTTGGGTCACCATGTGTGATGCTGTGGGTTGCTGTTGCTATGCTGTTCTCTCAGTGCAGGTGTGTTTTAATCCATTTTCCCATAGCCATTGAATGAGATTTATGAGCTGGGGAGGAGCAGCACTTTCCTTGGCTCAGCAGTGGCAGACAGTCTCTTCTGTGGTCAGCCCAAAGTGAGGCACAGAGCAGCTCTTGCTGCCCTCCTATCTGCCCAGAATTTGCTAATTGCTGTTTAGAGGCTTGGCTGGGGCAATGTAAGTCATCCCAGAGAAGGAGTCGGTGGGAGGGAGATGGAGCAGCTGGCAGAAGCTGCCCCAAAGTAGGCTAATGAATTATAAATAACAGCTGTCAGGTTGCATTGGCAGCGTGCAGGAGCTGACAGTCTGTGTTGTACCACTTGGTCTCCAGCGTGTTGGTTTGCCGAAAGGTGCATTCAATATTTATGGGAAGCACAGCAGAGTCAGGATACAGTCAGGTCTGCTTCCTTCACGGCTCCCCTCACTGCTGGCTGTGCCTTTTGCTGATTTCTGAGCTGGGACTCATCACAATAGCTTTGCAACCTGGAGTATGTGTTACTGGAAGTCACAGACAGAAGATTAAAAAGAATGGAGGAAAAGATGCTGGTGGAGAGGGAATGCAGAGGGTTATGTGTGTTTTGGGGCTTTTGTAGTCTTTACTGAGCTAAAGCTCACCCTTGATTTTGCTGAGCTGGCACACCCATATTCATCTGAAGAGGAACTGTAAATGTTTGAGAAATAATCTAAAGGTATTTGAATGATCAAGTCTTTCAGAGCTCCCTCCCTTGAAAGTATTATTGAGAGTGGCAGGGGAAAGCCTGATATTTGCAATTCGTGTGTGCTGGCAGTTGATGTAGTTATGTAGAGGGCTCACGAGGGCGCCAGGCTGGTTTCACACACATCTGAATGAAGAGAAACACAACACTGTCTTCAAGCCTGGAAATAAATGATGCTGGTGGAAGAGCACAGTATCAGTTCTATCTGGAAATTTATGAGTACATCTCCACTGTACTGTAGTTGGATTTGTCCTAGACTGATGTCTTGTCTTAAGTTTATACAGTGGGTAGTGCTGACTTCTGAATAAAAATTTTTATGTTTTATTTAAGTTTTTAAGTGGAGCAGTGCCGTTGCCTTTCACTGGCTTGAAAAAAAAAAAAAGAAAGGAAACAAATCTTTCTTTTGTCCCCAGAGGCAGTTTACATCCCTTTCTCTAGTGCCATCTACACAGTATAGTCCTACATGGAGAGAGGCAACTGACTCCATTTATATTGCATTTTCACTTTGTGCATTGCTTTCAGAACTGAACACCTCCCTCGTGGCAGTTGTAAAATACTGCAAAGCTGGAATGAGGTATCTGGCCTGACTTTCTTCTCTTGTGTCTCAATAGATATTCTGCGCTATTACATGACCTGTAGTGCTGGATACCCCAACCCTTTCCAGCAGGTGAGTATAAGCACCCTAACTCCCTTCACCCCTGGGTCTCGTCATCCTGCAGGGTGTAGGTGAAGTGCTTTTGACGCCAGCATGCAGCAAGTTGCAGAGTGTTGGCTTTTACCAACTCCAACTGTTGGTAAAGCTTTGGTAGCTCCTTCCCAGCTGTGCAGGAGGTGGCACTGTGATTTAGTGAGGAGATTTTTCCAACTTCATCACTATCTGCACAGCTTCAGGTCCAGGATGCCCCCTCAGAAGGGCCTGTGTGTGATGTGGTGAGGACTGTGGCTTTTGTTGTGGTACCTCTGTTTACATGGTGCTTGTCTAAGAGCAGCAACGTGGAGACAGAGCACCCACAATTAATGCCAGGGTGGGAAACTGCTGCTTCCTGCTTTGAATCTCTTCTTGAAAGTTCTTTCGGGTTAAACAGTGGCAACACTCCACTCCCAAAATGCAGCCACTTCTGTGGGTGAAGGAGTGGTTTTCACATATGCCTCTTACAAACCTTTCAACATCCAAAGGATTTTTCCTGAAGTATAAATGTGAGTCATTATTCTTTTGTGTGGGGGCTGAGGAACAGCACCTGGGCCCATCCCAAACTTGGTCGTATGTATCAGAGGCCAGATGAGCCCACACCACCCACCATTTGGCAGGCCCCAGCTACTTCACCATTTATATTTAGGATTTTTTTTAAGTTTGTCTTCCTCTGTTTTGAAGGGTGGGGTAAGAGCACTTCAGGCTGTGGTATGATGCACCGTTGCTATCTGTTACATTTCTGGTTGCTCCATGTGCTCTCTGACATGCTATTGCATGTGAAATTCTCGTGGATGCTTTAATGGGATGTGAAGGCTGCACCCTAACACAAACAACTTCTGGTGTTAACATTAAGTCTTTCTCATCCACCTGATTTAGTAAAAAAGTCCAGCTGTATTCTGTGGTGAGAACTCAAGTGCTTTATGTCTTTTCTTTCTCCTTCCCCTCTGTCCTAGAGCCAGCCCCAGCTGTGTGTATAGTTTGTGTATGTGTTTTGTTCTTTGTTTGTTTTTTTTTCTTTCCTTTTGGTTCTTCCCTCCCCTCTTCTTTCTATCTGTACTTCTTCCAGTTTGGTAAAACTCAAGCTTAACCCTTTCACAGCTGAACCCTTGTCAGTTGAGACAACTTTAACTTGTACCATTCATGCTTCAATGTTTGGGAAATAGGATTTCAGTCTTTTTCCAGGGGATCTTTTGGTGCGTGTGGCCTGAACTGCTGAAACATTGCATGTTTTGTGTTGAGCAGAAGCTGTCAGGAAGCCACAAGGCTCTGGTAGAAATGCAGGATGATGTTATGGAACTCATGAGGTCAGCGACCAGAGAGCACCCAACCTCCAAGGTAACTCTCCTCAAGTTTGCTCTCCCTGCTCTTCCTGGCTTCCCTCAACCTTGTACAGAACCCACGACCAGCTCCTGCTAAGCCATTCCCTTGCAGTAATCAATAGCTTGTTCCTTACAGGAGTATCTTACTCGGATACAGGAGGTTTTGAATTCAACAGAGATCAACTTGCAGCAGCTGACGGCTTTAGTGGACTGTCGGAGTCTGCATTTGGTGAGTGCTCAATAACTGGGCTTGAGCTGAGAAAGAACAAAGAGGGTGTATAGCCTGTAACCTACTGATTATTTTGGAGTTTCAAGTCTCTAGTGTGCCAGAACAGTTTACAACAGCTTTTTACTGATTGATTCCAGCAGAAAGGGGAATGGGAATTTGGATCAAGTTAGCTCTCTGCTTAAAGATCAATATAGGAAAGTAGATAATGTGCCTTTATACATCTACAAATTGGAGCCATAAGGTTTTAGGGGCCTTCAGCTTTGGTTTGGTTTTTTTGTCTATAGCACATAACTTGTTTCCTTTCCCATGGAGTGCAGTGCCTTGGAGCTGCAGTATAGCATGGCCTAGCTGTTGTTCCAGCTGTGTCTCTGAAGGCAGATACACAGATAGTCCATGCTTGTGTTCTTGGGCATGGGACATACTGAGGGAGCTGAAAGGCTTAATGAAAAATATGGTATCTTTAGCTGGGTGGATGAGTTTGCCTTGGCTTTTTTTTTTTCCCCCCTTTCTTAAAGTCTTATTGTGTGGGGTTAAAAATATTTCCATGTCTAAATCCAAGCTGGGTTTTGTGAGGGGAAATAAAGGTTAGATCAGTTATGAAAAACACTTAAGGTCCCTGAAATTAAAATAGAAATATGCTCTGGAAAAGGGACTGCAATCTCTATAAGTTGTTTCAGAGAATGTAGTCTGGAGAAGGGCTTTTGAGTTAGAACTCCATGTTAACTGTGTAGTGATCGGGAAACTCTGCTCCTTTCTCTCTGCAGGATTATGTCCAGGCTTTGACGGGCTTCTGCTATGATGGAGTGGAAGGCCTCATCTACCTGGTTCTCTTCTCCTTTGTCACAGCCCTCATGTTCAGTTCCATTGTCTGCAGCGTCCCACACACTTGGCAGAATAAGAGGTATAGAGAGGGTTTAGATCCTGTAGCATTGTAAAGCTCTTTCCCAATGAAGACTGGCTGTTGGATTTGTGCCCATGAGCATATGGAGCTCATTCCCATATGATCCCAGGAGTGTGAGGGATGAGGATTTATAAGCACAGGTCTAACAGAAAAAAAAAATGTTGCCTTTTGCTCTGGCTGTGGTTAATACTAACATCTGAACCTTATTGCACTGGAATATTCTGTGTGCAGAGTATTCAGTACACTGTAGGACTATGAGTCAAGTCAGAGATGAATGATTATAGCTGTAATATAGAGGTAATGCTTGAGCTATTGCCATCTCTGTAAAATTCCTATTCTCTTGCATTGCTTTGAGGCATTTGTTCTAGTATGGGGAGGAGAATCGAAATAAGAAGCAGTTTACACTTGCCTTTTTAGCTTTGCTCAAGCTGGGGCGACTTTGCATAGATAATGGAAACCGACTGTTATTGGCAATGGTACGGGCAGGTGAGACACTTGCAAATTGGAACACGTATTAATGATGGTGACCAGGTTGATCTGTAAGTCCTTAGCAAACCTTCACTGACTGGCTGCTGCCCCACATGCAGCTGTTAGAAGAGCACTGAGTTTTCTGTTCTCGCAGAACAGCAGCAGACTGCAGCAAATTCTCTTCTGTGGTTCTGAAACGTGATTTTCGTGCTCTAAGCCCAGGCTCAAGGTTCAAAGTAAAATGGAATGTCCTGGACAATAGCAGGAAGTCAGAGCCAGCCAAGCCTGCGGTGCCCACAGAGAAGTGGCCTTGGGAAGTGCGTCAGAGTAGCACTTGAGAAAATGGCTGGTTTCCTCACCTCTTCCACATGCAGCTGCTGCAGAAACCTTACCAAGAAGAGCATGGCAGTCTGCCTGTTTGAAGGAGAAAGGTTTACCCAGTGGCATCTCTTGTGCTGCCTTCCCTGTGGGCTGCTACCCGCCCTGCCAACCCCAGCAGGCTCAGGCTGCCGCTGTGAATTGAAGGGTTCCTTCTTGCATTCCCTGGAGCACCATTTCTCCCTCTGCCTCCCTCTGGGAGGTGGAGAATGTCATGCTTTATTGCCTCTAAGAGACTGTACAGGCTGCAATTCCCCGATCTTCACTGCCACCATGTGGTACAGAAGCTGCAGGTGATGTGTGGGATGTTCTAGTGATGTCCATGCTGTAGAACTTTTACTAGCTTTGACAAGCGTGGATAAAATATATTTCAAACCTTGGTGCTTCACCCCATAATTAGGGAGATAAGTTACAAGTGTATAGTATATAGGAGGGGCAAGAGAATGCTATGGGAGAGGGGGAAGGAACCAGCTGGCAAAGAGTTCTGCTCTGTATTGAAGTTGATTTAAAATCCTGGCATTTTTGAAAGGATAAAGCCTTTAGACGCAAATTTTGCAACTTAGTTCTATAAAGACTTCTGTGGTTTTGCTAGAAGCTGAAGCAGACCTTTTTTAACCAGAATGGGAGTTCAGGGAAGTCTGCAGAGGCTTATTATTACAAGCTCTTTGGACATGTCTACAAGAAATGGAGGGACAGAGACTGCAGTTTTCAAGGGTGCTTTCTGTGGGGTGTATGACACTACATCCCCACTGCCTCTCTTTTTTGTTTTTTGTTGAGGTTTTTTAGTGCTGTACGTTTTGGAATGTGTGTCTATGCCTTGGTTGTGTGACGGGGCAGTTGCAGAACTGTGCTCCCTGCCAAGTCCTGACAGAAGACCGTAGGGAGGCTGTAGGGGATCACGCAGTGTACAGGTCCAGATGGGATCTGTGGGAGGTCTGAGTCACTGTGGTGTAGGCTGTGTTTGACACTGCCACCCTGAGGCATCCCAAATGGGTGTGAATGTGGAGGTGTGGAAGATGGTTGGGAGGTTCCTAGGATTACCATGGTTTCCTGCAAACCCCACATGTGGGGGTAATTGTAGGGTTCTAGGAGGAACTTTTTCTCCTTCTTGCAGAGGCTCAGATGATGATGGGGAAGAAGAATCAGCTGCTCAAGGGAGTAGACAGACACACGATAATCTGTACAGAGTGCACATGCCCAGCCTCTATAGCTGTGGGAGTAGTTATGGCAGTGAGACCAGCATTCCAGCAGCAGCACACACAGTCAGCAATGCTCCCGTCACGGAGTACATGTGAGTATCCCGAAAACAAGCTTGCCCACATTACTTCATTCTGATTTCTGTTGTCACAAGTGCTGCAAGGTTGGAACTTCTGAACAAGCATTAGAAAGCGATGAAGGATTTTGTCCAAAGTGTCAAATGGCAAAATGACATGTCTTCTGATGGTTGGCATCTACTGGGAGAAGGGAATGGCTTGACAGTGCTGCAGCAGAAAGAATTTTGTTAGACAGCATGCTCCAAAATGTGAACAGCTCTGTCCTCCAGGATTTAGAAATCTGTCTAGAGAAAAGAAGTAGGAAAGTATTGTCTGGGCTCCTTATTACACAATGAATCTGATCACCAGAAGACTTAATTCTTCAGACAGAGTAGTCTTGCCAGAAGATTTTAAGCCTCCCAGGAGGCTGAGAGCCAAGACAAAACCTGTGGGCTATGTCTTCCTACAGTATTTGCAGTCAGCTCTGACAGCTGTTGCAGTTTGAAGCTACCTAGTCCAGGTGGGATCTTCAGAGGTTTCTCCAGAAGTGCCTAACCCTGATCACGCTTGGACTACCATCAGGGCCCATCTTTTTTGGGGGCTGCCACATCATTTTGTTCATCCCCTGAGACTTGGTCCTCATTTTATCTCCATTTCTGCAGCTTGGCAGGTCTGATGCTGCAGGGAGGCAGATTTTCACACAGACCTATTTTTAAATCACTTGACATGATTCATTGTGGGCCCTTCTGAGTAAGAATGTAAAAATAGTGCTCTCTCTGAGGAAAATTATAGTTTTGTGCCCTTGTCTGAAAAAGGGGGACCCACCTGGCCTGCAGGAAAAGCTTTGAGGGAGACTGACCTCATACGGTAGTTCTGGGGGTGCAGATGCTCTGTCCCATATCACCATCAGAGACTTTCCCCAGAGAAGCATGGCACATGCCCCCTGTTACCATGTGTGTCTTCCTTTCCTAGGAGCCAGAATGCAAATTTCCAGAACCCCCGTTGCGAGAATACCCCGCTCATTGGCCGGGAGTCCCCACCTCCCTCAGTAAGTCTCTCTTTACTGCTCCTCTCTGCTTCAGCAACTTTGGGGAACACACGTTTGCCACTCCTGTGTACTCCCAAGGGAGCTGATTGTGCAGCCAAACACAGGATCTGGCCCATAAATGGCAGCAACTTGACTAGACGAGCCATGTCTCACTTGCCACGGAGAATGAAACCCTGCTATGCTACTTTGGACATTGCACATAAAAAGAATAAAACTCAATCAATTAACACTGGTAATCCTATGGGCCCAGTCCTGCCACCACTGAAGTGCATGAGTATCTTGATGGGTGACTTCAGCAGGATGGTTCACTTGCATGCAGTGTACTTGCTATCTGTGGCATCAGTATCTATTGGTTCCTCAAGTTTAAAAAGAAACTTGTTAAAACTGTAAATTCAGAGTTATTGCTGAACCTCTCTCCTTAATCTGCCCTAAAGAGATGGTAGGATGAAACCTGTATTCTTTTTTTTTTGGTTGAGATTTTTTTTTTTTAAATCTTTCTTTCACAACTGTTTTACTTTCTTTAAAATATATTTTTGTATTTAATTTCCTATGGAGGAAAAAAAGGAAACTTTCATGGAAGGTTTTGGTATTTGGAGTGGCCTGATAGCCATTTCTATATGCTGGATAAAACATGGACTTACCTTCATGTCTGTGTAAGAACTAGACGAATCTTGTCCTTCGCTGGATCCTGTAAGCCTCACTTACAGGAGAATTTTGAGAATATGCCATAGCAGTGCTCACAAACCTGGTGGTGTGATTACAGAGGATGAGTAGTAGCATGTCTAATGATCAACCAGTCTTCAAGTATAGGTAAAAAAAAATACACTCTGTGGTGCATGGCTCAAATTTGTGGGAAGGGGAGGAAGAGGAGGCTGGAGGAGTAGGAACTGTGGTGGAAAAGAGGACATCACATTCATGGTTTCACTTCAAGAGGACCAGTTCATCTTGCTGTAGAGAAAGTGGAAATGTGGAGAGTTGATCCTTGTCTCTGTCCTTGGCCAAACCTCTTTCACCCTTCACAAAGAGGTTTCCTGACCCCTGGTACTCCGACCGCGAGCTCTGGTGGCATTATCCGCTCTCAGCAACGAGATGGTCCTCAGGAGAAGAGCTGATGTGCTGCACCAGTGCAGTGTGGCACACGCTGTACCACTGGCATTTCCTGTGGCAGAAGGGCACTGTCCCCCTGGTACTGCCAAGGCTTATGTTCCTTCAATATCCTGCTTCCCCTTGCCCTACAGCTCTTCTGCTTCAGAGAAAGCACACTCCTTTCCACAGGGGCTGTAGTGAGGCAAGAAGTTCCCTGGTTCTTCAGTAGCTATTTGTGTTAATAACTCGAGGGGGGATCTGAGTCCTGGTGCCTTAAGCTGGTTTCTGGGAGGAGATAAAAATATGTTTTTTCAGAGTAACTTGACTTGGCAGCCATCAGTGTGGACTATAGGGTAGCACAGGAGCTGGGGAGGAGAGTGCAGCAGTGCACCTATAGACAAAGGAGCTTCTCCCTAGACAAGACAGGGAGCGGAGTATAGGATAAATGTGTTTTCTGAAGGGTTGTAGTAGACAGACAGCAGAGAGAAATAAAATACTGTCTGCTCTCATGTTGGCAGCCAACGGGAAAAAGCTTTTCTGGGATTTTTGTATTCACAGCTCTCCATAGCAGGTGGCTGAGACTGTACTGAGGCAGAAGAAATTGTAACTTTTCATAGCAAATTGTCTGTGGGAGGAGAGAGTTGAAAAGGGAATACCAGTGCACATGTCCCTGCCTCTTTTTGGGAGGGAGGAGAGGGGGATAACCATCCAAGTAGGTTATGTCCAGTGGATGGACAGAGCTGACCTATTCCATTTAGCTTTCTGTGAACAGATGGTGAAAACTAAGATGTGATGATCCTGCTGCATTGTTTGTCCGTTACTTTTCCTGGCTTTTTGTTTGTTTGTTTGTGTTTTTTCCTTCTCTCATTCCTTCTGTTTTCTCCTTCTTGCCACAGGGATATTCCCTTAGGGTTGTAGAGCCCACCTTGTCGCTGACACACACCACAGCGTTTCACTTGCTTGCACTGTGTTTTTCATGCACGTTGAGGCTGCACTCTCTTTTTCTCTCTCTTTCTTGCGTCATCACAGTTGTATTTGGCTGCCATGGACAGTAGCAGCCATATGAGCTGGCAGCTTAAGCCCTCGGACAGTGCACGGACATACTGGTAACAGCGCCCGCAAATGGAACAGGTACTGGAAAAAAAGGTCCTTCTTGCTCAACCCCTTCTCCACTCCCAACCACTCCCTTCATCCCTGCACTGTTTATCCCAGGCCAGTGCCTTTTATTTCTTCACATTCCTTCCCTCTGCACCTCCCACCCCATTCCCTCCTGCCAAGGGTTAAAATTAAAATCCGTTTTGGCTCTGGTGCAGACTCAAGGAGCAGTATCAACCTTCTAGAGGCTTCTGGGGCACGTTGCGAAGGTTACAGGCACCTACGCCTTGGAAAAGCCACCTCACAGCAGCTTCAACTCAGAGTCCACACTTGAGAACAGCTTGAACTGAGTGCTGCTCAAATGCAGAAATAACCTTGCACTTCAAATGCAGTATAGAAGTTCTCCCATCACAAGAAGCCATTTTCTAGAAGTAAAGAGAACCAATCTAGCAGCTTTTCAATCAGGAGTGGTTGTCTTAATTCAGCTTTTGGCTTCCCTTGAGCCCTACTGCTGTTCTGTTTGTCTTGACTGGCCGTAACAGCATGTGCCCAAAACCACCGATACTGACCCGCCACAAGCTTTTAGCTCATTCGTAGGATTTTTAATTAGTGGAAAGATCCTGGCTGGTATTGGTGGCCTGTCCTGAAGAGTTACTTCATTGCCTGTCAGATCTGTGCGCAGCTTCTCCTTTTATCCTTGCACTGAAAGTCAGAATGCAGCAAGTTTAAAAAAAAAACTTCCCTAAAGGACCAGACATAATCACTAAGATCTGTTTCATTCTGTTTCAAAACCTTTTGCTGTTTTGTTTGTTCTGTGTGTGTCCAAATCATCCCATCCATGTCCTGCAGGCTCTGTGAGCAGGGCCCTCCTAGAACCATTTCACTGTCTGAATTCCTCATGGGCTGTAGTTGCTGATGTTCTCCAAGATAGCCGGTGTTTCTTCCCTCACAGGGGTCCATGGCAAAGCTACATGCCTCCAGAAAAGAGCAATTGCTCTACATTTTGTGGTTTTTTAGCTTGGTTAAATACAGGGTATAATTAGGGCTACCAGACAACCCACCTGGTGTGAAGGACAGTGCTCCTTCAGGGGAGCTCCAGTAAAGGGAAGATGTTGGTTCCAGCTGGAACAGAGAGAGCCCATTGCCTTTGGCTCATGCGATCAGTGACTATCTTGCATTCTTTTCCCAGAAATACATGTGCATAAAGCTGCTGTCCCTTCTTCTCTGCTGTTCTTGTTGGGACTTTTGTCAGCCTTGCATTGGATTCCTTTCTGTCATGTTGGTGCTTGGTCTGCATCCTTGCTGCCTCTTGCTGTCTGCCTGCCTGCCTTGTGACCTGCTGGGAAGGGGCTCTCCGGATCGGGTGTCTTGATGTCCTCTGCATGAACGCAAACAACCTTGTCTGGAAGCATGGTGCTGCCACCCCTGGGAGGGTCACAGCTTTCTTCAGTCTTGAGTCTTGCTAAGACTGCTCTTGGGCCTCAGCTTGTGGTGGGTTTTCCGCATTTTGGTTCCTGCAGGTGGTATTGTAGCGATGTTAACTGGATCTATTCCATGAAATAAAATACTGCTTGGGGTGGAGGTGGGGAAATTCTAGTGCCTTCATTCTGGACTTGAAATCTCTGGGCTGAAACATGACCTGATCCTAGTCTGCACTGTCTTCTGTTTATCTATGCTCCCACCTGAGCTTAATGTGGCTGTCTGCAGGGCTATGCAAAAGCCATTGCATTCTTTCCAAGGCTTTAAAAACAAACAAAACAAACAGAAGCTCTGTTCTTTTGACTTGAAAAAATTAAGTCCCTTTGAATTCAGAACCCACTGGCTGGAATTAGCTGTTTCCCTGCATTTTGTACCTCCCATGCATAATAAGACCAACCCCTGTGTGTTTACTGTGCTCTAGCTATTTGAGATCAACCTTTCAGAACTTGAATCCAGAAGCTTTGGTCTTTATTGGATTACCTGAATAGCTCTGGCAGGAAATCAAAGCCAGGGTAGCTCGAGAGAGATACGCGTGGGTTTTTAACCACAAATAGTAAATAGTTTGTACTCACAGTCATGGTTTCATATGGTAAGTGATCTTTCAGCATAGCTTAGTTAGCTGTGAAGTACTTATGGAGTTCACAGTTCACAGAAGTCAGTGGAATTTATGGCCTCTAAAATGAACTGATTATTCCCTTAAATTTTTTTTTCCGCCACCAATGATTCCTTTGTACCCAGGCTATATGTGTTAAGCACCCAACTAGTATGTGCTGGCAAACCATACCTGTGAAAGTTTATACCCTCAACAAGGCTGAATGTGAAGGAGAGACTTTAATTTTCTTTGGATAAATACAAAAATAAGCTTGTGTGCAATCAGCTGTGTTTGTCCTAGCTGGCTGGTAAGTGACTGAGAGGTGTGCTGTTGAATAGCACCAGCGACCACCAGAAATGGTAACAAGGAGTCTTTCAGGTACTTTTTAGGGAAGCTGACAGTGAGGGGAAGGTATGGGTTGAAACTTGTCCTCCGTGCTGTTTTTGAAAGGGTGAATGAGGGTGTATAGGCACATGGGTACTTCCAGTGAGTGCTGGAAGAATGACTGCATTGTAAATGTTCTTTAACCTTCTATGAAAGCTCCTCTTTAAAGGAAACTAAATGCAACTGTGTACCTTATAGCTGTGTACCTCAGAGTGGAGTCCAAGACCTCCTCAGTCTGAATTGTGCTCAGGCGTTTTGGCTTCAGAATTATTTTTTAAAGGAGCTAAAGACTTAGTGATTTTTTTTTTAAAGGAACTGAAGACTTAATCATTTTAACTATGGGTAATATAGTTTGGTTACATATCCAAAGACTGTCAAGTGTCTGCTGATACATCTTCATCTGCTGGCCTGTCCAGATGTTGGGATCTGTGTGTTCCAGAGCATTTTTCCTGAAGGACTTGGAGGAAGGACTACTGTCAATAGCATGTGGAGCAAAGCAGATGGAGGCAAATGCTGTGACTGAAGATCCAGTGCACGCTGATAGAGCTGTGCTGGTTGGGAGGTGCACAGTGAAGTGTTGGCTCTCTACTTCCAGGTTTCAATCATACTTATCACGGTCATTAAAAATACACTTAACAGAAAGAGTAACTGGTTTAAACTGTAATGGGGAAAGATACAAAGGTGCAAAAATCCTGAGTTAAGGAGAGAACATCAGCCCTAACTCTGACTGCTCGGTCTTGATTTTTTCCTTCTGGTGGATTTGCAGGTAGGTTTGAATGTAAAATGCTCTCTGCTTGATTGTCCAGATCTCGTGTTCCTGATTACTTTGTTTTAGTGACACTTTAACAACTGTGGGGTCTTTTCTTGGTGGAGGAAGGAGGGAATTCTTTTCAACTTCTCCCTCTGTGATAGGTGTACTTTGTACATCCCTGAAAAGCAATTCATCAAGTCGCCCTTCTTGATTTTAATGCTCTAAAGGAAGTTGATGTTGCATGTTGTGTGCTGAACCTACATGACTTGGCCAGAAGCATGCACAATAACCTTCCATGATTTAAGATTTATTTTTTTTCTAAACACTTCTTACAAATCCCTAGCACCTGGAAAAGTTCTCTGTTCATACTCATCTCCTATCACATGGCACCATACAGAATGCAAATGGAAAATGAGCAATCAAACACATTTTCCCTTCTAAGACTCTCTTCTTAGCGTGATGTTTGGCTGGTAATTTCAGCATTGCACTACCTAGAATGTGCCCTACTTACTCTGTGAGAAAGTTCTTTGACTTCTAAGCCTATCTGAGCCTTTTGGGTTAGTCTCATATGTTTTAATAATGCCCTAAACTTTATTTCTAAAACAGTAATCACATTTAATAAACTGTATAGAATATAGTCCTTAAAGTGGCTCAGCTTGGTATTTTCTATCTTTTGCCCTCTCACTGACAAAAAATACATCTTAGAAAGAACAGATGTACCCTTTGTCTTCTAAATATAGATGCTGTTTCTGGGCCAGAGTTTTATATTAAGATCCATGTTCTGCAGAAAGTTTTCCAATTATGGAAGACACTAAAAGCTGAGTGTGCAAATAAGCCACAGGTGTCTTCATCTTATGCTGATGGGATCATCTCTGCCAAAAGAACAGTTTCTCTCTTCTATTATGCAGAGGTTCAGCCCGGGTCAGTCTTTGAAGGAAAACCGATAAAATACTGTTAATTCTCTGAAAACCCCTATGGACAGCTGAGCTTTTGAGAGCCTAAAGATGCCTCATAATGTTCTTTCCCAGTGGGCAAGATAAATCATACCTCCTGGTGTGGAACTGCCTTTCAGTTGTCTCTTTGCCAGCTTAACTGGCTATTTTATGTGGTTCAGTTTAAAAGGTGATAAAAAGTCAGTATGCTGAAGAGCACTCTTGGGAAGCAAGCTGTGGATATTATAGAATTATTCAAGCTCCAGCAGGTATAAAAAGAGGAATGAAATGTCTATCCTCATTGCTTGGTTGTTCATATCATGGTAGCACAACCCCAGAAGCAGTAATGTGGTCACGATGAAGACATTGAACACATTGGCATAAAAAGGCAAAGTCTTTTGTTCTTACTGCTGGATATTATTTACATGATTTTCAGCTCGTTATTCAAACCTGAATGACATATGTTACCTCAGTAGCTTCTGGGAGCTGTTTCAGATTACCTTGCTTAGAATAAAAAAGAAAATAAGAACACCACCACCACCCCCAAATCAAAACAACCTCTCATCTTTCTGACCTGCTCTTCTCACCCCCACACTGGAGTCTTGTCTGCTGCTGCACAGTGCACAGGTTGGATCCCAAGCCACAGTGGGCTGTTACCCACTTGATAACTTAGCTAATATCATCCTGTTTGATGGCAGCCTGTTTCCAGCCGGGCAGGGTCTGTTCTTTCTTGGCCAGAAATGTAGAGATTTGTTCTTCCACACTTTCCTTTCAAGCTGCCCATCTGTGGCATGAGCAGTCTTCTGATGCCCTCATTGCCATAAAATGCAATGTGACAATGCAGTGAGCACCCAGTTTCTTTTCAACCTCCTTTTCTGGCACGGTTGAAAGCAGTAACAAGACTAAGAGAGGATGAAGGTGTGAGGTGGGTTTTTGCATCTGTGTCATTCCCATTTCCCTCTCTTCTCCCAAGTGACCTATGTCATATTTTGACTTAGTGACTATTGGATTTCCTTCTCTGTGGAGAGCTTGGATAAATCATTAGCCCATCTGTACTGACCTGGCCAGCACCATCCTCACAGCAGACTGACAGGATGTTACTCAGAGGGGACTATACAGTGACTTGTGAAACTTTCCTTGTAAGACTGAGCCAGCAGCTCCTTGGTATGCTTGCTGTGAATACAGACCATTTTATGCTGTGAGGTGATAGAAATCTGTGGTTCTGTCTTTACATTAGTCATTCTGACTTACTTTTCTGTTTGTTTATTTTGTTTTTTCTGTCTTGTCTTCCTCCAGTACACCTCCAGCATGAGAGCCAAATACCTCGCCACCAACCAACCTCGTCCAGATGCTGGCAGCGTGCATTAAAATGAAAAAGCAAAAGCAAAAAAAAAAACAAAAAACAAAACAAAACCCACACGTGCAGTCAGACTAAACAATGTGCCAACTGCTGTGCCCCTGTGCTGTCCTCGTAGAACAATCCTGCTGTTCTGCCCACAATCCAGTGCAGCTCCTTCTGTTTCTCCAGTCCAGACCACCCCTCCAACCTGGTACCTGCCCACTGGAGTTGGAAACTCCTTTTGAAATTAAACCTTCACCTTGTTGTACCTGATGTGAAAGAGGAAATATGTGCAGGCAAGCAACTGAGAGCACCCAGGCAGGAAACTGGGTCCACCAGCCTGTGGGCCAGCTGACTAGAGCAGCCTGTCAGGAAAAGTTGGTGAATACCTTCTGCCCCCTTTTTTCCCCCCCTTCTGTTCCCAGAGGGACTCGGTGAAAGATGGTGGTAGATCTTCTTCACTTCTGCAGTGGGATCAGCAGTCTGTCAAACCATGAAGACTCAGAGACTCGGTGCCTGGGACCAGTGTACAACAAGGGAATGCTGAGCCAGTGGGACTCAGCATCCCACAGCATCTCAATGGGAGTCCTCTGGTCCACTGCCCTGTGGGAGGGAGGAGGGAAACTCCTGCCTCATGGTGTCACTGCATATCCACTGGAATTTGCTCTTTCAGAGCAAACCATTTCACTACCCTGGTTAACTTTTTTTTTTTCAGTCCATTAAGAAAATGCCTTTGTCTTTGCCACTATATCTATCATGTGAATTCTTGAGGAGGAGCAGGGGGCCCAGCACCAGTCAGCTACCCTGTCCATTGCTCTGAACCTGATCTCTCTGCTCCATCAGGGAAGCTCAGGTACTTGCAGATGGCATTCTGGGTGCTGCCTTTACGAGGCTGACACACAGATCAAACAGGAGCCAGCCACTCGGTGCCAAATTTTTCCAGGGAGAGACTCATAAGACTTTATGGGGGACATTTTTGCACTAAAGAGTTTTGACTCTCTGATGCTAAATCTTATGGGACAGTCAGCTTGGAAAAGCAAGAGAAACTGGAAGCACCAACGGATTTATAGCAAACGGAAGCTCTCCCCGCAGGAGTGACCTGTGAACTCTGCTGGACTTTTTTTCCTTTTTTATAAATCATAATTTACAGCACAGGGTTGCTGAACTGGCATTGAAGGAGGTTTTTGGAGCCTCAATCCTAACAAACTCACAAGATCATCGGTGTATCTTCTGTGTTTTAGATCAGAAACCCAGTTGATGTCTGGAGAACATTGTGACTGTCAGAACAGGTTTATATTTTATTCTGTTTTATTTTGTTTAGTTTTTCAAGGCACATTGCTAACCACTATCTGACCATACTAATGCACATGTAAGGCATTTTCTAGACACGAGGCAGAACAAGGCTTGCAAAGGGGCAGCTGGGTGCCTGCAGAGGGCAACATCCTTCATTGGTGCTGTACTTCCCACTGAAGAGCAGTGCTCCAAAGGGCACTGACAGCTTCCTGCTGGAAGAGGAGACTGCCTCTTGGGAGGTACTGTCGAGTACTGCCCTTTCAGTAGGGTAACTATGATGTTCCTTTTTGTCTTTTTACCTCTTAGTAGGGGCATCAGCGTAGCTGCTGGGCATTATATTAAATAACTGGCAGAGGAAATAAAATGGGAAACATCTCTCAAACTGGAGTTGAGCCATTGGCAGAGGCAGTTAGTTTTCAGGTCAGTGATGTTCAGACTGGGTGTCTGTTTACCCCATGTTTGCTGGTCGGGGCACAGAATCTACCAATCTGCCTTTACTCAAGTCAGTTGCCTTCTTGCAGTGAGGTAGGAATTGCTCCTAGCAGGCAGCTCTCTAGGCTGATGGTATCTGCTGTGAGATGGTACCAGCTCTGTGGCAGAGCAAGCTTTGAGACTCTTCTATCTTCTTAAGGTAGAAACCACTAATTAACTGCAAAAGCTGTAGGCCAGCTGTTACCATGCAAAGGAGTGAGGGAGACAGGGAGGAGGCACCACCATGCAGACAGGAAGAGAAGGTTTTGGAGAAAACTTCACGCTTCACCATAAATCTCTGGAAGCAGGATTTTCTTGCTCAGGACCGAGTATGCCCTTTCAGACATGTTGGATGGGCTTCACACTGAAACATACCTCTGTTTTATCCAATAACAAGGGCAGGGAAATGTAGTCACAGGTGGTATGGAGGGACACTGTGGCTCATGAGCACCAGGTTTTCCACCCTGTCTTAGAGCCTACCAGGAGACCCAAGTGTGCATGTGTGGTTTGGTGAGCTTGCAGCCCCAACCCACCCAACTGCTATCTGGAGGGAACCCAACCTTTCCCTCACTTTGAAAAAAGAAGTAAGAGCCATATAATCCTTATTAAAACTGAGTTGTTCTGCCATCATCCTCCTTGCAAGGATGTGCTCCAATTGCTACTCACACTATCAATTTTAGGGGAGCTGCCCTGAAATCTGTGGCCTGGTCCTACTCATTTGAAGGCAAGTGTTTTGAAGGCTGGAGGGCGTGGGGAACCCTGTGAAAACAAGTGCTTCTGTATACTGACTTCCCTGTATACAGAGTGCACCCTGAACATGTGTGTGACTGCACTTGGGGTTGGGTCTGAATTGTCACAGTGGCATTGCCTGTGCCAGGCAGCAACGGGGAGCGAGCCGATGCCTTTTTGTTTGCAGAACGGAGCAGCCACCTTGACCTGCTTCCTTCCAAGGTTTGGCACAGCCACTTACAACACCCAGAACAACTTCTGGCGGTGTTTGGGGCTTGCAGCAAGGCACAGCTGTGGAGACATGTGCTCTGTGACTTCAACATATAACTGGAAAGAATGTTGCGGAGATAAGGTTTTGCTCTCTGGAGGCCAGCACAACGGGACTGCGGTGTGAGCTGTGTACCTGTGTCCAGCCAGCACTTCCTTTACTTGACATGGATATTGCACTTTTGTAAAGCATCCTGGAACTCTGCTGCCCCGCTGCATGCCGTGCAGAGCGCTGGATAGGAAACACAGACAAATGCGTTTCTTTTGGTTTATTATTATTGTTATTACTACTACTTTTTTTTTTGTTGTTTTCCTTTTTTTTATTTTACTGGAACCTTGAGCAACAGCGTGGCATTTTTCGCAGGCTGGTCTGAAAGGATCTGCTGAAGAACAGATGGCCTTTGCCTATTCTTATGGCTGCGACATAATCAGTCTCATCCATATGGTCACATTCTGTCTGAGGAGTGGACTTTGAAAAGCCAAGATCTCCCAGACTCTGTGCCTCCCTCTCGGGTGAACAGCAGGTGCTATCTGGCGAAGACTCATCTGTTCTGGATGGCATTCATGGTTGAGGGAGTCCAGACTCTTCAAGCTGCAGGAGGTAAAGCTGTGGCGACTTCTCTCTCTTCCATCGTGTCTCTCTGTTTTTAATGTGACAAAATGCCAAGGCCATATCACTTGGTGTGTCCCAGCTGACCTTATCGGACGTTTCTCACGTGACTGGTTGCTAGCAAAAGGGTCCAGAAATCAGGGGAGCTGAGATTGGCCTCTGGACACCTCTCTGACTGCAGAATGGAAGGCAGCTTGTCCGGTGGAGGGTGACTGCATCGGTGAAGACACTTCATGTTACTTTTTCAGAAGCACAAATGTGGTCATTGGCTTGTCTGGTTGGCTTGGTTTATTTCCACCGCATCATCATGTGTGAATGACACTTTCTTTTGGAACTGAGAACTCTTCCAAGCACACAAACATCTCCACAATGTGAAATGTAAATAGCATGTTGGACTCTTGTGTCCAGTGTTCAAGACTGCATTGTAATTGTAAAGGAAATCAAATCAAGACTTGGCTGTGAATTTCTTGTGCTGTCTTGGGAATTATAACTGTAGTGTTTGTATCCTGTATGTATTATTAAATTGAGTTCATTTTGTGTGCTGATAAAAGGGTTCAAGCTAAGATTTTTAGCGTACATCCATGTATCCAAATGTGAAGGATGGAGTGCTCCCTTCCCCTCCTGTCCTTTTAAGTTTCTCCATTTGATAGGTGTTGATTTTCCGTGTACAGTCATCTCAGCCAAGATGCAAGGGATGTTCATTTGAGTGCTTTGAGGGGGACACAGTGCATGGGGTTTCAAGAGATCCTGAGTTAGGATTTCCATAGCAGTTCCCTGAAACTACGTGAAAAGTTTGGCCTTTCTGAGAGTGGAACCCTTTTTTCAGGGAGCTGCTCAGCCATTGCTCTGGAGAGCTTTTGGTGCTGCAGGGTGGCAGCAGGCAGGAGTGGGTGGGTGCCCGTCAGAGCAAGGTACAGGTACCTGTGTGAATAAACCCAGGCTTTGCTTCTGGTCCCACCTTCTCTTCCTTCCAGCAGCAGCTGAAATACCATGCTGAGCCCTTTGAAGAAGAGAGAAGTGTCTTGGCTTGTTGATCCTCACCACCCCACCTGATTTAGGAGGAGATGAGGTAGATGGGTTTTC
The DNA here is from genome assembly GCF_003984885.1 of Neopelma chrysocephalum. Lineage (NCBI taxonomy): Eukaryota > Metazoa > Chordata > Aves > Passeriformes > Pipridae > Neopelma > Neopelma chrysocephalum. Next base: position 4,785,502 of record NW_020897722.1, read on the forward strand.
CTTTAGCTCGGGAGAGGAGCTGTCTTTGAAGTACTTCCTACCTGGGGACCAAGGAGAAGCCGGGGTCTTCCCCAGCTCAACAAGTCTGTTAGTGTAACTCAGTGAACATCTCTGGGTGGGAGGGGAAAAGCCCTCCAGGGAGATACCAGGGAGGAGTAGATCTAATGCCTTGAGAAAGAGGCCTGACAAGACCCAATCTGTACCTCCTTTCATCACAGCCTACTCCCGTTTTCCAGAAGTTATTTCTGTGCATGCTATGGATGGCTTCCCTAGTCATTCCAGGAGGCCCAGCAGAAGCGTGGGATGCTTTGGTAGCAGTTTCTAGATGGCTAACAAGTGATTTGTGCTTTCAGGGGGGTGTGGGATCTCCTGCCAAGCCGTGATGGTGAGCATGTTGCCCAGCTGGGAGAGAAGGGATGGGTTACTGGTGGCCTGGAGCTCCCGGGTGCTCACCCAGCCCCTGTGGCTGCATGAACAAAGTGGAACATAAATTGACATACAACCAGAAAGTTCAAAATACTCCTTTCCTAATGAGGATAACTGTAGCATGAAGCTCTTAGGTGCTCTGCATATTTGATACCACATTGCTCCTCACTATGCAATTCCCAACTCCTTCCTTCCTGTTCCTCCTCTAATCTCACACCAAGACTTCTCCTGTGGCCTCTGCCCAGGAGGCTGCTGAAGTCCCAGGAAAGCTTCATTCCTTTTGTTGTGCTCTGCCTCGGGTCCAGCCGCCCAGCCGTCACGTCGTGTGCCTCAGGTCCCTTGGTAACGGGAGGCTCCATGAGTTTTATTCACGTCATTCAGAGGGAAGTTTATTTTCTTGGACACTGTGCACAGAAACCTAATGGTGAACATGTACCTGGCCTTTTTGTAACTTCTCTGGGTTTTTTGGTTTTTTTTCTTCTTTTTTTTTTTCTCTTCTTAACCATAATGGTTGTATATCATACCACTTTATATACATATATAATATATAAATATATATAATTTTTTTTTTTAAAACTTTGGACCTGCTAGTTTCTTTCAAGTGTTCCTGCACTTACCCAAAATGTTTTTAAATTGTGAGGATTAAAGAGGATTGAGCCCATTTTTGTATCTTTACTTTTAATTCTGTAGTTCTATTGATTGTAACGTAGCTATTTTTTACTGTAACTTTTTGGTTTGCAAATACTAAACAAAAAAACCTAAATGTAATTTCTGTGGTTTCTATTCAGCTTGGGTTTCATGTTTTAAAAATAAACTATTTAAAACCACTGTTCCTAGTTATTGATTTGTATTTACTCCTGGGAGGGCATGGAGCCAGGCTGATACCAGAGACCTGCAGGACTACAGGAAATGAAGCAGAAAGTGCTGGAGCAGCTGAGGGATGTGCACATCAGCCTGGGGAGATGTTCTCCCTGTGCATGGTCTGTGTGACTGTGAACTCCTCTGAATCTCCTTGGTTATTCCACACTGGAGCAGCAGCAAACGGGAGTGGTTTATTTTCACCAACAGAAGTACAAGAAGTGTGGAAAAATGGTGTGGGAGGGTGCACCCCCAGCTGAGCCACAGCAAAGGTGTCCCTCTTCAGGAGGTGATGAAATGTAGGTACATGTCTTTGGTAGCGAGCTGGGGGGGCTGGTGCAGCTCAGCGTGGGCTCATCTTTCTCAGTGCTGCCCCCAGGCTATCCTGGGCTTCTTTTTAGTTCTTCCTTTGTACTGTTCTCTGATCACAGGCCTGCTACCGCATCACTGTCAAGTAGTAAACTGAAACCTTTACCTTCCTGTAATTTTCTTGATCTGTTTTCTGCCTGATCCTGCCAGTCAAATGGAGGGATTGGGCTCCTGCCTCCATCCTGTGCTATTCTTGCCCTGACCTCAGCCCATCCCTTCCTAGGTGTGGGGATAAGCAATAATTTAACTCTGTCTTTGTAAATGCCATCTATTTTTTTTAATGCTCTGAGTATGGCTGAAACCCACACCTGTGCTCGAGTCCTGTCTGTTGGTCCAGTGCAGAACTACAGAGGACTCCTTGTTGTGACTTTCCCCCTCATGCCTCTGAATCTCAACAGACACCAGTTTTCCTCCCTTCACTGATAAATAATTGACAGATTTTTCTCCCTTCCCCCCCTCCACATCTAAAGGAGAAACCCATGTTTTCCACCTTCATCCCTGATCTGAGATGATTAAACCTGCTCTCTAAAGCTCTAAAAGGGCTTGGAGCAGTCAGGGGAGTCTGATGGTGAGAAGGAAAATAAAGCCTCTGTCAGAGTCATCATGTAAATATTTTACCAGGTTTATGGGCTCCACCAGGGATGGGAACCTGCAAAGGCCACCCGCCCAGTGACCTCTCTCGGTGCTTTCCAGCCAACCATCCCCAGCAGCTCACCCTCTGCACCACTCCCTGTCCCAGCGGGAGCAGGGCAGGACTCTCTCCTGAGCCATTCGGAGCTCAGAGAAAACAGAGGGAAGGGTGAAGTACGTGTTTGAATAAACCTCAGCTTCAGATCAACCTTCAGTAGTGGTCCCTTAGATCTCTGTCCTCCAAGATAAGGCAGTAGGGATGCCCCGGGGAGAAGCTTTCAAGCGTGTTTGCTCTGTGGTGTGCTGAGCTGTGCTAACAGGAGCGCTGCCTCCGGGACCTGTCGGTGGGTTGGCGGCTGGAAAACTATCGGGACAGAGCTGATGGCTCTGGGACACAGTTACTGACTGTGCCCCCAGCTCCTGTCACCTCTTGGGATGGCAAATGGCCCAAGCCACATGTTTTCTGCCAAGCATGGTACTGTGCAGGTGGCATCTGCCTGGCTCCTTCCACTTGAGAAGGTGTGGGTTCATGGTTCTCCTTCGGGATGGTCCAACAGGGACTTGCACTCCCCATGTGTCCAGGAAGGCAACAGGCAGCTGAAATTGCAGCTCATCTTCTCTAACCCCTTCTGAAGCACCCTTGTCCCCACCCTTCCTTGCGGTGCTTTCAGGAGGTGGCAGCATCTCCCTGCACTGCAGGGGAGGCCAGGACAGAGCTGAGTGTCCGCCAGCCCTGGAAAGGAAACTCTGAACGGGGAGACTCCGATCGGTCTGACCACGTGGGGATGCTGGAGCCCTGCGCTTGGAAGTCGGGAGGGTTTGTAGCGGAGGCAGCCACAGGGATGCTCCTCCTCACCCCATGTCTGCAGCCCAGCCTGGATCAGTTTGGTGGGTCCCAGCACCCCGGGACCTCCCGGTTCGTTTTCCCTCACCCATTGGGGTGACCAGGCAGGGCCAGAGGGTGGCCTGGCTGTGGCCACGGTGATGAAGCAGCTGGTCACACATCAGTGCCCTCGTGCTGTTGTGTGGTGGAGAGGGGATGGATGGTGACGGGGCCAGAAGGACGTTTCCTCCTGCAGCTGATGTCTCCATCGCTGCCGGCTCTGCAAGCAAGGAAGGCTTTCCTTAAAGCAGGCAGTGTTTTCTCACCATGACCTCAGCAAAAATCCCAGCTCAGGGATTTTTTTAATCCCTCCCAGTCCTTGGAGGGAAGTGGGAGGAAGCACAGCTCCCTTCTCACTGCGAGGTGTTGCAGATGCTGGTGCTTCTCCCACCCGCTTCCTCTTCCCACCAGCCAAACATCACGGAACCTGGCGCTTGCACCCCATAAATCACCCGGCCACTCATGATCTGTTCCAGACACGTCAGCTCTGGGGCCTGGGGATGGGTTGCTGAACAGGGAGCAAGCATGGCCTTCTGCTCCCGAGGGCTGTCAAGCTCAACAGCCCATCCTGTGTCCCCCTAAATAAGGGGGGGCTCACTAGGATGATGTGGACATGGCTGGAGCATCACCCAGTGCTGACCGACACAGTGACACTGCTTCGCTGTGTGATGTCACTGCTGCTTTCAGGTCCCTGTCCTCAGCATGGACAGGCACAAACCCGACACTGTTTCCCTGGTGAAACCACCCTGGTTTGAGGGGGAATGGATGGGGGACATGCCCTCCGAGGAGGAGGAAGGAGAGGTTGGGAGCAGGGCTGTGCGGTGAAGCCACAGCTTCATGGATCTCATCTGGCAGAGCCGTGGGAAGTGTTTCCAGCTGTTTTTAAGATGCTCCATTTATCTCCTCCTCCACTCTTGGCTTGCCAAATGGCTACAGGAGCAGAGCTGGCCCCACTGGGCAGCTGAGGCGGACCAGAAGCAGCGGCTGCTGGGAGCTCCGAGGCTGAGGGAATTCATTTTGATAGATTCAAGGCTGGTCTTAAAAGTCAGGAAGAGAAAATATAAACTTTGTGGGGCTTGGGGGGTATTTATTTTAACCACCTGCATGTTATGCAGGGGTGGGAAACAGTAGATAGCCAAAAAAAATAAAGGGGATGTGGGTGTGCTGTGGGAGCTGCTTTTGAGGGGCTGCCCTGCACACCCCAACACTGTGTCTCGTCCATCCTGCAGCCATCACTCTCTGCCACAGGGCTTTGCGGCCCCTCGCTCCAAGACAGACAATGCTGGTGGTGGATTTAGTCACCTCCAGCTGCACAGAGGTGGTGGGATGTAGATCACGAGCCCAGGGGGTCCCAGCACTCTCCCATCCAGCACTGGGACAGGCAACTCCCAGAGCTGGAGCACTGCACGCATTGCTCAGGCCCCGCGATTCGGATGCTTTCATGTTCGTTTCCCACAAATATTCCAGTTTGCTGGGCCAAAGCAGCTGGAAGTGGCTCTTGGAGCCGATTCACACAAGTTTGGTTGTCTCCCAACACTGCCCTCCACCCCAAGTCTCAAGCATTTCTCGCCGCCATCAGTGCCAGGGTGGGTGTTCGTTCCGCCGCCGCGCACACGCTCCCCACTGAGAGTCCCCACAGCCGGGCTGGGAACGCAGTGATTCACATGAAGTCCAGGGCTGCAAGTGACCCAAATGCAAATTAAACCAAAAAAAGAGGAGATGGGAAGCAACAAAAAGGACTAAACCAGTGTGTTCCTCTCTGCCCTCAATGTTGCAACCACCCAGGGATGGGGAAAGCCTTTGGCCAGGCACAGTGCTGGAGCATCCCTTGGGCACGGTGGTGTCAACAGCAGTGGTCCCTACACAGAAGCAATGTCCCCAGCAAGCTGGGCTTGTCCCCACCCCACCACCACACAGCAGACTGTCCAAAAGGTACAGCAGCCTTATCAGCTGCCGGGAGCGGGGGAGAGTAAACAGGACGTCCCACAACAGCGCCGGGGTGCAGATGAAAGCAGGCTGGCCTGTGGAGCTGCCAAGTATGCGAGAGCAGCAGGCTTTGCTTTTGTTTTCCTTTTGTTTATTATTGCGTGTATTTATTTACTTTTCGGCCCACGAGTAGGGAAAGGAGGAGGGAGAGGCTGGGAGCCTGGTGGGAGACAAACCGGAGGGCTGGTGAGCTGCCTGCCCCCGCTCCTGAAGGCTTGATAGGGTAATTTTATTTTATTTTATTTTATTTTATTTTATTTTATTTTATTTTATTTTTATTTTTATTTTATTTCATTTTTTTTAATTTAATTTAATTTAATTTATTTGTGGGGTATTATTTTGTATTGCATTTTATTTTAATTTATTTTGCTTTTTAAGCCCCCTGCAGGTGTTGCACCACGCCCAGCACCCTCCCAGCCTTTCCCCCCGTCAGGAGCTCCTGTTCCTTGCAGCACCATACCAGCCTCATGCCGCATCCCCTGGCTCCCCGGCGCCTTGGTGGGCACTTCACACAAGATTTGGGCTGTTCTGCAGTCAACAGCTGCCCTGCACCCAGCCCTGTGTGGGCCGCGATGGGTGATGCCCTGTCCTGGGTGCAACTCTCCATCCCACCCCCGGGGGCCAAGGGAAGGTCAGGCTCAGAGAGGGTGACGGGGCTGCCGGGAAGAGCCGGCGCTGCTGAAACCGCAGCCGATGAGCAATAGGAAAACACGCGGGCGAGGGGACGGTGCCACAGCGTCACAGCTTCCTGCTCCTGATGCTGGTCCCTTCACTGACCCTGCACCAGGGCAGGGCTGAGGGGCACCAAACCCTGCACCCACCACACCATCCCTGGCCCCAGTCAGCTGGAGGAAGGCAGCACTGCTCTCCACCTCTCCCTTTCTCTGGGGAGCTTTTTGGGGCAGCCAGGTCAGGGCAATGCTTCGTTCTCTGGGGCAGCAGCCACAGCTCCACCTCGCCCACAGCAGCCCAAGGGCTGCAGAGTTTGGGGGACTTGATTTTTGTGGCTGTCTGAAGGGTGAGAGGATGTTGGGAGGAGCGGTGGCTGCTTCAGCACACGCCGACTTCCTGCCAGGCCGTATTTTTAGCAGCGCCAACCCCTGATAACCCAGAGATTCAAGTGAAACTGTGAAGTAAGTGTGCCTCGAAAAGGAAAAAAAAAGGTGCTGGGGATGTAGGCAGGTGGGGGAAGGTGGGGAGGAGGGGATGGCACAGGTGGAAGCTGGTACCAGTGGCACAAACAAGACTGGTTTGGGGTGGGGGAAAGATCTGATGATATTGCTACAGCGCGGGAAAGCTGGGGCTTGTTACTGGCAGGTGGATAGTGTCGGCTGAAACTGTGGTGAGGAGGATGAAGGGAGGGCTGGGAGAGAAGGGGTCTTTGACCCCCTGCAGCCCCCAACCTTCCCACGCACACGCCTGCCGGCCGGCTGTTAACAACACCCTGCTAACAACCGGCTCTCACCTCATCCCCGCCGCCTCCGCTCCCACCCCTGAGCCTGGGAAAAACCAGCCCTGAGGTGACAAGCCCTATCCAAGCCTTTTGGGAAGGGGAAGGAGGAGAGGACCCTCACACCCTGCAATGCAAATGGCCAGCAGATCCCTGTACCCGTGGGAAAAGAGGGATGATAGGCGCAACCCCTCCTCGCTGCCTCCCTGAGAGCTTGGACAGAGGTGACAACATCCGCGGGGGATCAAGGGGTGTTCAGAGCAGCTCATCCATAAAGAGACACCGGAGCCCGGGACCAGGTGACTGTGGTCAGCAAAAAAGCCACTTTATTGGTGACCGCTCCCACGGGAACCCCGTGGCAGCAATCGGGTTCAGGTCCCTGAGAACACACTGTCCATGCTGGTTCCCCTTCCCACAGCTATTGCTTTAAACACATCCTAGTTACAAAAAGCACAGAGTGACATTCCAGATACTGGAACATATAAATTAAGGTAAGTGATAGTTACAAGACATCGCAAATTTTTTTTTTCTTTCTTTCTTTCTTAAACAGATTATCAAAGGTTGGGGATTTTTCTTTTTCTGATCCACAGAAAATGTATAAAAAGCATTTTAAATCTACATATTTCTCAATGTGTTTTTTTTCCTTAAAAAAAAAGGCACAGTAAAAAAAATACTGGCACAATAACGTATTTACAACACACCCATTATGGGCTATTTTCACTCAGCTTCAGGTTGGAAACGTTCAGCTCTGGCTCAGCCCAGGGACAGAGGGCTGGTGGTGGCAGGCAAGGTAGCTCTCAGAAGATGTAGGGTCCCTCTCCCTCCCTGGATAAATCCCTTTCCATCAGGGAGAGCATAACAGCCAGGCTGGGAAACACTGCCTGCCCACGGCAGGAGCTTGGCTGGTTGGATGCCTCCTGGATGCTCCGGCCACCCCAGCAACACCCACGGCCAGGTCAGTGCTGGAGGATGCTCTGGCCCCACAGTGGGGCAGGGGACGCCCACACAGCCCCTGGCTGGACTTTGAGGGGCTCCTCTGCAGAGGTGCAGGGCCGCCTGTGAGCAGGCAGGGAGGCAGCACTGGAGGGAGACCCTGCACAAACACGATGCCCACACCACTCTGGCAGCTCCGGAAAAGCCCTCCTCCCACCCCCGTATTTATAGAAAGTCTTTACATGAGTCTATAAATAGTGCACACATCAGTGCTGCCGGCAATAGTTCAGCCATACAGGGGGAGCTCCAGGAAACGGAGCTAATGCCAACGCCGGCTCCCAGCCCACCCTGTCTCCCTCCAGTACAGCCATAGAGCACCCAGCAGCTTTGCAGCACCCTAGAGGAGCCACTGACATGGCCAGAGGATTCCCCTGCCCACCTCTGCCTGCCTGCTGAGCCAGGGAGCAAAACTCACAGGGATCCCTCATCCGAATTGAGAGCCAGAGCTTCGCTGCTGAGATTTTGGGACTGGGAGAGAGGATGGGGTGGGTGAGGGGTTATGGGAGTGGGGTGGAGGGTAGATGAAAAGAGGGGAAGAACACACCAAAAAACTTGACATTTGAAAGGAAAAAAAAATGAAGGAGAAGCAAGCCCGGGGCGGGCAAGGCCCCGCGCTGTGGTCGCTCCCCACGCATGGCGTGGGGCCCGCCAGCCGTGGGTGCCCAACAGTTTAAGTGCTCAGGACCCATCCCTGTCCACCATCCCGGCCGGATCAGGCAGCGGGCACGGGCAGGCAGGGCAGGGGACAAGGGGCCGCACAGCAGCCTTCAGTACACACATACTGTGCAATACCACAGCAACGACGTCCGTCCGTCCGTCCGTCCACCTCATGGCGAGGCCAGACTGACACACCCGCACGCAGGTCCCGCACGCCCGTCGGATACCGGGGAAATTCGGGACGAGGTTGGAGGGGACACGCGCCTCCTAGTAAACCATGTTGGTGGGGCACCACGGCGTGTCGGGGTACAGCAGGCAGTGCACGGAGCGAAACCTGCAGAGGAGAGGAGCAATGCTGAGCACGGGACGGTGGCAGCCCCGCAGCACCCCAGCTTGGGGGGGGGATGGGGTCCCCTGTTCTCACCTGGATGGGTCCTCCTCGACAGAGAAGGCTCCCTTCATGTGGATGGAGTTGCGCTTGTTTTCGAACATGCCATAGCTTAGTGTCACCTGGGGGGCAAGCACAGGGGGGTCAAGTGGCCGACATGGCCATAAGGATCAAGCAGGGGCATGGAGGGCTGCAAGATTCACCCCATTTCCCAAAGCCTCCAGTCACACTCTGCATCGCCCCACAGGGATGGGCCAATGGGGCTTTTCCCCTCTGTGATGTTTTGGTGGCATGTCAATCAATATCTTAGCCGTGATGCCCAATTTTTAGGTGACAACTTGGGGTACCTGTTTGTGGATCTCCGACTTGGGCACCTGGTGGAGGTTCTCCAGGTGCGAGTGGAAAAGGTTGCTCCGGATGAGCTTCACACCCAGCACGGACTCAATGATGTAGCCAATGGTGCAGTCGTCGGGCAGGCGGATCTTCTCCGCGGTGCTCATGAAGTGACCCCCGCTGCGGGGAGACAGAGAGGGGCTGCAGAGGAGCAAATCCCAGGGGATGTGGGCACCCTACGGGGTCTAGGCTTGGCCAGTGGGTGCCCAGCTCTGATTAAAAGTCAGTTTGGGGGAACTGAAGCCCTTCCCAGCTTGTTTCCAAGCCCCCTGCAGACAACCTCAGCAAGGCAAAGAGTAAGGTGAGGGGACATAGTTCAATGTCCATCCCAAAAGATATCGCTTCTCTGTGCTCTGCTTGGGCCCATGATGAGTCCCCATGGGAGGGCAACACCAAAGCTCTTACCTGGCCCAAGGGCTCATCTTCAGTGCCAGCCCCCGGCTGATACAGAACCCCGCTCCACCTGTGGCAAACCAGAAATGCACAGGGTGCTGCAAGAGATGGGAGACAACAGCAGTGAGACCTCCTTCTCCACCCAGCCCAAATTAAGCCAGATCCAACTTCTCTCCCACCCTCACCATCTTGTTCTCGCTGATCCTCTCCGTAGCCTGGATGGGCCGGTCCAGGCTGGGCTTCCCAATGTAGATGTCCTGTGTGTGGGGGTAGCTGGAGAGCAGCTTGACCAGCATCCGCACGTTCACGTAGTTGTCATCGTCCACATGGCAGAACCACCTGCAGGGACAGCAGTGTCACACCGGCCCAGGGCAGCTCCACAGAACCCACACTGAAATAAGGCCCCAAAAATACTAATGGTCTCTGCTTGCACCATCCCTTTCCCTCAGCCCCGCCATCCTCCACGCCATCCCTGGACACCACTTACTTTCTGCCTGACTCAATGAACTTGTCGTACTCCACAGCCATCTTGCAGGACAGGGCCTGGCGGCTGTGGGCAGCCGAGCAGTTGGTGTTGATGACATTTCCTGCGCGAAGAGACGGGGGGTCAAAGACCAGCATTGCAGCATCCCATATCCCCCCACGTGCTCAGATGGTGACACTTCACCACACATGTCCCAGGTGTGCCAGGGGGATGGAAACTCAGGGATGATCCTGATGCTCAAAGACCTCCATGCCACACTGTTTTGGGCAATTGATGAACTTTTAGGGAATGTCTTTTGTGTCCACATGAGATAAGGGAAGGGGTGATCAAGGGATGCAGATGCAGCCGATGTAACTGATGCACCATAGTTCAGCCCTATCCCATGTTCTAGGAGTGATGCCATCCTATATCACCTTGCCCATCCCAGAGCCAGGCACCAGCCACCCTGGGGGTGAGAGAGTGTCTGTGAGCCAGCTTCTCCAGGACATGATAGCAAAAATTCTGCCCTATTTTGCTTGCCTGGCTCAAAGGCAATCACTTCCCAGCCTGAAAAGAAGTCATTTGCATGGGGAGAACAGACCACGCTGACCCCAGCCTGGAGAATGACCACCAGGGAAATGCTCCCATGAAACCCTGTCTGCATTGCCCATCAATCCCAGCTTATCCCAGGGACAAAGCAGTGCAAAGGTATCCCACCCTGTTAGCGTGCTCCCCAGCAGCATCATGCAGGAGACAGGCTGGGCTGACTGGGAAGGAAACCTGCCCCCAGGTGGGGCTCCTGGGCAGAGGGTGCTTTAAGCATAGTCAGTGAAAAGAACTGCCTCCTTCTCAGTCCAGGTCTCTGTGGTGAGGGCTTTTCCAGAGTTCCCAGGACAGGCTCCATGCCAGCCACGCTCCACAAGCGGGGCTCTTCAGGGGACCTGGCCATGTCACACACACAAAGGGACAAGCGCCACAGACTCACGTGCTTGCTTCTTCAGCTCCTCATCCTCCCCGTCTGTGAAGATGAAGGTCTGAAAGAGAAGACAAGGCACCTCTGAGGACCAAGGGGCTGACACCACATAGCTTTGGATGCAACACAGTGCCCCTGGGCAGCACCTGGGATCAGTCCCTCCAAGGATGCTGGCAGTGACTTCTTCCCCCTTGCCAAAACCCAAACCAGCACCCGGGAGCCAGGCATCCCCATAACACACTCAGCTTTAGACCAAGAAGGGTGCCAAGCCCCCCTGGGATGCAAACCCCAGCCCCCACGCCGAGCATCCCCATCCTCTCGCCTCTCCCACGAGGCAGCAGCTGGCAGGGAGGTTTCGGGTGCTGGGGGCTGTCCCCAGAGTGAGATGGGGTGTGTGCAGGGCAACAGGTGCAGAGCACGGCTCGATCTGAGCAGGGATTTCAGACTTTGGCCAGCGCGTGTGGCCGGGGATGCCAAAGCAGCCGCCCAGGCAGGTGTGTTTGCCTGTGGCGCCGGCTGCCAACTGCGTCCCCACCTGTGTCAACAGCACATGGCTGTCCCTGGCCACTTGCACAATACCCTCACAACTCCTCTCTGTTCCCCATGTCCCCCCCCAGGGTGGCTGAGATGGTGCCCGCAGGTGCCTCTCACCAGCCCCAAGGAGTGGAGAGTCCCTCACTGCCCATCCCAGCACGGCCTCAAGTTCCAGACAGCACCCTACCTCCTCCCCAGGCTCCTGAGCTACCCGCCAGGCTGCACTCCTCTATTTACACAGCTAATTCCTGGCATATGCTGCCCGGGAAGGAGGACTGGGGGGGCTGCTGCTGGCCTGGGATTTGGGGAAGGGCGAGAAGCAAGAAGAGAGAGCAGGGGGTGGGAAAGGCATCGCCATCAATCAGTGGGCAGCAAACAAAGCTGGAGGAGAGAAACCACAACCAGCTGCCAAGCGCTATTAAAAACCAGACGTGCACAAAAGGGCAAAGGAAGAAAGACAAAAGGGCTTGGGGGGGGAGGCAGGAGGCGGCAGAGGGGGGACGATGGAGCCCGAGCACTGGGGATGATGAATTACAAGTGAGCTGGAAATTGGGTGCCACCCCACAGCCGGCCCCGGGAACGCGCTGGGGTTTTGTGGCTTGTTGGAGGAGGTGGGTACAATAGTGGGGTTGACTTTACTCAGCGGAGGAGAGTTAAGCGGGCAGCGGTCATTAGCATACAGCTGCGCTGGTTAACCCGGCCCTGTTTGCTCAGGTCCCCAGCCGGGGCTGGTGGGGAGAGCCCGGATCTGCAAGAAGGCTCAATGGGAGGGGATGGGGCTACAAGTGACCTTTGGGGCTTGAAAAGGAGAAAAGAAAAAGGAAAAAAAAAAAAAAAGGATGGAGGAGGTGGGAAGGCAAGTTCTCACAAATGCAGAGCCTGCCGTGCAGCCTGGCTTTTGGGGAGGGACAGAGGTCAGGAAGGCCTTGAGCAAAGGGGAGGGGAATCGTTGATGAGGAGGGGACAGCTGGGGGATGGGGACCTCAGCCCATCAGCTGCGGGGCCAAGGATGCCCTTGGTTGTTGTGGCTCCATGGATGTATCACTGCTTGGTGGGACAGGGTCAGTGCTGTGTGTAGAGGAGGGGGATGTCACCCCCAACCAATGCAGGGTACAACCAGCACCTTGCTGCTGGTCCCCATGTCCCCCAGGTGCTTGGGGTGTGGTTCAGGTAGTTGAACCAGGTGTGAGCTGAACCAGGGCAGCAGGAGACCATCCAAGGATGCCCAAGACAAGCTCATCACACTTGCCCCGGCACCCCACCCCAGGTTTCCACCTCGTCAGAGGGGGACAGGGGACACGGAGCCTCCGCACAGGCGAGACAGAAAATGTTTGCTTGATTAGCTCAGAAACGCCGTCCAGCAACTGCCTTCAGCTGCTCCAAAAATAACCCCACAACTAATCCTCCGGCTCAACCGCTATAAATAGACCACAGGGACAATTGTTTATTACTCGCCTGCACCAAAAGGCTTCATCCTACCAAGGCATCTCCCCCCACCCTCTCACTACATACATCCCTGCAATATTCCTGGTGTGGGTGGACCAGGTGGCAACTTGGGAACCAGGACAGGGGCACACAGCTGCCAGTCACCCCATGTGGGCACCTACTGGGGCCTCACAGGTTTCCCACAACCCTCCCAGCCCCACCATGACATTCAATTAAAACTAAAAAAAATTAAAGGCTTTATTTCTTTAATTATTTTGTCTGCATCTCTTGGAGGGGAGCTGCACCCTTTCTGCATGGCCCCTTGCCCGGGGCTGCAGGGGCAAGGAGCACAGGTGACAGCCAAGCCTGGGGAGGGACAGGCCAGGAAAGGAGGAGAACAAAAAAACCTCGAAAAACAAAACACCTTTGGCATCTCCAATGTAGGTTGTTGGGCATGACGGCAGCATCCAGTTTACAGTGGTGCAAGTCAATAGGACACTGCAGCCAACATCCTTGAGCTGTCACCTACCAACTAGCCATCTCCAGACCCAACATCAGCAGGGCCAGCCCCCACTCCCCTCCCAGGCAGAAGTACCCCAAGCACTTACACCCACCCCTCTCCCACTTGGCCCCTGTCCCACCCGTGGCACTGAGGGGTGCCAGGACCTCTTGGACACCCCCGCAGTAACTTTTCCTGCGGGGTGCAGGAGAGGAAGGGCCCGCTGCACCCCCCTCAGCCCCTGCAGGAAACCTCATTGTTCTCAGAACTGCAGCTTCAAGAAACACAGGATGCCAAATCCCTCCCGAACAATAGCTGCCACCACTCCACACAGCCCCGCACAATGTACGGCCCCTGCGGACGGGACTGAGCGGCACCCGGGGTCCCCATGGCCAGAATGGGGTCAGCCCCCCCAGCAGTCTACCAGGAGCCAGGCAGCCGCCAGCAGCCCCCCGCCTCCTCCTCACCCTTGGGGAGGGCTCCTTTCTTTTTTTTTGTTTTTTTTTGCCCTCCCCTTCATTTCTCCTTTCAGGGTGACTCATTTCCCCTCCGCTGCCGGAGCTCGTGGGTTGCTCATGGCTGGGTGCTGCACAAGGTGTCCCACCAGCTGAGGCCACCCCAGGGCCACTCTGCCCCTCTCTGAGCTGCCTGGCTGAGTGGTTTGGCGACTTCCCGGGGTGACAGGGTGACACACACTTGGTGGCTTCCCGGGGTGACACACACTCAACACACCCCGTGCCTGCTGCCACCACACCAGCACACTGCTGAAAAGGGGAACCTCAGCCAGGCAGGCACCTCGTGACCCCACAGTGCACAAATCCTGACCCTGTGCCACATTTCACTTCCCCTTGCTGGGAAAGAATGGAGCATTCCAGCACACACCTACACAACACAGAGAGGGGGCTGCACCCCCTTTCACAGACACCCCACTTGGGTGCAGGGGAAAGGAGGCAGCAAAGAAGTGCTGGAGGTAGAGCTCAGCCTCCAGCTGGGCAAGGGGCTCCCGAGGAGGTGACGATGCTGCCAGAGCAGGTCCCTGCCCAGCTTTGTGTTCTCCACAGCAAATGCTTTCCTTTTCCCTCCAGCCTGCAGAGGTTAGGAGGTAAAATCCCCACTCCTCTTCAGTGGGTTGGCAGCAGTGCGATGGCAGCGTCCCCATGATGGCAGCGTCCCCACTCTGTGGCAGTGCCTTTCCCCAGGACTGGAGGGGTAGTGTGTGCTGGCACAGGATCCCAGGGCTGGGACCTGCAGAGGCGGGGAAGGGGCTTGCAAGGCCGCAGGCCCTTCCTCCCCCAGCTCCTTTCGGCAAGAGGAAGAATCCTCCACTGTAATTTTAAATGCTATAATTTTTTAATAACCTCCTCAAAAACAATGAGCTCATTGTGTGGCGAGGGTCCCCCACCCTCCCGCCTGGTGCTCCACGCGCCACTCACCGGCTCCAGGGCTTTTATGGACAAGGACAGCAGCATCGTTTGGGACAGGCAATTAAGGGGGCCCACACCCCTAAAAGCCACACAGGCTGCCCGGGGGGACAGCAGGGAGGGACCCTCACACATGAGCTGAGTTCAACAGTGCTCAGCAGGTCCTGGCACACAGCCCAGCTGCACTGTGGAGCTGGTTTGGGATGAGCAGCCCCCTGGTCTCAGCCACTCTGGTGGGAGTCCAAATGGGACATGCACACCAGCACACTTCACGGCCACCCTGAGGGTGGGGACCCTGGCCAAGGTGCTAGAGAAATTTGGGAGCCGCCATCAGAGGAGCGCGCTCTCTGGAAGGCAAACCCATTCCCTTTGCCCCGAGAGCAGGAATTTTTCAAAGCCTGCAATTACCGTGCCGAGGAGCGGGAGGCAGCCAGAGGATCCCACGCTGGCGGGACGGCAGCCCAGGCTGGAGCCCTCGCGGGCTCCACGGCGTGTGCCGAGCTGCCCGGCTGCCTCCAGGGTGCCCCAGAGACAGGGGAGACCTGGGCACCTTCCAGGAGTTGCATGGCTGCCCTTGAGGTGCCCTAGGGGCAGGGGACACCCAGCCACCTTTGGGGTACCCCAGGGGCAGGAGATGCATCTTATGCAACTCTGCCACTGCAAATCAGCTGACTCAGCAGGAAAGCAGTGGGTTTGGACTTGCTCCTGTCCAGGGTTTCTGCTTAATGGCCATTTTCCTCCCCCCTTCTCTTTTATTTCAAGTGCAAAGTTTCTCCAACCTCCACTCCCGCATCCTAAGGATACTGAGACAGCTGGGAACTCTCCCCAAAGCAAGGAGGGGAAACCCCATAACTCTCCTCCCAAAAGCAGCTTGTCCAGCCTCGATTGTGCAACCCAAGGAGCAGATTTAGAAGGGAATAGGGATCTGCCCTCCCTGTGCAGAGAGGCAGGAAGGAGAAGGGGGTGCCCTTTGCAGTGTCTTGGAGGGGACAGAGGGCAGGAAACAGTGACTATTGTGGGCAGAACAAAGAGCAGCCAAGGAAGGACACAATAGCTGTTCCCTCTATCTGCCAGGGTCCAACCAGGAGTTACCTGCTGGATTTAACCCCTTCTTGCCAGTGCCTGCATCCCTTCTGCCTGTCTAATGAACAACCAGAGGGAGGCTGGGGTCTGATGTGAGAGGAGGATCAGAAGAAGGAGAGACACAGCATCAGACATGGGGGATTCTCAACCCTTGGGCAGGAACTTCCCCATGTTGTCGAGGCAGTGCATGTGCCTGAGCCGTTAGTGAAACCAGAGCAAGAGAGGGGCAGGATGAGCAGAAACAGGCCTGACTCAGACCAAGAGAGACATTTGAGCAGTGGCAGTGCCCTGCTGTCACCAAACCACCCTCCTGGGACAGAAACCAGGGGGCCAGACAAGGAAGAGATGCAGGGAAGCAAGGGAGAGGAGCCCCATGGAGCCAATCCTGCACTCTGCAGGCAAAGAAATCCTCAACTCGATGCCAAGTTTTGGGAAGCCCAGGGTGCCTCCGCTTCCCAGAGGCAGCAGCTGGGTCATAGTAGGAAGAGCGGAGCCGGTGGGTTCATCCCCTCTGCCTCCATGTGTCCCCCTCAGCCCTCGCTTTGCTCCGCAGGAGTTTGCGCCGCCTCCAGCTCTCTCTCGGCAGCTCCTTGTCCTCAAGTGCTGTACAAGAGCCGTCACTCAGCGGCTTGGCTTGTCAGGCGGGCACCTCGCCGGGCTGCGGCCCCCCTGGCTTCATGGCCCTCATCTCTAGGCAACCTGACCTGGACACGGCCGGCTCCGGCTCCCTCGTTCCCATGGAAAGTGCCACACAAGAGGCTGCGAAGCCTTTTCTCCGCGCCAGGAGAAAAGGGGCTTTGTTAGCTTGCCCAGGGGGACAGCGTGAGAGCCGAGCCTTGGGGCTCTGGGAATCCAAACGGACAAACGGAGCACAAAAAAAAAAAAGAAAACCTAGAAGAAAGCCGTAGCTCACAAGAGGGAGGAGAAAAAAAAAGAGCAGCCATTCCCAGGATCATCTGTAGGTGCTCAAAGAGCGTTTCCCCCCACCAAAACTCACTACCCCCTCACAGTGACAGCAGAGCATAAAAGAGGTTTCCATTAAATAAGTGGACCAAAGAGAGATGGCAGATCCACTGCCAAGCCAAGGAAACCTGAACAAAAAAAAAAAAATAATAAGGAACAAGATTCACGGGGTGGGGGGGAAGAAGGATAATTCTTGGGGTAAGATGCTGGAGCCAAGATCCCACAGAGTCCGGCAGATTTGGGTGAGGAAGGTTGATTCTTCCCCCATCACCTCCCCCCCTCAGCCACTCCAGATTTCCAAGGAAAACAGTTTGCAAGGAAGAAACTCAATTCCAGGCCAGGAGGAAACACGTGAAGACAGTAGGATGGAAAGGTTAGGACCAGACATAACTTTCTTGGGAAGCTGTCTAAGGGTAGAAAAAGTGTCTTAAGAGCAGATGGCAAGGCACATTTCCTAAGGAAACAGCTTTTTTTTTTTTTTTCCTTTTCAGTTTTGCTTCAGTACTTGAAGGACAGAGTAAGGGACTGGCAGGGCTCTGGGCAGGACATAGTAAGGTCAGGAACCAGACTAGCTAGAACTGCTCCAGTGTGGATGAGCCGGCACAGACCCAAAAGAGCCCCTAGCCACTCCAGTCCTGCCCAGTTCCTTGCAAGGGGATCGACAGCCTCAGCACATCCCAACACTCTCCCAGCCCTGGGCTGCTAAACTGGGTGTCCTTTGGTCAGCCCAACTACAGGCACTTCATAGGGCTCTGCCAAATCTCATCACAGGGACTCAACCCTGACTGCGGCACCCATGGGCTGGGCTGCACCCCTACACTGTGCCTCATTTTCACCAGTGGAAAACAACTCAGGCAGGCTCTGCAACGGCAAGTGCTCAGCGAGAAGGACCCCAGAGCAGAATTTTGGGGGGCTGCTGAGTGTGAGGAACCCAAGTCGGGCTCTCTCCATCACTCCCCTGTTCCAAACTCACCCTGCAATGCTGCATTTCACCCTCCCAAAAACACAGCAGGCTCTAGAACAGCCCAGCCAGCCTCGAAATACCGCCTGGCTCAGCGATATGGGGAAAATGGGAAGGGGAGGTGGCATTTGATATGTCACAGCAACCCGCGGTCCCGAACGAGGGGCCGGGACCGCGGCGGACACGCGTGGGCTACAGACCGAACCGAGCCACTCCATCCCGGCCAGCGGTGGGGACCGTCCCCGTCTCCATCTCCATCCTTCTCCTCGTCCCTTACCATGTCGCGATTGCGGGAGATCCAGGTGTCGAGCAGCAGCTCCAGCCGCGCCTTGTGAAACTTCTTGGTGGTCTTGACAGCGATGAAGACATCGCGGGGGGAGATGTCCTCGGCCGGCGGCCTCGGGGGGCTCGGTGGGGCCGCGGGCAGCTCCCGCCGCGCTCGGCTCAGCCGCCCGAAGTAGTCGGCGAAGCTGCGGAGCCCGGGGGGCCCCTGTGCCGCCGGGGGGGCCACGGCCGCCGCCGCCCCCAGGCTCTGCAGCGCCCGCTGCGCCCCGCCGGCCTCCCCCCGGGTCAGCCCCGGCCTCCCCGGCGGCTCCACCATGAGCACCAGGAGGCAGGTGAACATGGAGCCCACGAGGGACAGGAGCAGCTTCCTCCCGCAGCTCTTCAGCATCCTTCTCTCCGCTCGCTCCTCGCCTCTCCGCTCCTCCTCGCCGCCGCCGCCGCCACCGCCGGCCCCCGCCGCGCCGCCGCCTTTAAACCGCCCCCGCCCCGCCCGGGGAGGGACGGACCCGGGGCCGCCCCACGCGGGGCGTGCGCACCGCCCGGCCCTGCCCGCGGACCGCCCGAGCCCCTCCGACCCCCGCGGCCTCCCCGCCGGCCCCTACACGCGTCCCGCCGCCCCCGGCCCCGTCCTGCCCGGCCCCGGCCCCTGCCCTGCGCATCTCCGTGCCCGCGGCCGGGAGCGCACGGCTGGGTGCGGGCAGGATGCCGGCGCCTCCTTCTCCTCCTCCTCCCTTCCCCTTGATGCTCGGGGCTGGGGACACGCTGTTCCCTTGCAGCCCCCAGCAGGCCGGGAGCGTCGCTCACCGCTCCATCGGCAGCAACGGGCGCGTTCCCCATCCCGCCCGTCCCGAGCTGTTTTCCCAAAGCCCTGCACCGAGGTTTTCTCGCAGCCCTGTCCAGGAGGTTTTCAGAAAGATGACCAGCCTGACCACACTCCGGGCAGTTTCCCACCAGTCTCTTCCAAGGCCAAGCATAATTGAAAAAACGCCACACCAAATCCCCAGAAAACCACAGCACTCCTCTCACTTCCACTAATCTCAAGTCTTGATGGGTAAATCTGGGAATGGGGAGCTGGGAGGGGCTGTTTCTATCGCTGCCCAGGGAGACCTGGAGATGCTCCCAGACCTGACTAACCCCATCGCGGGAACAGCACCGTGCTTTGGAGCTGATGAATGGCCCCAGAGTGCTGGGATATCTGAAAATAAATGCTACATAGATGCCAAGCAGTCACCCCTCCCTTCGCCCTTCCAAGCGATCATGATGGCTTGTTAAATGAAACACTATTGTTCCAGCCAGATAGTGGGAGAAATGGTGGCTGAAAGAGAAAACTAGGTTGAAATCTGGTCCTGGATGTGCCACCAACCTTATATTTTACTGATGTCGAATCTCAAGGCCCCTTTCCCCCCATACCCTCTGCCTCTGCAAGCAGTGAGCTTTTGGGGTTTTCTTTCCCAGGGAGTGTGCTGCTACAGGGAGGCGGATTTGGGTTTGGGCCTGTGCTGCAATGTAATGCCATAATCAGGGGCTGCTGCATTTTTGGGCAGGGACCTTGTCCAACTTGCATTTTTCCTGATGTCACGTGCTCCATTCATCTCTGGCACTGGATAAACAATACCAT
This sequence comes from Neopelma chrysocephalum, assembly GCF_003984885.1. NCBI lineage: Eukaryota > Metazoa > Chordata > Aves > Passeriformes > Pipridae > Neopelma > Neopelma chrysocephalum. Next base: position 4,805,153 of record NW_020897722.1, read on the forward strand.
AATACCAGGCAGGACGAAGCAGGGAAGCTGCTTCCTCAGGCAAGTCCCAGCATTTGCCTTCTCTTGATTTCAGGCTACGCATTCTCCTGGTCAGCCCTTGAACCGTGGTACCAGGCTAGAAATCCTCAGGGAGGCTGTGGGGTTTGGTTTCACAGGGCATTGCCCATGCCTGGAGAGAGACCTGGGCTGCCAAAGAAGCCTCCCATAATAATAATAAAAAAAAATAATAAAAAGGCAGTTAGACCGTACAAACACAGGAACCTAATCCCACACTCCCCACTTCCCGCTATTGCTGTGGAGCCCAGCCTTCCAGCCTCAATTTGCTTTTTTTTGGGCGCCCTTTGTCTCCAACCCGATGGCACAGCAACCGCTGCTCGAGAGGCAGCTGAAAAGCCTGAACGGCAAAACCCTGAATGAAGAAAGACTCCCTTTCTCCAGGAGCCAAAAGGGGAGGAAAGGCACTTTTCCCCCGACCAGCTGCTCTCCCGCTCCCGCAGCCCCGGCACTGGCTGGGGACACGCGCTGTGGCCAGATGTTGGGGTCCCGGCCGGCGCCGCGGGGCAAGTGACAATACGGGCTCTGTGTGCCGGCGGCCCCGAGCGATGCACAGAGGTTTGACGAGCCGCTGTGCTGCCACCAGCACAAGGGCTCTCCCGGCCTCCCAGCACCGCCTGTAACTCCCTTCCCGGGTCTGCCTCTCGGCTCCGCCCGGCTGTGCAGGGTCAGTGAGCCACGGCGGCGAGGGGAAGCTGTTCTTTTGGTGGGATTGTCCCGCCACAAGACTCCTCCGGGATTGTCCAGCCATTGGCCGCACCCCCGCAGCCTTCTTCTTCAGGCGCCTGGCCTCCTGGCTCGGTCCTCACCTGCCTCGTGGATGTCCCCAGTGAGGCACTGTCCCCTTGGGGAAATGGTGATGTGCTGAGTGGTCACTCTGCTTACTCCCTCGGTGGGCACAGGGTAGTACCTGAGGGGCAGGGAGCAGCAGAGGATGGTCTCAGGAACATCTGGTGCCCAGTTTGTTGGCATTCAAACACTCTTGGGTACAAAAAGCCTAACTCCAACAGAGGTGGCTCCAGCACCAGACAAATTTGAGTGCCCCATAAATAAAAGGGCCAGGGGAGAGGGATGCTGTCACGGCTGCTCTGCAAGAGGGATACCAAGGCTGGACTGGGAGAGGCATCTCACTTCCTTTTTAAAAAGGATCCCATTTTGGACACAGTCCGTAACTCACCCCTCTGAGATGCCACAGGGTGAGGCCCACTATGGCTGCAGGGTGGTGTGTGCTCTCCACTATTCCTGACTCCACAGGGATGGTTCCAAGCCAGAACACACTGCCCAAGTCCGTCAAATCTCAGGGATATGCTCACTCCTACTTCAAATTAACTTCAGTGAAACCCCACACTGGTTTTGCACTGGAGCTGGCTGGATTTAGCCCTGCACCAGCCCGGGACTGGGGCTGCACGTGGGGCATCTCCCTTTCAGCCATACCACAGTATTAGGTCGGTTTAAATTGGTTTAAACTCTCCACATCGCCCCTGCTCGCAGCCTGACCCCAGCACTCGATAGGTGGTCCCTAAGAGGCTCCCAGGTTCTCAGGGCTGCTAAAAATGGTTAATAAATCCCCAGTAATAAAGTGTTCAGGTCATCCGAGAGAAATGCCGCGCTCGAGCTGCAAAGCTGCATTGTCTGCCCGGAACGATTTACGCGCTCCGTCGGACAGGGGTTAAAAGCTCTGTCAGGCGCCGACTTCGCCGCTGTCGTATTGTCGGGGGTATTTAACGGGGTTCGGCCTCGACGTGCGGCCGGGCGGCCACTGCTCCAACCCTCAGCTGAGATCTGTGAGGGAGACGTCGGAGGAGGGCAGCCCAGGAGCTGGATCCTGCCCGTGGTCTGCTTCTAAACACCCCACCCCACCCCCAGCCCCCGCTTTTTCTTTCTGGGATTTTCTGAGAACACAAAAGGGACTTCGCATCAATTACTGGTAGGAAAACGGCAGCGCCCCGCGGCAGAACTCTGCGCTCCCGGCCCGGGTTTGGTTAACTTCCCATTGTCTGATGGGCTCCACTATTCAGGGCCAGGGCAAGCGCTCAATTTTTTCATCTACTGAGGTTGTTTTAGCCACCTTCAGAACATAAAACCTTCTTGCCCGTGTAGCAGAGGGTCTGGCAGTGCCTTTGAGGTGGCTGCAAAGAGTGGAGCATGTCAGCATCTCTCTGCCCAGCACCCAAATCTCCTGTAATGGGTGCTCATGATGCATCTCCCCGTGCTGAGCTGTCTCCATCACCATCATCCCCCACTGTGCTCCAGCGCTGGCACCACTCTATGCCAGGTCCTGCTGCAAGCCCCATCCACTCTCCGTGGCCTCAGACCCCTACATTGCTTTTTCCCTCCACCTCGGGGGACTGCGGGTCCCCTCAGCGGGGTGGAGGGACACGATTCGATCCGTACAGGGCACTGCGAGATCCCACGGGGCCGGGGGGCTATACAAATGCAAAGCGTCATTATTTTCCCGGGGCTGAAGCAGAGGCCTGAGAAAGGTTGAGTGAGAGAGGCAGCGAGCAGGGAACAGCGGGGGATTTAGCTCCTGAAAAGGAGCCAGGGAAAAAAGCGGGCGAAGCGTTTCATTGTGCGCTGGGCAGAGGGGGTCACGAGCAAGTTAAACTGGTTAATGTATTGGAGCAGCTTCCTCCGAGCTGCTGGGAGCAAGCAAAGCCCTGCAACAAAAGGCCGAGGGAGCATTCTTGCGGGGAAAGTGGGCTCTCTTTAAAAGGATTTGATTTCTTTTCTGTCAGTTGAATGGAATTTGGTGGTGACTCCTCCAGGTCTAAGAATTTGGGGCTTTGGTGGTGGTGGTGGTGGCGGGTGGGGACGGTCCCTGTCTCCCCCTCCCTGCTCCTGCATTTTTCTCCATCTCCAAGCCCACTGCCCCCAGACTACAGCCCCCGATGTTGCGGGGGGAGAGGAGCTGGGGGGAACACAGGCGGCCCTGTAGATGCTCTGATACTGAAAGAAAGCGAGGGGCACGGGGCTGTCCCTGCCCAGCCTCGTTTCTCATGCTCCCTATTCAGTCCAGGGGAGGGGAGGTAGATGTGGAAAGAGGGGAGACTGGTGGGGCGTCTGCCACTGATTTAATGCCTCTCTTAGCTCTTCACAGTCGAGGTGGACCTCAGGGGAGTTTCGGCAGTGTAAGGTGTGCAAGGGGAGCTTTCCACTTCTTCCTTTGGGGGATGAAATTGTGATGTTAAAACCATGGAATGAAGGTAAAAACATGAGGGAAACTGAGCCTGAACTTATAAAACCAGCTGGATATAACCCCACTTTCCCGCAGCCTGTGCACCTCTCTCCTCCCAGCAGGAGCTCATGGGGCAGATGAAGACTGTCCTCGCAGACCTGGTTTTCCCACCCCAAAATCCCTGGGCTGGTGGGCAGGACGACCTCCTCTTCGTGGGTACACCTGCTGGGCCATGGAGGGGGTGGACACTGCTGCCAAACAGGAATGTTGAGCTGGATGCCTGGGATGCTGGACTGGATGTGGCTGTCTCTGGCTGCAGGTCTCTCCTTTGGTGTTGACCCTGAGAGAAAACTAGGGAGCTTTAGAGCTGTCCTGGGCTGGAGACTTGCTCTCACACACTGCTTAGACTAACTGGCAGAGTGGGTTTGGGGTGGTAAAAGACAACAATTAATTAAGCAGAGTTTAAATGTCTTGTAACCCTGCATTGCATGAGCGACTGAAGAACTAGAGCTTCAGCAGTGCTCAGTTAGTTGGACTGACAGACAGAGATGAGTGTGGCTTCTACTGACTGTTCATCTCACCTCAATTTCCCAGGAGGTGACGTTGGCAGAGACCCCATGGTCCCTGTCCCCTGGGCTGCTGCCTGTTTGGGAGACTCCCTCATGGGCTGTGCATGGAGAGTGTACGTGTCGGTCTGTATGTGTCTGTCTGTACAGGCCGGGCCAGAGCACAACAAGCTGAGGTCACAGTTTGCTGCAGATGATGGACAGCCTGTCCCAAGCTCCTTCCAGAGGTGTGGTCAGCAGAGCTTGCAGCTCCTGGCCTTTAATTTTTGGCCTCTCGTTCTTTCTGGCCCCAAATTTCTTCATGTTCCCGTTGTGAGCTGTCCCTCTCCCCAATGCCTTTCTGAAGAGGAGCCAGAAGCTGATGTCAGGGGAAGCATTTAACGATTACCCCGAGGAGGAGGCAGGAATCAAATCTCATACTGGGCTGGACTGAACTGGACAAAGGCCCAGTGAACCCAATGTCCAGCCTCCAGCAACAGCAGAACTGGAGTATAAGGAACAGCAACCAAAGGCAGGCAGGCAGGCTGCTCCCAGAGCCCATCCCAGACAAACCGTGCGCCGTGTTTGGCAGCCACTGCTGTGGGTCCTGTGCAAAGGGAGAGAAGGGAAGAACCAAGGAAGGCAGAAAGCAGGAGCACGTGAGGTCAGGCCCTGAAACACTGCACAGTAGCCCAGTTTAGGGCAGAGCCCAGCTGTGCCCAGCTGTGCCAGCAGCCACGGGAAAGAGCAGTGCTCGGACTTTCTCTGCTGGGGACAGCCCTGGTGCTGCATTAGGGGCCTGAGACAAGCCCAAGGTGGCTTCTTGCCCCTGGGGCTCCCTTCCAGTCTTAATAATTCCCTAATTTTTCACCTGCCTTAGTAATTGCCTAAATCTCCTTCTTTAAGGTCCATGTCTGATGCAGTGGTCAGTCCCCACTCCGTGATGGGACGTTGGCCACTCTTTTCCTGCCCACAGCTACCTACAGGTCCAGGTGTCCAAAACCCCCTAGGGAGAGGGAGATGTGGAGAGGATCAGTGATGCATTTTAACTCCCTGTGCAGACCTGAGCACCTCAGTGCCTGCAGCTGGCCCTGGAGCAGTGATAGGTCCTGCAGTTGACACTCTCTGCATCTGAACCAGATCAAATACATGTCACCCTGGCCCTGCAACACTCCTGCCAAGGCTGTTTCAAAAAGTTGGTTGCCCCCGGGAAATTTGACTTCCCTCTGGGCCCCCACAGCTTCTTGGATTCTTCCTTGACCCTGGAGAGTCCCGATTAAGCTGCTGAGTGGTTTTTCAAAGGTAGAAGAGTGAGTCATTATTCACACACAGCTTCCCCCAACTTGCCTTGGTGTGTCCCAAAAGCCCCTTCCCCACTGCACCCCTGGGAAATTGTTTGTTCCCCTCTCGTTCCCCCTGCAAAAGGGATTAGAAGCAACAGTTCATTTTTCATGTGATGCTAGTTTAAATAGGAATTTCACTGCTCTGGCTTTGCCTGGTTTCCGGGAGCCAAAGCTGAGAGAGGATGGTATTAGTGCCGTGCGAGGCGGGAGGAGGAGGAGGGAGGTGGGAGCTGAAAGGGGGAAAGGCGGGGGGGGGGGGACGTGCGGGGGTGAAGATGGGATTAAAACATCCCATTAGAATTTCTGTTTTTGGAAAGCTCACAAAAATGTTGACATGTAGCATGACTAACATAGTGCAAATGTCAGCCCAGCTCTGCGAACGGAGGCCCTTGCTCTCCTCCCAACACACTGGCCCCCTTTTAAGGCAAAAATATACAATGAGCCGCACAATGGCCGAATTCCAGAGAGCAGCGCTAATTGTTCCGCGCTCACGTAGGGCTAATTGCTTTGCTGAAACCATTCGTGCCTGGCCTGGATCCCACGTGTTTTTAACATTTAATTAGGACAGAAAAGCTGGGGCCAGGAAATGGGATGAGATAAAGACAGGCAGAGATGGAGGACAGGTCGGGTGCCCTAACCTGGAGAGGAGATGTGCTATGTAAGCTCCGGTGGGTGAGGGAACAGTCCCTGCTCCACACCAGCCTCCAGCAGCATTGAAGCTGTGCAGACACCCGGGATAGAAGCAGGAGACTGGGACGACTCTTGAGGCTGGTGAGATCAGCTGTGAGGTAGAGAAATGCAGCCAGCAACAAATATTTGCAAGAAACACCTTCATCCAGCTGCTCAGTGGCTGCTCCAAGGCTCATGGACACAACATGTGTGCGCAGCTCTTCACCTGGTGCTATAATTAGAAAATCTGTCCATTTGCAGACCACGTGCAAACCATGATCAGGACTCAGAGAGGGAAACAATAGATGGGCAGGAAATGCCTTTTGATGGCTGCTTATTGTCTTCCACCTTCTGGGGGAACTGGAAGTTTAACTATAGTCTTCCTCTTTCAGGTATTCCTGTAAAGCTTCGTCCTCCGAGAGGACGCCTGGACCAGAGCATCCTCTGGCGCTGGGCTCCATTGTGCTCAGGAATGTGCATGTGTTTTTCCCCTTGAATAGCTCCTCTGAGACTGCAGCGACCCAGAAACACTGCAGGGCCCCAGCACCTCCCCTCTAGGGGAGAAGGGTTTGCTAAAGGGTGCCACTGTCTTCTCCCCCAAGGAGCAGCACAGCATCTCTGCTGCCTCTCACCCCATCACTGTGCTGCAGGTGATGTCCACCCCCATGCTGTAAACAGGGATGGGTGCACAGGGTTTAATATTAACAATTCCTTCGCTTTCTCCCCATCCACCTTACAGAGCTCTGCTTGCTCTACAGCATCCTCTGGGAAGCCTTCCTCCATGCCATGCAGCTCCCTAGGCATATATATGACCTGGCTCTGTAGTACAGCATCTGGCTGGACCTTGATGGAGCTGATCTGTAACTCCTGGAGCCATGCATACAGCTGGGGATTCCTCCACTGCCCATTTACACATCTTCCTTTGATGACAGCACCAGCAAGAAGCCACCAGTCTTCCTCTCTCACAAGCCTGTACCACCCCTCATCCCCCCAACAGGTGCTTTTAGGGTCGCTGCAATGCAATTTGCACTTGGCAAGTTTAATTGCTTGGTGGCGTCCATGTCAGAACAGCTCTTGGCCTTATAAGCAGTATTTTAAGCTGTATCCTGGTGGGTCTGGGCACTCAGCACAGTCATCTCAGATCAGTGTGAAAAGATTGTCACACAGTTCAAAGCACAAATCTCCAAGTGAACCTGGTTCCAGCCTCCACTGGCTGCAGAACAGCCCCAGGAGCTCTGATGCTGGGCTATCACTCCTGTTTGGGCAGAGAAGCTGAGACATCTGTGGCTGGAGGTGTTTTCTTCCAGCTGCCCCATAGGTGAGGCGTGTGCTTGGACTCCCCCTCCCAAAATTGGGGTCTCAGCTTTCAGGTCTCTTGAAAACAGGAATCATTTTGCCCAACTGCAGACGAAGGAGGAATTTGCCTCACAGAGCTCAACCATGAGCAGATAAGTAAACCACTAAAACCAGGAAACCCAAACTTCAAAAATTCTCCAGAAAATCTGCAATTCCCTGTCCCAGTATAAAAAGGATGATCTTCTCTTTGTGTTTCCATGAAAGCCATAAGACCACACCCATACCCTGAGGACAGGGATGTGAACAAACACTGGAATTTACAACAGCAATTTATTCAGATGAAAGGCTGCAGGTGAAAAGGACTGATACTAAAACAAGAGAGAGAGAATTCTTCATAGATGCAAATGCGATACTTGTAAGTCAATATTTGCTCTTTCAATATTGGCACATGCAGCAACGGTTTTCCAACATGAATAGGTTTCAGCACAGCTGCTCCAGGATCACGTTGTTTAGAAGCATTCAGATCCAATTCTTAAACTTCATTAAAATTGTGGTTTTTAAAAGCCTTTGGGGAGCTAAGAGTCTTTTATGACAAGTCCTTCAAGCCATTGAAATCCACCAGTGCCAAGGGGTGGCCTCATGGTAGCTAACCAAGAACAGATGATCCCTTTGGGAAGAGAATATTTAAACCCCTAAAACACAGACAAGCCAGAACAAATCCATGTGGCAATAAGAGAGTTGAGAACAATTCTCCTCAGATCAGTCAGTCACAGACAAACCCTCAGATGATGTTTAGTCTGGGACTAACCTCCCACCACACGCCACCCCACCCATGCATGTTTCCAGCTCCATCCATGTGCTGGAACATCACATCAGGATACCCAGTGCTGGTCTCTCAGTGAGTTCCTTTGAAGCTGCTGTCATGTGTGTATGAGCAGGGTGCCTGGAAAACCCAGGTAATATTAGGACATGCTGGCCATGTGTACTGCAACTCAATGTCCCTGCCCACACACAGAGCCCAGTAGGGAACTCCATAGCCAAGAGATGTGGAATGATGCTCACAGCACCCAGAGAGGTCAAAAGCCTTTCTTCAGAGCTGGTATTATTTACACAAAAGATAGTAAAAATATTGAAATTTAATTCTCCTATCTGGAAGAGGAGAAAACAATCCATTTTATCCCTGCACTGGGTGCTCTGGGATCAGCTGTCTCAGTTTTTGAGGTACCCTGGGACTCATGGACAGCCTGTGTTACCTGTTATCCTGCTGTAACAAGATGAGCTAAGAAGCAAGCAAGTGTTCTGTAGGCTGGGAAACTAAGGTATGTTGGAGAACTGTGCAGTACCTCTGCATACCACTGGGAGAAAGTTTAGGTCAGTGATCATCATCAAAATCTGGGAGCAAAAATGAGGAAACTCCTTATTCCTGTTCCCCATGGCTCATTAAGGTTTGCATCAGGAAGGGTGGAGGCGATGCATTTTGTACTCTTGGAAGGGACTCGACGTCCTCGACAGACCGACTGCTCCTCTCGTTGCTGCAGAACAGCCACTGTCCTTTGTCCCCTCGGGGTCCCCTTTGTCCCCCATTCCCTGAGCTTGAAGGACCCCAACTAAGGATGTGGTCAAGAAAATTTCTTTTGGGTTTATTTCAAGTGTTGCTCAGTTAGAGAATTAACTGCAATCTCCATCTAGGAATAGCATCCTGCACATGGCTTGCCCACTCAGGTGGAGGAAGGACATAATTAAATGGTTACCCTGGTTTTTACAATCAGAATGACATGACTTTTATTCTGGAATAAGCTGGTTGCTGGCTGCTCATCTGGAAGAGGGTGCAGGGAGCGTGCCAAGCCCACGGAGGGGATGCAGCCACCTGCCCCACAGGAAGTGGGCTGGGAGCCAGCACACACCGCTGGACAGGCACCCAGCAGCACGGCGTCCTCCATGACCGACCTGGGCTGCTGTCAAACTGGCAGCTGAGAGGGAAGAGGAAACCATATTCTATCGTTATCTCTCACCTTGCTTCCCTTCCGTAATAACCCCATCCCTTTGCAGAACAGAAAAACACACCGGGGCTTTGCAGGGGCTGCTGGAGCCCGCGCGCTGAACAGTGGCCAGCGAGGGCTGGAGCTTCCCTCGGCAGGAGCTGTGCACAGACAAGCTGTCATTTCCCCAAACTGGGTCAAATGCAAAAGAGAAGAGCTCAGGGAACAGCAAGACTTTGTTTCCAGCTCGATCCCAGCCTCTGTGTGGTGGGATGCTGCTGCAGAGGGGCTTTCTTCAAGAGACAGGACTGTGCTCCTGTAGGTGCTCTGTCCCAAGCCTTGGGACCCTGCAATGCCACCTCATCACTTTTACCAGGATCATGTACTATAAATGCCCAGGGGTGTGAATCAGAAATGTGGGGGGGAAGACAGACTGAGCTCCCAAGGTGGGTGTCGTTGTGCTCTCCCCTTGCACTGCACGACAGTCCCATCTCTTTTTGGTTTAAGCTGCTGAAGTCTCAGTCCCTGATCTAACAGAGTGCCTGTGTCAGCTCTACCCACCCTGACCCGCTCATGTGGTTCCTGTACCGGCTCTCAGGAGTGACAGAGGCCATTTCTCTGGTTTTCACATGAGCTGGTTTCACATTTGTTTTTCTTTCAAACTTGAGGCTTTGCAGATATTAAAATATAATCCAGGAAGAATTTGCTTTGTGAGGGAAGAGTGTGGGATCACGGAGGGGAGAGGGGTCAGTAGGGGAGTGCAGGGAGGTGGGGGTGGCAAAAAGATTTTCATTTCCCCTTTATGTCCCATTGGGATTGAAGTTTTTACTTCCCTGCAAACAATAGTGGCCATTATGGGACAAGTTAGAGACTTTGGGAGACTCCAGGCTCCCCCAAGCTGGGAATTTCATACACTGCCTATGAAGAAGTCAGAAGAAAAGATCCCTGCAGGTGGTGAGACCTGGAGAAGATAGCTGGGACCGTGGAGGAATGAGTAGAAAGGAGAGAAGAAAACCTCTTTCCTCGTACTGAGTTGTTGTTCTACACCAAAAAAAAAATCAAACAAATACAATTTGAGTTTTGGGTAAACAGAGGAACTGGGCAGGCAGGCAGGACAGGAAGGCAGGGCCCCGTCAGAGCCCTGCGCCATGCAGGGAGATAAACAAGAATCCTAGAAATGTGGAGAGAGGCTTAAGGTGATTGCTCAATGCACGAGGAAATATGGAGCAAAAGCCAGATATCAGGGAGAGGAAGCTGGAAAAGGGCAGGCTGATAGGAACCATGAGGTCAACGCTGCAAAAATAGTGCAGGAAGGCTTCCCAGAGGCACTAACTCCGTAGAACATTCATGTCCCTGCTGATCCTCCTGCCTTAGGTGCGCAGGTGGCAAGGGATTACTAGCCTGATATTGGCTTAAAATTGCCCAGTGGTGGTGAGTTCAGTCCATCAAAGGCTCCTTAGCTGCAAATCCCACTTCACAGCACCTGCAGCTGAGCTTTATTTCCAAGGGAGCACTTTCAGATCCATGCGGCTCCGTCAGCAAAGCCCCGCTGAGCTGCCCTTGCTGAGGCCATCACTCAAGGAGCACGAGGAACGAGCGGCTGCATCCGCTCAAACCAGCCATTTTTCTTGAATGAGTGTATGACTGGCCCTGTCTCGCTGTCAGAGCGAGTGTGAGACAGACAGACTGCCCTCCCGCTCGGGTTTGGTCTCCAGGCTCCCTGCGTGGTGAGCTCATCCCCTCTGGACTGCGAGGCACACTGCTGGGAGCACAGCCAGCTGACCCACGGCCCCGCCAGCACTGGCAGCACGGTTTGTTTGGGTTCCTGATATGCCAGGGGTCTCGAGGCTTGTTTTGAGTTCAGCTCAGTTCGGTGGTTTTGATGGATTCTGCCTTTCTGGTCTGTTCACAAGCAGTTGGACATTCATAACAATCTTGCTCTAAGACAAACAGCATCCATAAATCTCTGGTTGAAGCCAAGGCAATCTTGACTTTCATTACTCTGTGTTGTCCCCTCAGCCCTTTGAACCCACAGTGCCCTTACAAGCATGGAAGCCTTAATCAATGTCCTATCAAAAGGAGCAGAATAAATCTTGTTATCTTGTGAGACAAGGTCACACTCCCTGTGTGGCCGTCCGGCAATAGATGGGGCTGTTTTTGGGTTGTCTTCTCCTTGCAGGAAGTCTCTCATCAACTCTTCTAAGCATGAACCTCTGTGTGCCTCCAAAATGCAGTTTCAGCAGTTGTCTATGCTATGGTTGTTCAGTGGGTCACTGCTAAAACCAGAGGACTTCCCATTATGATCCATTCTACCAATCCACCCTGCTCCAAGGAGACAGTCTGGCATGCTTCCAGCTTTGCTCCCAGGATCTCACAAAAGATCTCCCATTAGGATCCTACAAAGTATTGAGTAACTTCTCCAGTTTCTTTGAAATATGACTGTTCTTTTCAGTTACCTTTAGAAGGAGGGATCCTGAAGCGTTACAGTCCCTTGTGCTTGGACAGTTTTGTTTCTCTAGCTCATCTGCCCTCTGCTCCTGCTGCTCTGCCTTCTCCCACGTTCCCAGTGAGTTGTTAAAAGATTGCACCAAAGCCTGACAAAAACCACCTCTAACATCAGTGACTTTGGGTCAGAGCTTGAATTCATAGAAAAACTCCTTTTCCTGCCCTATTTCCCTGGCTGGACCTGCTGCTGGGGCCAATGTCCCTGGGCTGCCGGGGTCAAGGATAGCCATTCTGACACAAACATGCTTTTTTAGCTGATTTTCCCTTCCACCCTCAGGCAGGGAAGAGAATGGGGATATTCTGTGGCTGCTTGAAGAGGATGCACAGCTAATAGTGACTGCATCCGTGACAATGTTTATTTGCATTTCCAGAAAGTCTTTGATTAAGCCCATGCTGCTTAAGCTCCAGGGACCTTGAGAATGCTGGGAGGGCCATCTCCCCATCTGGGACTGGACACAGGAGAACCAGTGACCAGCCCACTGGCCCAGCAGCACATTCAGCTGGACACACATCCACTATAAGGGACAAAGGGACTGGTTGAGAGAGGAAGAATCCATGTGTGGCCTACAGGAAAGAGGGGGCTGAAGAGGACTTGACTTCACCAGCAGCAGGGAGAGAAGATAAGAATGGAAAATCAGTTTGTTTCCAGCTGATGTCTGGGCAGTCCATGGGGAACAGACAATTAGATCCATGTGTGATGTGAAGGGTCTGCAGGCTGAGCAGACTTGGGAAACCCTGCAGGAGACCCTATGGAGTTTATTTGTCCCCATGAAGATGGTGTCCAGCCACAGTGGCATTGGCAGGAGAAGGGTTTGAGTGTGGCAGAGTGAAGCCAACCCCACCACCACCCACTGCCCTTCAGTCTCTGCTGGATCTCATCATGGCTGCCCTTCTCAGAGTCCAGAAAGGATTTTATGGGTAGTATCCAAGCACCTCACTCCATGTGAAATATCAGACCAGGTAGCTGGAGAGTCATGCAGAGATGACTGCATGTTTCCCCTTCTCCTTGGCACCCTCCAGCCCTGCCTGCTTGCAAGGCCACCAGCAGCAAGGAGCTGCTGGGCAGAGGGGTCTGCTCACCCTCCCTGAGAACAGGGACCCTTCTCTGCCTGTCATCCTATAGCCATGACCCAGTTTCACCGAGGTATTTCTCAACCCCAGGCTTTTTCCTTTTTGTCTCCTCTCTCACCATTCCCCTCCCTCCCCTTTAGCATTGGCATTTGATATTTACTTTTAGACTGGGAGGGACAGAGGAGGCTTTTCCTTGCATTGCCCCCACATTGTTCCCTGCTGGTATTTGGGAACAAGTGTGACATTCAGGGGAGCCAGAGCGGACAAAGCCTGCCTGCAGGTAATCATACCGCAGGCGGGCATATCGGGTGTCCGTGGACACAGGGCATCCGAGAGCTTTTGACTGTGTCTTTTTTAGGAAGAGCTTTCTCAGCCTCGGTATCTCTCAGATTAGGTTTTGTCCCCAGAGGAGCCTGTTGTGCCTCCATTGTGGGGCAGCTGTGGGAACCTGCGGCGCGGCACGGCACCGGAGCAGGGGGACAATGCTGGGAGGCACCGGCGCTCCCGACCTGCCCATGGTCCGGAGGGACCGATCTCTAACGAGGAGGCTGTGCCAACATCTGCTTCCCGGCGCCTTCTCTTCCCTACTCGAATGTCCACAAAAGACCAGGTATGGATGGAAGCCCTGTGCCCTTGGCAAGCATCCATGTGCCCGTGCGTGGAGGTGGAGAGGGTGAGGCGCGCACACACACACACACACACACACACACACACACGTACCAGCAGGGACTGGTGCACCGGATACAAATCTGGGTTTGTGCCTTGGATGTGCAAGGAGGAGGCAACACAAAGAAGCCATCTCATCGTTCATTGCTCTATGCCGGGGGAGTAGCAACAACCTCAAAAATTCAGTGACAAGGGTGAAAATGCAGAGGAAATCCAGGACTGTCTCCATTCGCTCCCAAGCACCCTTTGGCATGGCCAGGCAGAGCTGGTCCTGGGCAAAAAGCACCTTCAGCCTCTCACAAAAAGTGGGAGATGTTTACTTGTGTCCTGCTATTTTTTGCACTTTTGCAGGGGTGTTAAATGCTTCCCAGAGACACAGGAAGGGATATTGGTCCTCAGTCTCTGCTGCAGCACCAGCTCATATTGCCAGGTGTCCCATCTGAGGATGTCCAGCGCCATCCAACACAGACAGAGCCTGGCTGCTGCATGACCCTGCCCATCCTGGGACAGGATGACATCTAGAGCACTGACAAGTCCAAGGAGACTGCAGTGTCTCTTCTTCTCAAAGAAATCATCACTCGCCCCTCCCCGATCCCATTAAAACGCCTGATTTAGCACAGATACTGCATTTAGTCCATGCAGAACCACTTCTGGCTCCTCATGCTGAGGAGCTGCGTAACCCCGGTGAAGCCTCACTGATATAAACCAGTCACTGACTGATCCCTTATCTCCAGCCCTCTCGTGCTGACTGATCGGTTTCTCCCTGTTCTCTCAGCTGAGCCTCTGCTCTGCATTAATACAGACTTTTCATCACTTCTAAAATCCTGGCCCAATAAAACATTAAAGCACTTGAACATGAATGTGAATGTTTACTTGCTCAAACCTAAACATGGGACATAGTTGGACTAAGACCTTTCTCTTCCTGCCCAGTGCTTCCTCCTCCAGTGTCCTGGCCGCTCTCCTCGGCATCGTCTGTGGTTTCCCTGTGCTACAGTGCAATGTCATGGAGAATTTGCAGTTTCCCATTTGTGGCACACTGGTTTTGCCTAAGGTGACAAATGACCTTCTCCCTTAGTGATAAACTGATTTGCTCATCCCAGGCTGCGTCTGCTGGTTCGTCATGGTTTGCCCGCAGAGCCGAGGCTTTCGGTTCTGCTCAGCATCTGCACCACAGCTGTTTGCCATTGACTTTCCCCTGTTGTCTTTAGCACCCGGCCACTCACTTCCTACTGCACTTCAGCTCATTGTGTTTCCCTTCATTATTCTCAGTTCTCCAAACCAAGCTGGCTCCTTGCTGCTTATTCCGGGACAAGCAATTCCCCTGCCAGGCTGTGAGGCAGCTCTCTGCGTCTCCCATGGGATTGAGCACATTGAGTTTGGTGGGAAATCATGAACATTTCTGGAGATGATGGGACAGGCAGGTGGGAGATGCTGCTTGGTTGGCTGCCATCCAGGATGGCTGGCCGTGGAGGGGACGTGACCTGTTGCCATGTCCCTGGATGGGGAGGGATGTTCTCACATGGGAGGAAACATCCATGCAGCAGGTGGGGATGTGGTGGCAGGGCTGGTTGGTCTCTCCCCAGGCTGAGCTGCTGCGGCACACACGAGCCTGCAGCCTGTCGGATACGGCCCTGGCCGAGGTGTTTGGGAGCAGGTCCAGGTTTGGGAGCAGCTCCAGGCTTGGGAGCAGGTCCAGGCTTATGCCGAACACACGCATCCTCCATGCGAGGAAAAGATGTCTTAGCGGGAATACAAACACATGATGGGCAGGTCCCTGGATAAAGCAACTTCCCTCCAGCACATCTGGAAAATTACTCCCCATCTTCTAGTAAACAGGCTTTCAGAGGAAGATCTGTGCTAGTGTTGTCCTCCCTTTGGGACGTGGTGGAGCCAAGGTAGGAAAATCCAGCAGGATGGGAGGATATAGGCTCTCCTGGAATAACTTACAGCTGTCCTGGAAGCTCAGAGACCTGGAGGGCTGAGGAGAACGTGGGCAAAGTCACAGATTTTATAATTTTTCTTTATTCTTGGCAAAGGGCTGGTGGAAGATACAGTTTCCACAGAAGACGAGGGATGATGGAGGGCCATCTGGAGTCTCTGTTGAGTTCAGCTTTTCTTCCACCTCCATAGACCCAGAGGAGCAGCAACACAGGTGGGTCTCTGGGCCAGGATCAGGAAAAAACCTGGAGGAGCCAGTGTGGCTGATACTCCTCTGCCTCCTCCTGAGGATACCTCAGTGATGTGGTGTCTAAAGATCATTGCACAACATCCAGCATCACCGAGGATGGGTTATGGTCCTAAGAGGCTGGTGAGAAAAGAAGCAGTGCCATAGTGTGAAGTCCTCCAAGGAAGGGGAAGGATCCAAGTGAAGGAACTCAGGTTCTCAGCCCCAGAGCAGAAATTTGGAAGGGGCTATCTCAGGGATCCTGCTCCAGCACAGGGAGAAGTGATGAGAAAGTGCTGTAGTCCTTGGACAGCAAAGGGAGGAAGGGTTTACTTAAATCTCTGGTAACAATAATTATGTCACAGCTGCCGAGGAGACAGCCCAGAGCTGTTTTGTTAGAGATTGTAAGCCCAGATATGGATAAATCAGGAAGCTCAACTCCCTCTTCAGAGCGGGGTAAGCAAGGAGGTTGTTCTCTAATGTAGATGGATGTGGTGCCCTGTGTACCCTCCAGACACCACAGGCAGATGTCACACATGAAAGGAACAAACCAGAGGCAAGATTTGCCTGTGGTACACTGCGTGTGATGCTGAGGTCCCACTCCAGGATTGTGCTTCAGAATTTTTCAGCACCCCCAGGAGTGGAAACCTCTCTTGTACTAGAGGGAGATTCCTCCTAAGAAACCAGGAAACTGCTAAGTTCAGCTCTGGTTATAGCCTTAAAACATCATGTCGTAAATCTTTTCTGCAGCATCCTTGGCCAGGGTGTTGTCCACCAAATGCCTTGATTGGCAGCATAGACAATGAATGTAGCAGCTGTTTTGAGGGCTCTAACTCTCTGGTATGGGAAGGACATCCCCAAACTAGCCCCCAAGGTATACTCAGGCCTTGGGAGCCCAGCATGGTGGCCTGGGGAGGTGACAGAAGAGTGACTTTTTCAGTCTCCCCAAGGCCTCTCCCATCAGGAGTTCCCAGCCTTCCCCAGCTGAGCCTCCCTGGGCAGTGTGACAAGGCAGATGGTGTTGGACATGTGACTCTGACCGTGCCAACCCTCCTTCCAGCACGATGAGGTGCCCAGGCAGGCTGA
This sequence comes from Neopelma chrysocephalum, assembly GCF_003984885.1. Taxonomy (NCBI): domain Eukaryota; kingdom Metazoa; phylum Chordata; class Aves; order Passeriformes; family Pipridae; genus Neopelma; species Neopelma chrysocephalum. Next base: position 4,821,709 of record NW_020897722.1, read on the forward strand.
CCAAAGCCAGTCTTTCCTCCCCAAACTGATGCCCATTCACTCATTCAACAGTGTGAGAGCAGGAGGTCACAGTGCCACTCTGTGGCTGGGACACTGGTCCCCCGGGATAGAAGTGAGCTGGACGTGGGCACAGCTAAAGATGAGGGCTCTGGGTTACAGGGTCAGCACTGAACTCCAGAGGCTTTTTATATTAGAAAAACACCTACAGGAGCCTGTTGAGACTGAGTGTTTCAGAACTCTCCCAGGGATCTCTTTCCTGCCCCTCTCCCCACCCCCCGTGCGGCTCAACCTCATCTCCTGCGAAATCTCTAAGTGACAAAAGGCTCTTTGGGGCTCAGCATCAGCCACAGCCCATCGCCCACCTGCCCAGCCGCATGGATGGAGGACAGGACCATCTGCTCCAGGGCAAATGAACCCCAGGGCCAGATGCTCTGCTTTGCTAAGGAGGCTGTATAAGCCTTGGACCCGGTTCGTGGGAACCGCTTCCCTTTTCCCCCGCCTCCTCCTCCCACACGCGTTAACCTCTTTACTGCCACTGATGTCTTTATAGTAACATCTGAGGGAGGAGCAGGAGGTGGGTGAGAAGGCACGGGGGCGGAGGGGTAGGATGCTGTGGAGGTGTGCTGGGAGCTTGCCTGACACGATGGTGTGAAGTTTGCCGTCCTTCCTCCCGGCTTCGGGAAGGTGGGGAATGAGAGCCCGTTCCCGGCAGGGGTCCGCAGGCAACACGGGAGCGGGTGCGGAGACGCCGCAGGGGTGGGAGGAGGAGGTGGCAGGATTGGCACTTGCTTTGGAAGTGTCCCCGCAGGGGTTTGCTCTCCACTGCAGCCGATTCCCACGAGCCAGCCCAGCCCCATCCCCCAAAGCCTGTTCCAAGGTTTCCATGAACCATCTTGATGGTCCCGGTACTTAGGGCATCAATCAAGGCAGCCCGTGTCTGCTGTGGTGGAGAGGACAGGAGACACTGTGTCTGCCCGCAGGTCTCTGAGGCTGTTGGTCCTCACCACACTCATCCCTGACCCAGTATCCCCACAGGCACTGCTGGAGGGGGACACACAGCATGAGGAGATGGGTACTGTGGGCCAGGCCTGGATCTGCCCTCCTGGTCAGTACTGCACACAATACCATACATTTACACCACCACATGGCATACATTTGAGCCAAACAGCACAGTTTTAGGGGAGACAGGGATCCAGAAGTCCTGCCTGGTAGTCCCTGCCATGTTGCTAATTGGGAAGAAAACACATAACCTCTATATATTTCCCATATTCCATCCAGTAACAGAAAGGAGACCCCAGTCCCACCTGGCAGGGTGCTCCCACACAGCACCCAGCTTTGGGCAGAGCTGACAAGCATCTGGACTGTGAGGAGGTACCACCTGCAGGCTGCTTAGCACTGTGAGGCCCATGAGCTGCTACTGAGGTGAGGTATCTACCTCTCCCCTCTCGCCCCCTCGTGTTTTCTGCCCCTCTAAATTCATTCCCAGTCACCCAGGCCACCAAGGGTTAACGGTGCCCCGCTCCGGTGGGCTGTCTGAGGGGGAGCATGAGCTGGGGACATCACAGGTGGGATGCGAGCTTGCAGGGCACAGTGGCCTGCTGGAAAAGACCTTGACTATTGAACCCTGAAAAATCTCCTCCTTTCTACCAGAGCCTTCCTCGCCCTGGTTCCCACAGAGCTCCTCAGCCGCGCCGCACCTCCGGGAAGGTCACACGCCGCTGCTGTATCTCGCCTGGCGCGGTGGGAATCCGATTAACAACCGGCCCCCGGCTCTGGGATTGGGCAACGGTGGGCGAGTGAAGGGCCCCGCGCCCGGAGAAGAGCTTTCCCACACTCTGTCCCCCCTCGCCGGCGACGGCGGAGGAAATCGTCCATATCTAAATGTGTCCTGATAGCTGCTCTAATCTAGGGCTGAATGTGCAGCTCGGGGTGGGCTCACCGGCAGCATTAGCGCAACACATGGCCCGCATTCAGCTCACACAAAGGGCCGTATTCTTCCTCGTCCGCTCCGGCTTCGCATGCTCCAGTGGAAAAACAGAGCGATGCCGGGGGTGAGGGAATACGGGAGACCGTTGAGCTGGAGCAGCTGGCTCCCCTCGGGGACGCGGGGGGACTTCTGACCCCGGGGAGCATTTGCTCTTTACCCAAATATGTTTCCCCAGCAGGCAGACAGAGCTGATCGATGCTGCATTCCCAGCTCTGAAAAACTGGCAGAGAAAAGGAGAAAACGGGTTATTTTAAGCAGCAGAGGGGTATTTTGGGGTGGCTGCATGGCAAACTCCATCTCTGGTTGGCAGGGGTGCTCCACAGGATGGGGTTTCTCCACTTGCTCTCTGAGCCAAAAAAAATATCAAGCAGGAAAATAGCTGGCAAGATGTCAAAAAAAGTTGTTTCAGCCCAACCTGAAACATCCCTCCAACCAAATTCACAATGTTTCCTTCCCTTTGCACCTTTTTAACCCTTTTCCTTTTGGCTTCCAGTGCTGTTCAAATAGGAAAAGCTGTTTTGAAATAAAGAAGAAAAAAACCCACCACATTTTGTTTTGAAAAAAAAAATGTTGAAACTAGATGTTTCGACATCTTCCAAATGATCTCCCTCCCTTGTTTTGGCTGAAGCCCTGCATTTGCTTTTGACCTGGATTTGCACATTGTTGGTTCCCCACAAAAGGGCACATTTTTTAGTGAACTCAATCCCGTTCACCAAAAGCAGCTCAGCTCTGGGACCAAGTTGCTGTAAGCAGAAATTTTCAAAACGATGGAGTAAGTGGTTGGTCTGGTTAAAGGTGAAGATCCTCTTCCCCAAAGGACTTTAAAATACGCCTTTTCACCCCACAAAGTTCCTCTTTTCTGTTCCCCATTTTCCTTCACTGTCTCTTCTCCTTTTGCCTCCATACTTACTCCAACCTCTCACCTAAACCTCTTGCTTCCGCAAACTCCCTTTTTTGGGTTGTTTAGTGAATAAATGATGCTGCTAGGCTTGGATGGGTAATCTACCCTTGGGGATTTGTTCTTGGCCACTGGAGAAACTTTCCAGCCCTAGAAAAGGAAAAATTTTCCCCTGAGGAAAGAGGTGCCCCAACCCTGCCTCCTATTCCCAAGCTCTGGGGATACCTTGGGGCCAGGTGAGAGGGAGAACTCTCAGAGATGCCAGGGCTGTGAACAACCCTTGCCCAACCACCCTTCAGCTCACATTAGCAGCAAAGTCCCCACCCTCCCTCAGAGCCCTGTTGTGCAGATTCCCCATCACTTCCCCACCACCAGTGTGAGGAGTTTCCTCCTCCTTGCCAGGGACCAGCCTCTTTGCATCAGGCTTGTGGATGCTGGTGGGGAAGAAAACCCCCACACTGGAAGCTGGGAAAGCAGCAACCTTCCTGATTTCCACTGGGAAGGACGGGGAGCAAGGGGAGGCAGCCCTTCCATGCCTGGCACATCCTCCACAGCCCTCTTTGTGGGCCCTGTCGAAATCTGCCTGTTTTAACTTGTCTGTATGTCTCACTGGGGAGGTGGACTGGAAAACATAAGGCGGCTCCAAGCAGCTTTCTCCATGGGGAAAACTTTCAGCACATAATAGTCTGGGGCTTGTTTGATGCCTGGTGTAAGATGCAGCTGAATAAAACCACGTAGAAGGAGCTTGAATAGTAAAGGGCATCTTGAGAAACAAGCAGCCTTTTCTTCCCTCTCCCACTTCAGAAGCTGCCCCGGAGCTGCTGTGTGTGCGGGGAGAGGGGCTGGTTCCCATTTAATCTCAGGATGAAGGCTGCCACTATAAATAAAAGCAAATATATAATTCCTCCTATTCCTGCCCGGTTGCTGGGGAGACCGCAGTTTAATTAACCACAATGCTGATGCCCTGCATGCCACAAAGCTGCCCGGGAAAATATTACAGATGTCTCTATACATGTCAGTCCCACGTTTTACTCACTTCCAGAACTTGCCAAAAGTGCCTGATGGGCATGTGGTACATCCTGGCATCATCGTTCAAGGTGTGTTCATGCTTCCTACAAGGTGGACTGGGAGGGCAGGAGCTACCAAAACCGGATTCCTTGTTACAATGTGCAGGCTTGGATGGAAAAACCCATTCCACATAGGGAATTTCTGGAGAAGAAAGGGGAGAGATCAACATTATTTAGTCTTCCAAGGACTTCACTTGGAAAACCCGCAGATATACGGCTTGTGTGATCCCAATTATTTCTGTCTTGTGGACTGTGGCTTGGCAGGAGGCAGTGGAGTGAGGCAGAAGGCGGCTGCACGTCTCACCCGTGCAAGGTTGGATCCCTAGACAGCCTCCAGCTGGGCCCTCGGGAAACCTTTGAAGGGAGCTGGGCTTGGAAGAGGTTTTACCTTCCTGCTGGAGACCTGCTGGAGTATTTCCATCACACTCAATCTCTACTTGAGGGCTGAAGCTGCTCTGCTGTTCTCCAAGTCCCTTCTCCCTGCAGTCCCTCCCCATCAGGGAGCACTGGGGCAAATCCGATGGGAAAGCCGCCTGCACAGCGAAAGGTTTTCAGACCCCTTGCTGCACCCCCAGATTTCTCCATCTCCTCATCTCCAGATCTCCAGGGAAGCAGAAGCCCCAGGAACTGCACAGGGACTGGGGAGAGACCTGCAGTGGGGAGCTGGCACAGGCACAGGAAATCCAGCTGTCAAGAAGACTCCAGCGTGCTCACCCATCCCTGCCTCCCGGCACCTTTTTCTGGTGTGCGCTTGTGTTTCAGACAGCGCTGATCCTGCCGGCCAGCCCTTACCTGCCAGCAGCTGTCAGACACCGCAGTCAAGAGCAGCCCCAGGGCACGAACAGCCCGCCACGGGGCCGCACCCACATCCACCTCCGTGATGCAACGTCTTGCTGCGCAGCTGCTCGCCCCGCTGCCAACAGCCCCCGCGGCCCCGACGCAGAGCGGGTCTCCGAGGCAGCAGCTTTGGCACCTCCCCAGCTGCTTGCTCAGCCCCAGTTCTTGAAAGTGAATCTCAACAGAAGTCACCAAAAACCTTCTCCTGTTCTGGGTAGAGAAGTCTGGGGGGAAGGTCTTGATTTGGTCAGTCAGGAAAAGGAGTGATGACCAACATGAAGGATGTGTCCCCATGCCCTCACAGCTGCTGTCACCATGCTAGACATGGAGAAGAGGAAAATTTCTCTCACCTTCTGTCAGCAGGACGAAAGTCAAGCCTGGACAGCCACCCCAGCTACTGTCACAGGGAACCCAGTGGATGTGCACCATGGTGGGAAGTCAAGCCGTGCCCTCGGCGTGTAGGATGCTGTCTTGGAGGCAATGCAGTCAGCTGTGCCACCATGCTGTGTTGTGTGTGACAACAGATGCCAGTTAATAAATAAAAAGAGGGCAACAGAGTGTTTATGGAGTCAAATTTAACCAGCCAGGTCCTGGTGAGAGCTGATTCAGGATAGCTGTGCTTTTATCCCAGCGAGACAATCTACATGGGTTACATCAGCATCACCACAGGCTCTCACCTGGATCCCTGGAGCAGTGTTAGCACAGAAACAACGACTGATGCCCCAAACTCAACCAAAGATATGGGAGACACAAGCCCAGGTCCCAAAGGGAGAAAGTCAGGGGATTGCAGAGAAGGACGAGCTGTCTGGCACCTCCAAACTTTCTGATTGTCTTCACCTCATCCAGAGAGACTTGCCTCCCTGGCTCATCGGGGTAGTTTATTTTTCCTGTTGGAAAATTTAGACCCTCATTCCCAGTCCTGAGCTCCCCAGGGCACTGGAGCAGTCCTGCACTGTTTTTACAGTTTGCATTGCTTCCCCTCGCCTTCTGTTTTCCTTTCCCTCTTCTCCATGACATGAAGCTTAACTAAACTCTGGGGAGGGGAGAGGAGGGAGGGGAACAGATGCTGCTCTGGCTCAGCATTTCTGTAAGATCCCCAGACATACAGGCATGGGTTTGAGTGTCTTGCACTCACATGGAGAGCCAGGGGATTGCCCTCTGGGCCAGCCAGAGCTGGATGAGTAATTCTCATCGCTTCTTCACCTTTTCCATGGGACTTTCCATTCCCTTCATCTGGGCTCTGATCTGACCACTCAGGGCAGCCAGGATGGCTTGGAAGGATGTGTTTTTCTGGGATGATTTCACTTGCACTTTCTCAGTGTGGGGGGTTGATATCAATAGTGTTTCTGCCTTTTCTGCTCTGTCGGGTGAGATATTAGTACACCGGGGGATTTTTATTTCTGGAGAAGTCCATAAGATGCTCCTACAAGACTGCAGCCTGGCAGTCAGGAGGCCCGTTCTCAGCTCGCCAGGCTGCACCTCATGGGAACACTGACACCCGTTTGGCCCATGTGGTGGGAACTGAGCCGAGGATCTCCAAACCACAGGATAGCTTTGGAAAGCTGGTTAGCAGGGGGCTGTCATCATGACTCTGATCCCTGCAGAACATACAGTGTGCAGGGCAGTGGGCATCCCTTCAGGCTGGGTTTGGCACACAGCAAGGCTGCTGTTTTTGGGGCAGGTATTGAACTGCCAAAACATACTTGGTGCCTCTTCAGTGGCTTGTCTGCCAGTTGGAGGACAAGGGGGACAGCCCTGTTGGGAACAGCCCTGGATTGAGAACCATAAATTGTGGCCAGTGGGAAGAACAAAGGCACCTCGTTGGACAGGGTGGGGGGCAAGAGGCATCACTCGGGGTCACCTGAATTTATGGCTCCCTCTGGCTCCCTTAGCAATGGATGCTTTCGACATAGGACTCAAAACAACAGCCTTAGAAGGGGACATAAAAGCCTGGGAGAAAAGAAAGGATCATCTTTTTTCTCCTCTTTTATTTTTTTTAAATCAGCAGAGGGAGAGAAGGCACCATGGCAACCTCAGTCTCCTCGGTTGGGATGCTCAGCAGTGGGAGCCCCGTGCTGACCACCCTTCTCTGACTGAACAGCCCTCAGCAAACCCCACTGCAAGGCCATCCCTGCCTCTGATGCACCACACACCCATCACCACCTCTGCCTGTCTGGCTGGCAGGAAAATCCATTCCCAAGGCTGGATCAGCCACTGCCTCAGCTCCTCAGTGCAGAGTAGGAAGGGAGGGAAGGGAGGAGGAGGGTGATTCTGTTAACAAACCTCGGCTAAACAGGCTGCTTGGGGCCGTGCAGGCAGAGCCATACCCTCATTGATATTGAAATCAGGTGCAATCCATCACCGGGAGGACAGCCCCCTTCCATGGGAAGCTGAAAAGACCCACTCTCAAAGGGAGGGGGAAAAACTTGTCCAGGGGAAGGGCAAACCAAAGCGTGGCAGGTGTGGTATGGAGAGGGATTCTGTCCACAGCAGACAGTGATTCATTGCCGGGCCATTGCCAGGGCGGCACAGAGCGCAGGCGACTCGGTGTCCCTGGAGGGTGGGAGGGCAGTGGGCAGGGGGACACGCTGTGTTTTGTTGGGGTCTGGTCAGAACACTGGCATCACAGAAGAAGAGCAGCTCTGGTTTGTACCCCAGCATGAGAAGGTCTTTGATGGAGAAGTCAGCGTGACCAGGGCAGGCAGTTCATGAGTGTTGGGAGAGGAGGTGGCATCTGGTGTAGCCATGGGTTGTGTCCTCTGGGCCACCCTGACCCCTTTCACCTGTTTCTGAGCTCCCTCCCCAGTGAGTGAAAGTGCAACTTTGTACTTTCACCCATGGGCACTGTGGGTCCCCCTGGGACAGCACAAAGCTACCACATGCAGGGCAGGCTAAAATGAGCCTTTTCACTCCTCATTTCAGTCAGCATCCCTGCGGTTCCTTGAGGCCCAGGGCTGCCACCCTCACCAGACCCAACACCAAGACTCCCCAGGGTATTCCCCAGGCAGGGATGGAGACCAGCCTGCAAAGGCCTTTGAACTTGGCTTGCTCTCAGATCTGTAGGTCTAGCTCAGAATTAAAAAAAACCCCAACCAACACAAAGTGAAACTGAGTTTGGTTTCCTGTGTCTCAAACCAACTTTCCACCAAGCTTAGGGGCCACTACTGGCTTTGGCTCAGCTTGATGTGGTGGGAACCATGTCTTCTGGAGAGGAGCTTGAAAACTGGGTCAGTGGGAGGAGAAGGCACTGGGGACAGTGACCAGCCTTGTGAGCTCCCAAAACTGCCTCCCTACTGCAGACTATTCCCTGGGCTCAAGGCACGGTCACTCTCACTCCACTGAGTCTTGTCTTTCGGTGTATGTACTGAGGGTCAGCCCGGAGTCATCCCACCACAGCCAACACGGTTCAAGCAGAACGAGCCAAATCTGTCCCAGCACCTCAGTGCTCAGCCTCCAGCCTCGGCTCCCCACACCTGGATGCAATCACAGCGCCGCCGGAGAATGGGAACAAGCTGTCAGATCCAGTTCGGCAGCAGCTGCTGTTTATTTACCGGGAATCCTTCCTACCGAGGAAAGATGGAGCAGGGGGGACGAAGCACTTCCCACCGCCACAGGGCTGCCACTGCGGGACGATGCGGGATGCGGGGGACGCCCCAGCGGGGGGGTGATGTTCCTGACAGAGCTGTGAAAAGCCCATGGCAGGTTTGGCCTTTCCCAGCGCAGCGCCGGGGGCCCGGGGGATGCCCACATCTGTGTGCGGGGGAGCCGGGCCAGCGCCGGTGTCCTGCGGGGGCGGGCGGGGGCGGAAGCAGCCGAGGGGCTGCAAACCCGTGCGATCCCGCGGAGGCGTTCTCAAAAATTGCATTCTTCTCTGCTTTTCTTTCTAGGTTTTTTTTCTTTTACCCCCAAAAAGAATACCATACAAGCTCTGTAGTTAATTAAGCAAAAGACAGAGAGGCTGGGAAGTGCCGGGGTGCAGCTATGAAAGCAATTCTGCTTCAACAGGAGAAGGGGTTTGTTGCTTGAAGGCTTTCCCTTTCACGGTGTCACGCTTTGCATTGGCCGTGGGACGAGCCCTGGGGCTGGCAGGGTTGCTCTGTGCCCCCCTTGGCATCCCCTCTGATGATCATCTCTGAAGATGTGAGTGGGACTGAGCCTGGCTTCAATGCTATCATAGGGTTTGTTGCTGCTTGTGCCCCCTCCTTGCCAGCAGACTTGGGTATGTCACGTCCCTGCCTTGTGCCTTAATTTTCTCTCTGCCTTTTGCCTGCTGTATATAAACTAAGCAGTTTTTTGGCAGAGCAGCTCTGTACAGTGCCTTGCACCATTAGTGTGCTAGCGAGACTTGCAATACTCCCATTCACAACAGTGACTTGAAAGGCGCAGAAGAGAGGAGCCCACCAAGGGAATCTCCCCTTCTAGGCCTGGGATTAGGGCATTTATCCCAGGATATGAGCTCTGCCACACCAGAGCAAGCAGGCATTCCTCAGGGGAAGGAGAAACATCAGAGGCTGCATCTGTGCCATTGTGCTCTGCTGAATGGTGGGAAGGGGAGCAAAGGGTAAAATTAAATTTGCACCCTGAGTCTGCAGATAAGTTTCCCTTTATTGTTGTAGGAATAATTAAAAATTGTTGGCCACATTGTTCCTTTTCTCCTTCTCATAACCCACTTGCTGTATTAGGCTCCACGACCTCCTCCTGATAATTACACATCACAGTGTGTTCTTAGGGTCCTTCACATTCCGTGTGACCACAAGTTCTTCCTCATTGCCACCCTCGCTTTTCACTCTTGCCATTTGCCGATAACACTTTGCACCCACCTGAGCAAGGGTCCCTCATTCCCCAGCACGGGGCTGGGAGGCCAAGATGTGTCCCCATGGACCAACACAGGGCCCACATTGATTTAAATGACTGAGCACAGGCGTGGAGTTGGCAGAGCCACCTGCATGCAGTGCTGTCCCAGGCTTGCTGTGGAGCAGAGCTGTTATCCTGGATGGGTTATTGCTGCTTGCTCCTTCCCATGTTGCTGGAGCTGGGTTTGACTAGGCTGTTCCTTGACCTGTACAGACCCTGGCAGAAAAACGTGGCGAAAGCCGCTGCCTGGGGAAAGCACAGTCCCGGCCCTGGGGATCCACAGCGTGATCCAGGCGGGAAAGCACGAGCATGGCTGGGATGAAGGCTGCCACCCGAGCAGGGCCAGCGGGGACCAGCCCTTTCGGCCACATTAGACAAATAAACAGAGAGCCCGGGGCCGGCGGGGGCTCAGGCAGTGACCGGCAGCGGTTTAACAGGTCACCCGCCCCCGCCGCTGCCATCTGCTGCTGCAACCTGAGGGACTCCGGGGCTGGCGGGAGCGGCGTGTGAGGGTCCCCGAGGGGATGGGAATGGCAGGACAGAGATGAGGAAGAGGAGGAGGAGGGAAGGCTGCTCCTGGCAGCCTAGGGAGTGGAGCTGGCGTGAGGTCGTGAGCTGGAGAAGACATACTCTGGCAGAATAATAATGAAAATAAACCTCACTGGACTTATTTTTAGCCCTGCCGATGATGCTGAGACTATTCAGGGGCTGGCTGACACTGTGGTCTGGGGCTCTTTGACAAGCCTTAGTTATCTTGTGTTTTGTCCTTCGATCGTAAAACTTGGTGGGAAAGAGAGAATATTTTCTGTGTGTTGGTCAAGGACCCCATGCCTAGAATGCCTGGGCCCTTTGGTGTATCAAATAATAAACACAAATAGTAATTCACCAAGAATTTACTATGTCTGATAGAAACTACCCAGCTGTTCAAATAGGGAGGAGAAGATCTGCAGGATGACTTTGGTCAGTTTAAGAGCGAGATGGATGCAGAATCAGGCAGGTAACTCAGCAGACCACAAGCTTTCAAGTCTTTTCCAAATACGCATGGAAAATGTCAATGAAAAGTAGAAAACCTTTGTGGAAATTAAATGAAAGTCAAAGAAGAAAAAAAGGCAGTAGGGTCTTGCTATGGGCACACGGGCAAGGGAGATGGGATAGCTGTGTTTGAGCGATGATGGGCAACTCATGGAACTGCATATGCTGCCATGAGTGGATGGGTGGCACAGCGATGCTGCCCTTCTTGCAGGGCGCAGCCAGCCTCCAGGATGAGTCCCAGATTTGCTGCATGGGGTCAGGAGGGACATGGACTCAACACGATACACAGCAAACCAGCAGCTCTTACATTTCAGTCTGCACAGCGAAGCGACTTTCAGGGAAACTAACACAAACCGTTTTTTAACGGCTTTAAACCCTCTCTGCAAGATGGTTTGACAGGGTAAACACATGCAGACCCATAAATTAGCTGTTGTAGCTGAAGCCCCATTGTGCAGGCAATGGCTCGCAGCAAACAGCAGCTACTCCCAGTTAACAATGCGAGGAAAGTGGCTCTGCACATTTTTTATCCTTTGACACAAAGTGCAGCTGCAGAAATACCTCAAGTGGGATTTTACTAAAGGACAATCATGTCCTTGCAGCTCTGCACATTTCAGAATGAACCCAGGGAGATAACAGGCCCAGGCTCACAGTGATAAACATGTCAAGATAATTAAAATTGTCTTTCTTCTAACAGAAAGGGCAAGATTCTCATCTGATACAAGCTGCTGTAGCTCCGAACGGTCAGTGGAGTCATGCCTGCTCACCCCACTGGAGACTGAGCCCACAGAATTGGCAGAATGAAATGGGATCCAGCAACCAGGCTCTGCGAATGCAGTGTGGTCAGAGGGGTCACATTTTGGTTGTATGTGCCAAATTCTCATCTTTCTCCATCCAAAACAAATCTGGGATTTTTGTATGTGTGTGCAAGATGTCATTTAGGAGCTAAGCTGAAGGCAGACAAGCTGCCTGTGCAACCAGGGAGTCAACTTTCAGGGTAAAAAGGAGGGTGCTAATCAAAGGAATGAAGTGAATTTTCAAAGCGGGAACAAGCCTGAATTTGGCTGGGAGGTTTTTGCAAGGATCAGGGGCAGCAGGAGAGCAGGGTCATGCATGTGCTCGGGAAGGGCTGGGGGCAGCTTTCAGTGGGATGAGAAACACCAAAATCCACAAGACAGCCTGGGCCAGGTTCTTGGAGGACTTTCAGGCAGGGAGAAGTCCTGGAAAAATTGCAGCCTGAAGGAAAAAGTCTGGAGGAGCCTCTGGCAGCAGGAGGGGAGAGCAAGCAGGCAGGATTGCCCTGCAGAGGAGGAGCGGGAGCGCGCGCGGGGCCGGTGTCAGGGCTTGTCGGCACAGAGCAGAATAGCAAAGCTGCTATTGTGGAATAAAATATGCTGGAATGTGGACACGCCTATTCCAGAATAAAGCTGCTTTTTCCTAATTTAACTTAATCCACTATTTGTTTTTATTATTTTTATCATCATCAGATGCAGCTAATTTGGAAAAGCTGTTCCAATTAATTTCCCTGCATAGACAAGCAGCTACAAGCTGGAAAGCCTTTGTCTGTTCAGTGGCAGCCTGACCAGCAGCTTCTATTCATTCCAAACCCAGCTCCTTTCTTCTCTCCTCTGATCATTTTTTCTACTTTGTCTCATCAGACTGTGAGGGAAACAGGAGTGGGAATTTCTCCTGGCACTGTGGAGCCTGGTAGCTCTGTTTATGGGAGGGAGAGCAAGAAAAAGTGCTATTTAAAGGGAGGGAAGACAAGGACCTCAGGAGAAGAAGAGTCCATGGTCAAAGAGGCCATGATGGCTTCATAGATAACTATGAGGAACTTGGCATGAGGTGTGTGCCATCCCCTCTCTTCAGACTATTTAAGCCATGGGTAGAGCACGGCCTGAGACATCAGCAGGGGCACAGGAGGCTGTAGCACACTGGGCTGTCCACATGTGAGAGATCCAGCATTTGAATCAGGGCCAGTGTTGGTGGCACCAAGACTGTGCTCAAGATCAAGCAGGTCCCTTGGATGCATCCATGGCACTGGACAGTGGGAGCATCCCATGCCCAGGGGGGCTGCAGTTGCTGTGCTTCTCCCAGAGATCCAGAGCCGGCTTTCACGGAGCCCAGATGTTGCAGAGGAAGCTGCTGAAGAATGATCCATCCTTTCCTTTGGCTCGGAGATGAAAGCAGCTCAGAGGAGCTCGGGGCTATGAGAGAGTAACTGATTAACCAGTGCTCAGCCACAGACACTGCAGGAGCCTCTGTTCTGGTTTTGAACAGTTCTTTCACCAGTTCCTCTCCAGCTTTCAGCCAGAGAAAGATCACACTGGGGGGACCTGCGCATAGGGAAAAACAAGACACAAACCCCCATCTCCAAGATTTTCTCCCTCTGATTCTTCAGTCTGTCTGTTTTCCTACTTTTTTTTCTTTGTCCACCCTTTTGCTTTGGGACTCCACCATCTCCTCTCTTCATTCTAAGCAGCCTTGTCCCCTGGCACTTCAGAGACTTGGCTCATCCTCCTGCTGACTGGCAAATGTTGGGAGGCCACAGCTACACATTTAACTCCAAAAGCAACCTGAAAATGGTCCAGTCCATCATCCCCTGTGGTCTGGGCAATGAAGTCAGTGCCAGCAGAATGAGTCAAGTATATCCACCACTGTTTGTGTGGCAGGGACCTTGCAGGAGAGACACTGGGGGAGAAGGATGCAAGCTAAAAACCCAAAGTGTTCTGCCACATGTTGGGTGCACATAAAAAGATGGCAGCAGCTGATATTGGAAGGAAGGACAGCCAACCTTTCTCCCTTCCAAGCAATTCCTACGTTGTTTGTGGAGTCTCTTTCCCTCCCAAGGCTTGACCTTGAAGGACACTATCAATTCCTTAAAGTTTTGGTGCAGGACTGTTGTGAGTTATTTCAGCATGTGATCAGGCACAGCGCCTCTCTTTCCTTTTCCCTCTCCTACCTTCCAGAAGGCTGTGTTCAGGGGAAGTTCAGGAGTGAACTCCCCATGCCCAGTCTCTGATGAGTCAAAAAATTCTGCCCCACCAGTGTATTTGGTTCCTCTCAGCAGTGCCTGCTACTGAAGCCTGGTACATTGTAGGGGCAGGCTCACACAAAAACAACAGCTTCAGTAAAAAGGATGTGCTGCCACCCCCCTCCCTTCTCCTGTGAGGGTTTGTACAGTCCTGACTTCCTCACAGAGACTCTGATCTGCAAGTTGTATTCGCGACCATAAAACAGAGATTAGCTCTTATCTCTGGCAGGCAGCAATATCAGGCACCAGCCCTTGCTCCAGAGCATTGGCAGCCGTGGACCAGATCAGCACATGAAGACAAACTTCTTGGAAGAGGAGGAGGATGCGGAAAACACGGGGAAAACCAGTTAGAGGAGGTCTCGAACCTGGAGGATGGGATGATGCCAACCTGCCCTGGGCTGGGAGGGAGCCCTGAGCCGCGGTGCAGGGCGAAAGGCAGGGGAGGAAGCGGTGATTAGACACCAGCATCTGCAATCAAGAGGCAGGAAGTGTGATCGCCGGGAAACACTCGCCCCTCTTACCGTGCCTGATAAGCCGCCGAGTGCCCCGCGGAGGAGGCACCCAGCCCTTCCGTGCCCCCCTGGAATGGTGCCCGCCCGGCAGCGCCCCAGCCCTGCACACGCAGGGAGCTGGTCCTTGCCGCTGAGCCACCCAAAATGTTTCCACTGGTTTCCAGTGGCCACTAATTGCCAGCGCTCCCACAGAAATCCCCAAGCCCATTGGCTTGCAGGAGGGGTGGCCCAACAGGGAAGGATTTCCAGCATCAGTCCTTCCCTCTTGCTGGCAGTGGGGTATCATTGTACCTGGACGGAGGAGCTGTATAGACAGGCAAAAACCCAGGGCTGTTTTGGAGTGTTACTCACAGCAAGACAAACACAGCTCTGCTTATGGAGAGGATTGGGTTGATTCGGCAGTGGGATGTGTGGGATCAGGCTTTGGTCATCAGATGGCTGCAGGAGGGAAAGAGCAGGAGAGGGAGAGACAGGGGAGGTAGGGAAGAAAAAAGAAAAAGAAAAAGCAAACCAAAAGAAAAGAGAAATAAATGAAAGAAAGGAGAAAAAAGAAAGGAAGGAAAAGGAAAAAAAGGAAAAGGAAAAGGAAAAGGAAAAGGAAAAGGAAAAGGAAAAGGAAAAGGAAAAGGAAAAGGAAAAGGAAAAGGAAAAGGAAAAGGAGAGAAAAGGAAGAGGAGAAGAGAAGATAAAAGAGAGAAAAGAAAAAAGAAAAAAGAAAGAAAAGGAAAAAAAAGAAAAGAAAAAAAGAAAAGAAAAGAAAAGAAAAAAGAAAAGAAAAGAAAAGAAAAGAAAAGAAAAGAAAAGAAAAGAAGAAGAGAAAAGAGAAGCCCTTTTGAAAGCCTTAAACCTGCCTCTTTATCTCCCTAATCTGTATTTCCCCCCCAAGCCTCTTTCTGTACAGGATGAAAGCAGATTTCTCCTCTTTATTTTCATTTTCTGTGTCCTTTAGGAAGGCATTTGCTCGAGACTAATTGAATTTTCTGCCCGTGAAGAGAAAGACACGACACAGAGTGAGTTAAAGTCCGACACCAGGACAGGGCGCAGGAGCCGTGTTAACTGGTGTGGGGGACAGCCCCTCACTTAACAAAAGTGTTTAATTCTGTCCCCTCTTGTTAAGAAGGGGCGGAAGGAGGGGATATTTATTCTGTTCTTTTCTCAAGGTTTTTCCTTTCGGGTCACAAAGTGCCCCCCACGCTCCCGGCCCCCCTTCTCTCCCCGCTTTTGTGGCAGCAGCAGCTGGTGGGTTGCAAAGGGGACAGGCTTTGTCTTTTGACACACTTGAACATTTCTGCACAGAGCTGGGGAAACCTTTCCCTTCCCACCTCTCGCCTTTACGGGCAAGGAGGAGGGAGCAAGGGGCAAGTGGTGGAGGAGTTATGACTGAGGGGATAAAATGGCTCAATGGGTTGTGGAGCCACAGTGGACAAGGGATCAGGGCTGGGCTGTGCAGGGTTGTGGTGAGCAGATGGTGATGGGCACCAGGGAGGGGGTGGGACGGCCCTGAATGCAGAGGAAGCTTGTGTCGAGCAACCTGTTGAAGGGAGAGGGGAAGAAAGCAATGCAAAAGGCTGCAATCCCATAAAGGAGGGTGCAGTGGCTGCCTCTTCCCAAATCCAACAAAGGAACCTCTTCTGTCCCTTTGTTGCCCTCCCAGAGACGAGCCCCAGTTAATCTTCTGGCCATGACACGTGGAGGATTCGCTTGGTTTGTTCTACAAGTCCGTAAAACCAGCTCCTCTTTCTGCAAACAGCACCCTTGAGTCCTCCATAAAGGTTGTGCAGACCCTTTGGTCCCTCCATGAAGGCTGTGCAAATCCTTCAGTCCCTCCATGAAGGCTGTGCAAACCCTTTGGCCTCTCCACACCTCCCCCAGGGATGGGACAATACAGCTGATCCCCAGGAATTGGTGAGATACAGCCGTGTTTGACAGCAGGACTTGAGGAATGTCATCATGCAAACCAGTGACAGTGACTTGGGACTGCAATGAGATCAGGCTCCTTGTAGGCATGAGCAGGAAATTGGGGCTTGACCCCTGAGCCGACCCCACAGCAGTTGGTATAACCTGCCTTCATCCACCCTGTACATATGGGTTTGCAGCCTGGGAATGGCCCCAGCACCTTCTCTGTCCTGGGCAAAATTAAAAGTAGAAAGATAAAAACCAGCTTAAATTAGGAAAGTAAAAGCCATCTCTCTCATGATCCTTACAGCTTGATTTGAGAACTAAATCCCTCTACCCTTCCTGTTGACCAAACACCTCATCTGAGACCCCCAGCCCTGTCCCTGGGACAACACCACGTCTTTATCCTGCAGTGAAAACCAAGCCCTCACAGCCTAATTGCTGTTACTGGGTGTTCACCTACAGCAATACCCAACAGAGACTGCACTGGGAGAGGCACGTGTGGACACTGAAGGATAAGCCTCCCAAATTGCAGCCAGTGGCCTGATTAAAGCCTGTCCAGCTCTGCCTTGCACCAGTGCAAGCTGGCAGCTTCAGTGCATGGACACTGGGGTAAAACCAGTTATGAGGTGAGTGACAACAGAGATGTGAATTTTAACCTTTGTGCGGCACCGGACAGACAGATGAGACTTTGGGAAATGCCTGTTTCCGCAGGAGCTTCCAGGAGAGTCCTCATGAATGGAAAATAAATAGATACATTCATTATCCAAATTGTCTTATTTTTGTGGTGCCTCTTGAGTAAACCCACTTCTGAGGCCGTCCTAATTGCTTTGCAATAGAGCAGAGATAAATATTTATCAAACAGCTGCATCAGGAAACCACAGTTCAGAGAATCAGTATCGGGCGATGTGTCTCAGGAAGGATGAGTCTGAGTGGTTTTAAGCTTGCTGACCTGTCAGGCTTCCTCCCTTGCACGAGGCAGAGCTTCACCCAAGCCCAGACCCATGTGGCACCACACCAGTCCCACACCATCACTCGGAAGTGGTCACACAGAGCCTTCGGAGGACTCTTCTCCATGCTGGAGACCCCTCCTTGCCCGTCTCATTGACCTCTTTTTTTTCTGACACCTTTTCTTCCTCTGACTTCATGGCCTCTCTTGCTTTCTATTAAAAACCCCAGAAATGTGGCCCATATTCCTCTGGGAGCACCAGTGCTAAAAGAGGCCCACATGCAAATATTTAGCCGCACTAATATTAGCGCAGAAACTTCCAACCAGATGGCAACGTTTCTAGGTCTCACTGTGCAAAACTGGCTCTCCAGAATAAAACAGGCTGTGACAGAGCTCTGTGATCACCTGCCACTCCCTGAAATCCCAGACCACTTCACCGAGCCAGCCAGGCACATGGGACAAGGGCTTTCTAGCATCTTGCACGTGAGGGACGTCCCCTCAGCTGGTGGTGTTTCATCTAAAAAGAGAGGAAATGACAACCAAATTTTGAGGTTCAGTGTATCAGACAAGAGGGTTGGCTTGCATGGGTTTGCAGCAAGGGTGTGTAGGTCTCTTGCTCCGGGTGTGCCTGATCCCTCAGTAGAGTGGTGGCATTTTGCATTGGCCACAATCGCTGTGTGCTGTCCATAGCTGGGGAGAGCAAAAACTCTTCTGTGATTGTTAAGATCTGCATTAAGCAGCAAAGAAAAGCAGAATTTCCTCTGCTGCGGAATTAGTGCCCATCCTTTAAAAAACTTATCCTCCCAGGAGTGCTCTCCCAGGCTGGAAATGCCCAAAGAGATGATTGCAATGCCGAGCACAAGCCAGCTGAAGTGCCGGTCTGACCCTCGGATGGATGACGTTCCTGTTTAATTGGGAGCGGGTGTTCTTTGACTCATGCAAAGGGCATGCTATTTTTATAATGAGCTGATCCCAGATCACAGCCTCCTTATGTTAGGCTCTGCACATACATCTAATGAAAGCCAGGTCCTGCCTAGAAGTCCATACAACGGGTAGAGAGTTGGGAAGAGAGCTCTGAAGCATCTCACCCAGGGGCTTTGTGAGGTTGCCCGCCAGGGTCTGTTTTTTCCATCCTCACTCATGTCAGAGAAGTTAAATATTTACTGAAGCTATTAAATATTTATGCTAAGCTGCTCCTCCCGTGGGGAGGCATCCTATGGCTGGCTCCTGGGGGTCTGCGGCCAACTCACGTGTCTGTGCTAAGCTCAGCTCTGCTCCAGAGTGCAAACACATGGGGACTTCACAGGACTACCATGTCCTGTAGGGCAGGGAAGGCTCTGGTTTTGGCAATAAATAATACTATTAGATGATGGACTTGGTGGTTCTCTGAGTGTCTTCCTTAAAGATAAAATCCCTCAAGAAGGTGTAGGTTGCTCTTTGCTGTCCTTAACCCCATGGTTTGCAACACCACCTCACCCCTG
This sequence comes from Neopelma chrysocephalum, assembly GCF_003984885.1. Taxonomy (NCBI): domain Eukaryota; kingdom Metazoa; phylum Chordata; class Aves; order Passeriformes; family Pipridae; genus Neopelma; species Neopelma chrysocephalum. The sequence goes on from NW_020897722.1 coordinate 4,840,253, forward strand.
GTGTGTGGGAAGCTGCTTGAGAACATCCAGCCTGACCCATCTCCAGCTCCCTTCATTCTCCCAGCAGCTCACCAGCACTTCCAGGAAAGCAGGAGGACTTGAGGCAGAGAGTCCCTATTCAATAGCATCCAAGGGGACCCATGGTCAACACGGTAAGAGCAGGAAATGTGGTGGCAGTGCCAAACCTTGCTGCTCTGCAAAGCACAAGCCAAATGGGAGAAACACCATCCCACCCCTGGGACAAGCTCCCCACTCCCACCCAGGCTGAGTGGGTTAAATATGCTATGACTCCTCACTGGAACAGGGCCAGAGGAAAAAGGCTCCACCACTTCCCGGTCTGCCTGGAAAACAGGCCAGCTGTTTTCTCCAGCGGCTGAAATGTGTTTATTCTGGGCCGTATTCAATAGTGTGTTGTACCCCCGAACCCTGATCTCCAGCCTATGGTGAGGCTGGAGAGCACAACTTGCCAAGGGGAGCTGGGCACTCTGCCCACCTGGTGTGACCCCTCCTCAGGCGCCACTCTGCCCTTTCTGTCCCCATCCCTTTCCTTTCCTCGTCCTGCTCCAAGCAGGGCTGGGGACGCCCTTTCCTGCCTGGCACCCGGCTGGCCCAACAGCAGAGACGGTGTCGCCAAGCACCACTACACCGTTTCCCCTTCACAATCCTGGCCAAAGCCCCACCACGTTATCACCCTCTCTGCTGCACTATCAACCTGAAAAACGTGCCTGGGAAAGAAAGACTAAAGAAAGGAAAAAGAAAGAAAGAAAGTAACCAGCCTTCGGCTCGAGCACGCCAAAGGCAGCGACAGCGCGCGCGGGCTTGGCTCACTTTCTCGCCAGCTCTTTTCCCAGCAGAGTGATAAGAGGCTGGGCGAGTACAATGACAAGCAGAGCAGGTCCCAGCGGCTCAACCAGCTCTGGGCTGGGATGGCCAAGGGACACTGAGTGCTCCACAGGGACATATTTCCAAAATAAAGTCATTCTGGTGCTCCTCCAGCCCCGCCAGCCACCCAACAGCTCGCTGCAAAGCATCGCTGCCGCCCCCACAGCCAAATAAAGCTGTGAGGAGCCCTGAGCCAGCAGAGGCGAGTTTGAGTGCTCCCCAGGCAGCCCCTTCCTCCAGCAGCAGCAGTTCTCAGTGCGAAGAGCAGCACATGGGTTTGGCCGGATGCACACGCAGCCCCCGCAGCCTTCCCAGCGTGGCCCTCTGCCCTGTCACCTCTCTCTCCCATCCTCTCCATCTCCCATTTTTCCCCCAGTATTACTGCCTTCTTTGCCAGGTATATCCACACACGTGCTTGCTGTAAACTGAGCTCTGCTCAACCTGAACACAGGATGGATGTTTGGAGCCCAAAATGCAGATGACGTTGTAGAAGGGCAGCTGGGAGGTCCAATGTGAGCCTGGTCCTCAGCTCACAGACCTACATTGTGTACCCAGCCTGCTGGAAGAGGGATTCTGTGGTATTTGGTCACTGCAGGACACTTTTGAGCACACATGCTGTGGATGTGAGATACCTGTTTTTCTGGGAGATCGAATCCTGAGACCATCATCCACCCCATGCCATGGTGGAGGCGATGGATCTGCCCAGACAATGACAGCCCCAGCCATGAGCTCCTCATGGAACAGCATCTGAAATCCAGAGGGCCCACAGGGCCTGCCCCCCTCAGTCTCCAGCACAACCTGGAAATGTCACAGCGTGCAGCTGGCACACTCAGGTCACCCTGACCGTCGTCCCCAGCCCTTCCTCTTAGTCATCTCTTCCTTACAGAAATAAATTAAAAATCCAATGGACATTACAACACACTGATGGCTGCCCACATTATCCTCTCATCAGCGTTAAATTAGCACCCTGACAATGCACTGATGGCGGCACCAGCAGGGCTGAGATAAGCAGCAATAACAAAAGCAAATCAATGGCCAGGCATTCAGGGATGTCCCACCAAAGAGTCCATGTCCCCACGGCCTCCACATCAAGGATGTTCAGCACACCATAAAGGACCCCAGCAGTCAGGGTGGTCCTGGGAGGCTGTGCCGCTCCATGGTGCAAATGAAATGGAGGAGAGACCACAATTCACATTAGAGGAGGTTGGGAGTAAGCAAAAGCACTCTTCAGTGATAGGGAAACAGGGATGTCTGAAAACCTCATCCAAAATAGCTGTGGATGCCTCACCATCATGGCCAATCCGCAGCTGATTTGAGCAGGAGTTGGCTTGAACACACCAGCAAAGGTCTCGGTGACGTTTTGCTCGGAAGCCCTCGCTGGAAGGGGCTGTGAGGGGGATAACCCACCCCCTCTCTCCACATCCTCCTGGAAAACGGCCAGAAAAGGTGCAGCAGTTAGAGATCCTTTCACCCCAGCTCAGGCTCTGAATGGAGCAGGCAGGCACTGACAGGGGGGCTCAGGCCACCCCCGCTCCCTGGGGAGAGATGCAGGGAGAGGTGGGACACACACCCCTTGGGAGGGGTTCCTGTTTTGAGGGAAGAAGAAAAGGACACGGACGTGGCGGTCAGGGATGTACTGTTGGCCCTGCTAATAGAAACCCTCTGTATAAACAGGGAGAGGATCCAACAGAGATCAGAGATGGTTTTTCTTTCAAGAAAATTAAACATTTAAAACATTTGAGAACACACGCCCTCACCCCCCGGACAGTAATTAACTTCTTCCTGTGCAGAGCATGAAGCACTTTCCAAAAACAGAGCTAGATGGATTATTTTTCAAAGGAAATGTTGTTGAAAGGATCTTCTGTTATGTCCTAAAGTGGGAAAACAGTCACAGTGGCTGAGGAAGGGCTTGCTCCATCCATGTGCCACACGATGGCTGCCTGAGGAGGTGATGCCACTCCAGATGCTGCAGGTTTGGGGGCTACATGGTGGTTGAGCAGCAGACATGCTGTTGGATGGAAAAAAGTCCTTGTTTGGTCATTATATGACCCTAAAAAGCAACACAAAGCAAACCAGTCACCAATAGTGGAAAAATAATCCCAAACTCAACCTGTGGGGGATGCATGGCATTTCCCCAACATGACAGGACAGGGGAACCTTGCAATGCGAGAGAGGATGTAAAATCAGATGCAGATGCAAATATATGCAGCGTTCAAGGGGATTTACATCCCACGTCCCCATCTGAGCCCATCTTCCTGTGAACTTAGGAAGAGCTCGGCCCTCATTCTGAGAGCAGTAGCATGAAAAGAGGCAGCTGGTATGTGTGTTAAACAAGCACAGTGTGAATGACATCCCGGCAATAAAAGGACTCCACTGCTAGCCAAGGTGTTTGGTGGGAACAAAATAACTTCCCAGGCTGATCCCACCACACTCCCTGAGCCTGCAGAGAGGTGGGAGCAGCACAGGGAGGCAGGATTGGAGAGAAATGGGTAAAAGCTGGTCTGGAGAGACAATCGTGCTTTGTAGCAAACTCTGAGGTTTGGATGTTTGTTTTCAGTGCTGCATTGGGAAGAAAATAAAACCCAACATTTTTTTGCAACACGGACTTGTATGGAAACAGCCTTTCTCTGGTTGAAAAGGTCAGGTTTTCTTTCCATATCTCCCTCACATCAAAAATGTCCTGCAATCCCTGGAGCTCAGGAGAAAATTTCCTTTCACAAAGTTAAGCAAGGGCAGGCCTGCTGGGAGAACTCATTTCTTTTCCTAGACCAGCTTGAGCCAGCTGGAAGGAATGGATCTGGGTTTGAGCACCCAAATGCCCTTTCGGGTCTGGAGTAAAGTCAAGTCATGGCACAGACAGGTTGCTCAGCAGGACCCTCCTGCCTGGCAGCCCAGGGCATCTCACCCAAGGATGTTCACTCAGGGCCTTGCCCTAGAGCAGGGGACAGCAGGAGCTGTCATTGCCCAAAGCTGCATGTGGCCCGTGCGAGAGCAGCCCTTGTGCCTCTCCCTGGGGTATAACATCCACAGGAGGCTCACGTGGCCCCACAGAGCTGGGGGACAGTGCCTCGTTTGGCACGGGAAATTATACGCTTGGGGTAAGAAGTCCTCTGGCTCTGCTCCTGTAATTTTTCTTCATCCCTTTTATAATCCTAAAATCATCCCAAAGTTTCCAAATTCCCTTTGGGTATCTTTCCCCTCTGACTTCACGCTACGGCCTTCCCCTGGATGAGATTTAGCTTTTAGCATCTTTGCTCCAGTAAGGATCCCTCTGTGTCAGCATCGCGAGGAGTTTTGGCACCAGTGACCAGAATCTCCCTCATAATGAGACATCCAGTGCTGAGCCTGGGAAGATGGCAAATGAATACAAAGAAAATATAATTCAAAGCGACAAGACAAAGGAAGCTGTTGGATGGGGACCAGTGCATCTGGGGAAACATGTTTGTATTAGAGGGAGAAGGGAGCAAAGGCAAGAAAAAGGAAAAGAAAGAAAGAGAGGAAAAAGGCATCCGGAGCAGGATTGTTCCTTGCCTGCAGGTGTGTGTGTAGGGAAGGCAGGAAAGCACAGTGCATTTTTGACATTAAAAGCATTGCAGGCTGGTCACCTCTGGCTGTTCACTCCACACTCCCTGGCGGGGTGTTGTGTTCCCGTGCCCGCAGGCAGCGCACTCCGTCCTTTTCTCTTTCCCCCACCATCTGCCATCGCAAATTCCCCCGAGCATCTCCCACCCTCGCATAGAGTTTCAACACAGGATAGAAAACAACAGGGAGAGAAACCCAAACCCGACCTGGGACAGCACAGGGAGGGACAGGACCCAGCTGTGCCTGGTCCCCACCACAGTGTTCTCTGGCCTCTGCCATTGGGTGCTTTGGGGGCACCCCTGGGTGCCAGAGGGTGCGGGGGCTTGCTTATCCCAGGCTGGGGCAGGGGGAGGATGGGGAATGCAGGGCTGTGCACACAGTTGGATCCTCTTTCCTTGTATGGCTGGGCCGCCAGCGGCACAGTCCCCCCCTAACCCCATTGTTTCAAATTACAAAGCTGCCCCGATCCCACTGAGCCACCTCAGATCCAAGGAAAGAGCTGGCAGCTGCTTTGAAATCCAGTCTGGAGTGTCTCGAGCAGGCAGTGTTTAAAACAACAGCTGGGCTCCCTCCCCATAGGGCACAGGACCCCAGCCCTGGGTACCAGGGAGGGGCCTGTGGGCTTGGAGCCCATCAGGTAAAGGAAAAGGACATTCAGACCTGGAGAAAGGCTTCCATAGCCCCTGGAGCAGCCAGCATCCTCCTGCATCATGCTTGGCTGTTGCCCATCTCCCTTAAGGGCCTGGAGAAGTCCCTGGGTCCTGGTGAGTATTGCACAGGGATGTGTTCTTGCATCCCCATGCACCCTGGTCCCTTTTCCATGGAGCATGCTAGTCGCCACGTGAGACCTCTCCTCCAGCGTGTGTCCAGCTCATTGACTCTTGAGAGTGCAGTCATGGCAAAGGTCTGGAATTTATGCCAAGCTTATAATCTTAAATTTGGTTTAAATCCCTCTGTGCCCGTCAGTGCCTCCAGCACACTCTCCTGGGTCTTGGGCCACCCACCCCTGACCTTGAGACGCTGTGGTGGTGGGAGCTGGGAGGGTAGAAGGGGGGCACTGGGGGCTGGCAGTCCCATGGGCTGATCCGATTCTTCACGCGTAGTTAACTCCTGCTTGGATGGTCGGGGAGGAGAGCACAGGGCCAACGCTGGGACAAACTTGGTCATGCTCAGCCACATTCCTGCCTTCAGAAGGGCCCAGGGTGCCTGGGCCTCGGTGGACAAGGGCCCCAGGAGATCACATTACTCGGGCTTTTGTAGCATTAACAGCTGTGACGAGGTAGCAAAAACTATTAGTGTGCACGGCTGTGTGTGTGAGTGGGGCGGGGAGACACCGTCCCCCCCAGCTCAGCCTGGCATTAATCCCCCAAACAGATTAATGACGCTTAGTGCTTTGAAGAGAAGAAAAAGGAGATGGGAGACTAATTGGGGAGATCAGCAGGACCAAAGCCGGCACAGACTCCCCCCAAAGCCCCAGACAGCGATTGGAGAATCGGCTTCTCCCTCGGGGAACTCAGGGCATCTGCACGGGGAGCTCAGCCTGTCCCTGGAACTGAAGCCAGACAGAACTGTGTGGGGAGAACCTCCTCTGGGGGGTCCCACGGACTGGGAAGAGGTGACAGGAACCAGTGGTTGCAGCACACCTGGAGCCATGGATCTGTGCCTCCTGCTCCTCAGGGAATGCTGAGCTCCCACTGCACACTCAGCCCGTGCCAGGAGCCGAACTCAGCCCTCGGCTGTGCAGCCCTAAGCCCTGGCACGCTTGTGCCTCGTCGCTGCGAGCAGCCTGAACAAACGCGGGCTGTTTGCAGAGCAGCGGCAGGAATGCTGGCCCCGAGCCCGGGGCGCTGCAGGGCCCGCAGCTCCCGTCCCTTCCCACTGCCAGCCTGCTCCCTATGGCCCCAAGGGAAGGAAAAAGGCTTTGTGGGGGCTGTTGGGCAAAGAGGAGAGGATTTGTCAGTATAAACCAATGAACCCACTTTGGGAGTGCGTTTTCTGCCCCGCGGGTTGTACCCACCCACGCTGACAGGGCTGTAAGCAACAGCCCCATCCCTAAAAACCTGTTATGCATCCTTCTAGCTGCTCCAGCCTCTTCACCGGTGTGGTCCCTACTCCTCCATCAGCAGCACACCGAGCCGTCACCTTCCTGAAGCTCCCGATGCCCAGCCAGGATCTGAAAACAGTGGTTTCCCAGGGTCTTGGGCTGAGATTAGAGAGCGTGTTCAGCTCTGGATCAAGGGCTGTCAGCAGGGTGCTCTGCCTGAGAGCTTTCATGGTTCCTTACTTCCCTAATTATAAACATGCAGCCACCAATTAATTTTACCTGCTCTCTCCTTGACACCTCCCTTTCCCTCAGCCCAGCCTCGATCAACCACAACCCTTCGAACTCTTGGTAGGAAAAGGGTCTCTCCCATTCTCTGAGGATCCACCCAAGGGGCTTTTTATTTGCATTCATCATCCTGGCCATGATTACTGCTGCAAAGGTTGTTGGTATTTCCTCCATGCTTCCTAATAGCCCTTTGCAAAGGGCTGGCACCAGGAGACCAGGCTGAAGAGCTCCTAAGCTGAAAAGCACATGTCTCTACATCGTGCACTCCAGGGCCAGGTTCCCAGGCTGGGACAGCAGCAGACCTAAGTCTCTGGGTCACAGGCAGTCAATGAAACATCCTTCTCCCAAGCGTTGGCTGCTCCAGCCCCCCACCCTGCCTGCCCTGCAGCATCCGGACTTTCTCAGCCCATTCCCTCTTCCCAAAGAGGTATGAAAGCTCCTAGGACCAATTTACCCCATCTGTGCAGCAGGGAAAGCATTTAAGGCTTGGAGGTGTACCAGGGCCACTGCAAGCAGGAAAGAAAAATAAACAGGCACAGGATCTCACTGCAAACTGGCAGCCCTGGGAAGGGGAGTCACAAACCCCCAGCGCTCAGGGAGGAGAGTTTGTCAGGCTCTGGGCATTGCTGCCATCATTTTCTCTGAGGTGGCACAGGTACAGCTGCAGCCTCCATGCTGAATACATAAACATATCTGAAACCTGCGCATCAGCTGTCACACTTCCTAACCCATTTTCTCCAAACTTGTCTTATCCCCCATGGGCGACCACCTTTGCCACCCCCTTGGCCAAGAAATGCTTCCCAGGCAGTTTGGGTAAGAGCTGCCTTTTCCAACCTGCCCTCCCCAGTTATCTGGTTTCTCCCCCCTACTGCCAAGAGGTTCCCAAGCATCTACAGACACGCTCTGGATGTGAAGGGGTATCTACAACCCAGCTGACTTCTGCAAAACACTCCTCATTGCACCATCTGTACCAAAATCACTGTGGGAACCTTGTCCCTTCATCTCACTGTGCCTCAGTTCCCCATCCAGCCTCTGGGAACACTGTTTCCCGGGGAACGGGGAGGAACTTCGTGGATTTTCCCTCCCTCCCCTGGTGCCTGGTGTTTCCCTTTCACCTGACTCCCCCCTGTCTCCCCTGTTTGGATATAACTGTGTCCCTCTCCTCCCCACTGAGCTGATTAAAGAGCCTCCTGGTCCCACCCATCACTCTCTGACGCTCCATCACAGCGAGCCCCTGTTTTGCAGAACTAGGAATTCAAGCTACTGGCGATGCTTTCAGGCTAATCTAACGACTTCCAGAGCCTTAATTTAATTTAATTACCATCCCCTTCTTATCTTAATCATCCCGCCCGTGTTTATAAACAAAACACTGACTCCCTGCCCCACGGCTGCAACCTGAGCGCGGCACCTCCCATCTGCACAACTCATTACATTCCTCTCTGGGCCCATCTGCCAGATGTCCGCAAGGGAGCCCGTGCAAGCCACGACTGGAAAGTCGGCGCGGAGAAGGCGCTGCATTAACCACTCAGCTTTCATCTGCCGGCCCAGATTTTCCCGGAACGCCTTCTCTGCTCCATGCCCGGGGTGAGGTATTTGTGTCGAGGTTGCTCAGCCCATTCCCTGCTCTCCCGCTGGGGGTGGTGGTTCCCGCTGCTGCCAGCTCAGCCTCGGCCCTTCAGTCGGGGTATATATGCCAGCCTGAGTGGTTGATTTTGGGGAAAACCGGGATGCTGTGAACAGCCAGGGTGGTGTCTGTAAACTGCTGCCCTGCAAATATTCAGCAGAGAGCACATGGGTCTCCTGGGGATGCCGTGCTCCTACCAGCCAGAAAGGTGCCATGGCCAGAGCTCTCACAGTAGCTGTGCAATTCCAAAAAGAGCTAAAAGTGGAGGAACAGTCACTCCCTGCTCAAACCCCATGGGATGCTGGGGGTCCCTCCCATCCAGTTTAGAGCACCTTCTTCCTGCAGCATGGATGTGGGGTGAGCAATGGCACAGCTGACTCCATCCCTGCCCTGTGGACTACAAGGCCCTGTTTTTGAGGTTCTCCCTGTTGCTCCTAAAGGATGTCTATCTTCAAAATCTGTGTCTTCCCCTCTAGGGAATCCTGATAATCTCAGTCACAGCTGAAAAGAGAGCTGGAAATCTTCCAGTAGAGCTGTTGCTTGGTGTCTCTCATGACGTTGATTTTCGGTCCTTCAAGAGCCCAGATTCCTTGCAGTCTGGACAAACATTGCTGAGATAACCCCACTGTTATAAAGGTGAGGTGAGCTCCTGCTAACCAAAGAGACTCTCGTAAACACCAGAACAAGGGACTTGGCTCGAATCAGGCGTAAAAACAAACTTTGGCTTTGACTTCAAAAGCCTCTGAGTTTAAAAAGCAGTTATGATGCAACCTCCTTTGTATGCGAGCAGGGATGGCAGTGCCGGGTTCTGCAGGAGGGCGGGATGTGCTGGCTGGCCCAGGGGGGCATTTGCAGGAAGCATGGCAAGCCCAGTGTGCTTTATAGGCAGAAGGTCCAGGGAAAAGGGCATCCCACTCCCAGTGTTCGGCTCCTGTCTCCTCTGACATGGATGAAGCTCCTGAAGGGATGCCCAGGGAATGGAAGTATGGGGGAGGAAAGAAAATATCTTGCTCTGTTTTCACTCTTCACTGCAATACTTGTGTTGCTCACTGAGCTTTCCTCTGCCCCATCCCCTGCCAGTTGCAGTGTGGCAGAAGCTCAGAGCGTTGTTCTGCTGAGACGTGGTGTGGCTGGGATGAGGGACCAGCTTAAAGCCCCGTGCTGGAAAGAGGTCTCAACCAAAATGTAAAAATCAGCCCTTTCCCCATCACTTGGACTCTTGACAGATTTACATCCACAGGGCAGGCTGTGTGCCTGGCCACAGTTTGTATCTGTTGGCCCAGAATACTTTGAATAAATGGTCCCTTCTCACAGAGACGGCAGCAGTAACTTTGGGCTGCTTTGTTTTTGTGGCATGTTGATCTCACAGCACATCCCAGGTCCCAGAAGTTCCTAATTCATTTCCATGGGGCCGGGTCCAGGACAGTCACACACCCTGGGGACCAGGATGCTGACAGCACAGCCACAGCCAGCCAGTGTCCGACAGCATCTCTCCTGGAGATATTTGTTTATGCCCTGTGCCTCAGCCAGCAGCCAGGGAAATGTTCTGGTATCTGCCATCTTGGAAGTAGAAGATGTATTCTGGAAAGATCCTGGTGTGTTTGGTTGGGTAAAAACAAGGCAAAGTTTAAAAAAAAGGTAATTTTTCTATTAGACTGATGGATAAATCAGGAAGACCAGGCTCCCTGGCAGTGCTTTGAGGGTGTTTGTGCAGCTCCTCTCTGTAGCTCAGGTCACAGCACATATTTAGGGGAAGATTGGTTCAAGTCCTTTCAGACAAATCCTTTCCCAAGAACTGCAGCCTCAGCGGTGCCCCGTGTCCTTGGACATCACCGTCCCCATGAGCAGGGGCAGGTTAAACCATCGGCACATGGAAGGGAGCTGCACAGTGAAAGCCCTCTGCAGCACCCAGGAACAGCCACTCCTGCTGGGAGCAGACACATGGGCCCCAAACAGCCTAGTAGAGACTACATACAACCATATTCATGTCTGACATTGAGTTCTCTGGGCACTTGTTGGGGTAAAACAGATCAGAAAATCCTCTAATGTGGCCACAGCACTGTCCTCTGCTCCAAACTGGGCGGCTGGGGCAGGGCATTCATGGTGAGCTGTTCCCCTCATGCTGGTCACTGACAGGAAGGACACAGGTTTTTCCTATTAGAGCTTAGTCATGGGACTAATAAAGCCTCTTTAATCATTGTTCGTCGCTTGTACGCACACGCAGACAAAGGCGTACTCAGAGCTGAAGTGCAGAAGGAGTCAGCACCTGGCAAAGTCATTACTGGCCAGTCTAATTTATTTCTAATCTGATGCTAAGGAAAAGAAAAAAATAAAATGCAAACCGCTGCCAAGAGAAGAACTTGGCCCACATGGGAGGAAAGTTTGTGATGGATGTGTGTGGAGTGGAGAGGGAAACTGAGACAGAAGAGTGTGCAAAGTGCTCCATTCCCAGCTGGGATGGCCTGGCAGGGTGCAGAGGGGAGCCCTTGCCATATCAAGGGGGTCCTGAGGTGTGTTCTGGGGCCAAAGTGTGGACAGGGTGCTGCAGACACGACATCCCTATGGCTGCTTCCTCTTGCAGGGGGGTGGAAATAAATATTCCAATGAAACCCAATTCCTTGGTACGAGCTGCAGCTGCTCTTGGAGCTGTCTGACATGGACCTTCCCAGGTGTGCCTGAGCTGGACACAAAACTGCCTGGGTTTTACTTAAAACCCGTGTCCAGACTACTAAGTTTAGTGGAAATTGGAGCTGCCTAGACCACTCTCCCTTGGCCCAGACATCCATCAATAAGTCTGGCTCCAATAAAACCTTATCAACCCATAAAACACGCCGTCCCGAGCACATATTCCGGCGGTGAGGCTGTGATAAGGGGTTCAAATACAGGAAACCGCAGAGAGAGCTCAGCAGCAAAGGCATTTTGGGGAGGTCCTACATAAACAATGTCCCATCTGTGCACTAACCAAGGGACGGGGCGGATGGCACCCATCCCTACAGCAGCACTGCGTGAGTGTCTGTGGGGTGTGATGGAGATGGGACAGGCTCTCCTGGTGCTGTGCCAGGCACGGTGTTCCATGGGTGATATGCTTGGGCCAGCACCCCTATTTGAGTTTTTGATCCCACAAGGATCCCAGGGGTGCTGGGGTGAGCACAGTCAGTGGTGACGGTGGCTGCTGAGCGTGGAGTGAGCAGTGAGGTTACCTGAGGGAATCACGTCTGGCAGAGTCCAGTAAAACCTCTTCTTTTCCATATTTTTTTTAAATTTATTGTGGAATAACACATAAAGTTCAGTGAATATTATTCAAATATTTGTGAAGTCAAGGCTGGTGTCCTCGTGTCTGACAGCAGCTTCCTTGTGTCCTTTCTATGAGCTCGGAAAGATCAACCCATTAGAAAGGAAAATACTTCAGTGACATGTTTACTGTTTTCACAGCTTGTTTTCTCGCCTGGATGGGAAAGCCTGAGGCCATCAGGGTTTAAATCTGGGTTTAAATCCCGCCAGCCTGCTGTGGGCTGGCAGGTGGAGGCACCCGCCCCAGCATGCAAGAGTCACTCACCCCGACTCCCAAATGCTCTCTGCAGAAATTAAAGATTTCATGGCAGTCAGTTCAGGGGGAAGGGGGGTCCCAGTCTCCATTTAAATATCTCAGATGATCCGAGTGTTCATTCCAACCCAAAGTTATATGTTTTGGTATCCATTCATTTCTCTTATTCTGGTTTTCCTATTGGCCCAGGAAACCCTCTCCCATCTCAACCCTTATGTTTTAGGGATACCATAATCCACTGGCCAAAACTTTTCAATATACAGTGCTAAAATAAATAGCAAAAAATAATAAAAAATAAACTGAGCTTCCCCACCCTTTCTGAATAAGCAACGTTTCCAGTCCCTTAATCACTTCTGGGGCTCTTTTCCTGTCCACTCCCAGTGTGCCACCCTCCTCTTGGCAAGGGGACACGAGAGCTGGGGACATCGCCCTCCCTGCTCTCACCCCACTGCCACAGCCACAGCAAATAAACCCTCCATCCTCACCCCACCACATCCAAGGATGGTGGTTGCCCCCATAGCTGATGGGGACACAGTCAGAGTTACTGCAGGACTTTGCAACCACAATTCTGAGGACCAACCCAGGGAGCCTGGATTACCTCTGAAAGACCATAGAAATGTTTGTTGTCCCACTAAAATAAGGCTAAAAGTCATGGTTCTGTCATGGCTTTCGCATGCTTTGCTTTCCAAGACAGAGAGGTTCTCTCATCCTATAAATCCCACCTTCCCCTTTTGTTCCTAGACTCTCTTTGTGGTTTTACCAAAAGTGGCAGTTTTGACTTGCACCAGGCTGGGTGATCCAGCTCAGTTTGTAACAGCTGTCTAAAAATGTTACCAGAAGGGTTTTATTTTTTTCACCAAACAGGTAAAACTGGGGAGGCTCAAGAACCAACCACTTTGCAACCCCACAGTGAACCACACTTCCCCAGGGCAGCTGCATCTCCCAGCCCCATTTGTCCTCCCATCAGGCGAGCCTGGTTTTGTATCCTTAGCATTTATGAATCTCAGCAGGAGACTCCACTCCAGCTCTATTTGTACTACAGCCTGATGCCAAGTCAAACCACACAACCAAGGCTGTTGCATTGACAAGACCCTCTTTATCAGTCCAAATCCCAGCCCTGTAGAAATGAAGAAGTTAGCAGAGATCTATTCTGATCCTTTTCTGGGATTGGCATCAGTTGCACCCCTCCTTTAATTAACTACATGTTGCTTTGTATTCAAAGCCATCTCAGTATTTCAGCGGTGATGGATGCCAAGCTGGCAGACTCCAAATAACCCAAGGGGCCTCATTGCCCTTTCCAAAATACTGGCTTCTTTCTAGGCCTCCTCCCAGCCTGGATGTAGCAGGGTTTGGGTCTGGGAGACCAAAACACCCACACTGCACAGTGACACATCCTGTGCTAAGATGATGGGCATTGGTGGGCACTGGTAGATCCTCCTCCAGGCATGGTCCCTGGGGAGCAGGACCCAGAGGCATGTGATAGTGTGGAGAGGGTCTCACTGGGTTTTTTCCAACTGTTTTCCTTTGTGAGTGGAGCGAGGATTTGAACTCAGCCATTCCCAAGTGCCGCTCTCAAGCATTAATCTAACAGGGTGCCTCTGTTTCCATGACCCTATTTCCACCCTCAGCATTACACTCCACTCCAGCTCCATGAGCTGTTCCAGATGTTTTGGAAAACCCCTTGCAGTTTGGTAAAAGCTCCAAAAAATAAGATAATTTCTCCCATCAGCCAGATCTAAAGGAGGAGGAGGAGTAGCAGAGGATGTGAGGAGCAGAGTCATGGTCAGATAATATCTCCCCAGGCTACGATCCACATCAAGTACAAAACAGGATTGATGAAGTGCTGAGGCAGGTCAGAGCTACCACAGATCTCCCTTGAAGATGGAGGCCAAAATCCCTGCAGTCCCTCTCCTTTTCCCTGAGTGGGAGTTTGTCCCCTGACTGCAGCAGATGGCATCTCCCTCTGAGCCTGCTCCACAGCCCTGAGGGGTTGGAACCCCACCATCCACCATGGCAGGAGCAGGAAAGATGGATACAGCACATTCTGAAGTTGCAGTTCTGTCCTCAGGTCCTGAGCGTGCTTTAGCTTCTCCTGAGCTGCTACTGAGGTGCAGATGGGACTTCAGCCCCAATTCCCACAGCTGCTCTATGAGCAGGAAAACTGCAGCCAAGGTGTGGATAGGTCTAGGTTGAGTCTTCTATGGATTAAACCCTTTGCAGGGCCTGTGGCATTCCCACACATCATGCTTTTCCTGCCAGTTTGTATCCCTTCCTCTTGGGGAAACCTTGCACTAACAAATGTTTCATTCATAAAGCATCCCTTCACCCCCCTGCTGAAGTTCTCACACTCTGCTTAGTTCTATCCATAACTATATAGAATCAAATTATGTATAAACCCAGAACCAGAAATAGAGAGGGACTGAATCAGCAGCCTGGATTCAGCCTCCACCCAAGTCAGGAGTTGCTGGAAGCTGGACCTGCCTCTAGACTTTGTGGCTGGAGCCCATCTGCAACTCTAAAAGCCAAAATGAAAATAGAGAAGAAACCAAATAGCAGGGCATCTCCTCGCCTTGACCACAGGCTCCCTGGGGCAGGGACTGTGTTTGTTTGTCTCAAGAAGAACAATTTTACTGTCTGTGAATGAGGAGCTGGAGTGGGGTCAGGGAGTCTTGCTGCGGGAAGGGGCAGAGAAGAGCAGAGCTCATGAGGGGGAGCTGGGCTTGTTGCCACTCCAGCTCCAGAGGAGCCAGCAGCAGGATGGTCAGCAACAAACATGACTGTAGGGGAGGTTACACTTCCCCTTCTTGACTTCTCAGCACCACTGTGTGCCCCAAAATCTCAAAAAAATATGGTACCATTGACTGGCACCTCCTTGGCTTTCCCCAGTGGCAGTCCCTGGCTCTGGGGTGTGACTGCAAGGCAGCTATTCCTGCACAGTGGCTGGGGAAGAGGATGGAGGAGAACCAGGTAAAGGAGAAAAGCATTTGGGCAAAGGCACCTCCCAGCCCCTGGGTGGGTCAGGGGCCCAGGGGGCTGGTTGGGTCCTTTCCAACAGGTCCACCCTCGCCCTGGGCCCTGAGGAGCTGCCACTTAGTAAGTTGAACTTGTGTCCCTTGGTTTGAGCTATCCTGGTCACATCAGGAAACAAATGCATTTGGTTCCCTAAATGGGAGGAGGTTTTTTGTCATCGTCGTCATTTTTCTAGTTTCGGTCTTTGTTAGCAGCCCTTCCTCTTCCTCCCTGCTCTCCAAAATAGCAAGAAGCTGCATCCTCCTCCCCAGCTGCCTCTTGTAGGTTGCTGCAACAACACCCGGTGCTTCTCCTCAGCCACCAGTAGCAAAGGTCAGAGCCCCTGTGGAGAGGACCAGTTCTCCAAGCTCAAGGGTTGGTGACTCGGTGGCCTGAGGCAGAAAAGTGTGGGGTCTTGCTGCTACTGGTACCCTGTGGATGCGTGCCAGGCTCTGCCAGGCTGAAAATGCCCTTCCCACTGCTCACTTCCCACATGTTCTCCCACCTTCTCCCAGGGGCTGGGATGGGAAGTGAACCCTATGTGCCCTCTGCAAATGTCACTACCCCTCTGTGTCACTGATGTGTCAGGGCAGATGACAGCCTGGCAGCTTCAGGGAAACAGGACCAAGAGAAGAAAGCAGTGATGGTGCAAGGACTGCGTCAAACACTCAGAGGCAGAGGAGGGACATGCTTTGGATCCCAGACCTGCAAGTCTCTCAGTCCCTAAGCCCTTTGCCTTGACCAAACCCAGATTTCCTCCAACCACAAATACCTCTAAAACCTCTCTAAGCTCCCTGGTGGTCTCCTTGGGGTGGAGTTCACAGTTCCATCAGCAGCTTCAACAGCCCGGCATGATGCCCATCTATTGTGTCCCAGTGCTGCCCACCATAGATCAGCCTGGAGGAAAAGCTGCTCATCCTGGTTGGAGGCAGCACCATCTCTGGCACATTTGCCGCCCTGATGGATGGTGGCTCTTGGGCAGAGCTTCCTGGACTGGCTGCCTGCTGGAAAGGGGCTGTGCTCTCTCTGGGCTTGGTACATCTTCCTCCTGGGTAAGTATTATTTGCACTTTTGTGTGTCTGGGAAAGGTCACCAAGAGCTGGGCTGGGTAACTAACTGGAAGAGGCTGAAAGGTTTGTGACGCTGATGGCCCCCTTGTTTTCTTCTCTTTTGAGTTTTTCCACCTCCTTTGGTGCCAGTCACCATCTGACCCCAAAGTGGACCTTCTCTAGGACCCAGCCTGTAGGACAGCTGTTTTCAGGGGTGATGGGGATATCAAACGTGGGCATGGGAAGGTTTGTATGATTCCATCACCTGACTATGACTCCTTATGTTAATAAATCTCAATAGAAAATGGTGAAAAACACAAATTCTGATGTTCCCCAGACCTGAAAATCTTCACGAAACCTACCAATAGCCAGAAGGGCTCCAGCACATAGAACGCACCTGTGACTGGCTGCTCCCTGAACCCTAGAGCATCCCCAAAACTTCCCGGGTTGCCTCCCTCCCTCTCTCCACAGCTCCAGGCTTCCCTTTCCTCTGCATCTTCTCCAAACCCTCCTGCAGGCGCACGACTGCGGCTTCAACCCACGCGCTGGTCCCCGGGGCAGGAATCCAGGCTTTGATACGTGGAGCGTGGCCCAGCTGTGCCGTGCTCAGGCCTGTTGCCACGTGGACTCCCTGGCCAAGGAGCTGGCATGAAGCTTGCAGGGGGGAGCACCAGAGAGAGGTGGTTGTGCTGTTACCTGTGCGCAGAGCTGAGCACAGGGGCAGAGCGTGTCACCAAGCTGCAGCCTCTCCAGTGATGTGCCTCCTCCCCCCCTTCTGTTCTGGGGCAGTAAATCATTCAACACAGAATAACCAAGGAATCATGGCTCCTAGAGACAAACCTCACCTGGGAAGAAGCTGAGAAGCACTTCTGAATTGGCAAGAGTTAGCGATGGGAGATGAAGGGGGCTTTGGCAATGCTGACGCCGGGGATTCAACCAAAAAGTGAGCAGGGAGAGTTCACATGTGACCCCTTCCCCCTGAGGATCTGTCATTGCTGTAGCTCTGAGCCAGAGACCACCATGGAAGGACACGCAGTACACCCACACACCGACTCTGAGGAGCACAACGGGGCCAAGTGCCAGCTCTTCTCCTTCCCCCCATCAATCACCAGGAAGAGGGAGGCAGATGTCTCCCTGGGGAGTTTGGAAGGTGTCATCGAGGAGCAGGATAAATCAGGTCCCTGCATATACAACAGGGCAATTATTTACGGATGATTAAATATTGGCTGTAGAAACCCCAGGCAATAAACAACAGCCCGTGCCAGGTCGTGTGTTTACCTTCTGCCTGCACCTCACGGAGCAGGAGCGATGGGTGAGGACCAACACCAGCCATGCCCCAAACCCACCACTCCTTTCCAGCTGGAGTCACTGGTGAAGGCAATGGGACCTGCTTTGACATAGTTTTACCACCTCATCCCTGGGGAGTGGAGCAGGAAATGATGGAGTCGTGGTTCACAAAGCTTGGCTGGACAACAGCACAGAAGGCATGAGTATGGACTGGCTGGGATTGCTGGCTGCAGGGACATTGTGTTGTAGCACATGTAACTGCCCTGAACCAAGGAAGCAGGGGTAGGTGCAACCTGAGCTCAACCACTCTCTGCCTGAGGCCCTTCACCTCCAGAGGATCCAGGCTCAGTTTCTGGCTGAGCCTGGCCATCCCCTGACACGAGCAGCAGCAAGGTGGCAGCAGGCAATGCCTGGTGGGATGCCCATATAAGAGCAAACTCGAGCTCCAGATCATAAACGAAACCCTGCTCTTTCATTTACTCATCTGACCTGGCAGTGCTGGGACTGATAATGCTGGTTTCCTTTTAAGCAGAGGCTAGTCATAAATAAAATAAACCAGGCATGCTTTGTGTTTCCACTGCCTTGTCTTTCATCCCCACTCCTCAAAGCCACAGAAGGGAAGTCCTGAGCAGTGAGCAGGAGCTGTGCTGAGGACAACAGAGGCTCCAGGCTTGGCCTCAGTTGCACTTGTGTGGGTTCATGGCCCCAGCAAGGGGTGGGATCACCTTCCCCTTTTCACCCGCGTGGGGGAAGAGCACAACGAGAGGCAGAGATTTTGCTTGCCATGATTTGCATTCACGGCGCTGCCTGGGACGGAACCAGGCTCCTTTTCTCAGCCAACAAGAGTAAAAGCAGAATTCCATACCCAGCAGCTAACCAGACAGCTGCTGGGGGAGAAGACATGCCCTTCCCTTCCCCAGCGCCAGTGTCTTACTGGGGGGATGATGGGGCACGCTAACAGGCAGACAGAGAGTGGAAAATCTGACAAACGCGTCGCTCCCAGAAGCCGCCGGCACTGAGGCCGATCTCGTTAGCGAAGCTGACACTGGTGGGGCACGGGAGGCTCGGCCAGACCCGGCAGCGTGTGCCTGGGTGTCAGCTTCCCCTGTTTCTCTTGCCACCTTGCAGGGTGTGATGTTTTTTTTCCATGCTCCCCGATGAGCTGCCCCGAGATGCTTAGGTTGAGCAGCTGCAAGGGGCTCCTGCCACACGTGTTGAGGGAGCCTGGAGTCTCCTTACAGCAGGGATGAGAGGTGCAGGATACAGCACTGACCCCTGTCCTGGAGCAGCAGTGGGTGTTGCATCAGGCTCTTTAGAGTCAGAGTTAGACCCGTGTGTGATTTTCTTATGGTTATCATTTATCTCAGGGATTTGCCTTGGACTCTCCAGCCCCCTCCTGGCCGGTTCCGTAAAGCACAGCAGAAACAAATAGATAATAGTTTGTGCCACAAAGTTTTAACTAAAAAGGGTTGTGTCCACCCATAAATAGTTATTTTCTCTCCAGCACTAAACCTGGAGGAACATCTGCAGGACAGCAGCACTGCCTGGTTGTGCCCATCATCGTGGTGGGTGTCTCAAAAGCAGCCCCTTTTCCCTGCAGTCCCTTGCCTGGCAGGCAGGAGAAACGAGCAGGGAGGGATGATCTGGGGGGTGAAAACACAACGTTGGGTTCAGGCCATAAGTAGGGGAGTGATGCAGCTGGACAAATTGGAGAGGCCAATGCCATCATCCCACAGTACCCCAAGGAGGGATGGGTGGGATGTCCCTGTCCCTCCAATACCCCCTCAGCACCTCTGCTGCTGGTTCGCAGCTCTCTTGCACGTCCCAATGCTGCCATCTGTAGCACAGAGCTCAGCTCCAGTGCTCCCCAGCAGAGCGCCTGGAGAGCTGGGAGCTGAGCAAGGAGACCAAGGCAGAGCTCAGCTTCAAGAGGTTTTATCTTGTAAGAGTCTGAACCAACAAATCCCAGTCTGGGACTTGGCTTTTTCAGCCCCGAGAGAGGCTGTTGGCTTCTACGTCGGCAGATTTGCATTTTTAGTAGCCTGCCAAGGGCACCAGAGCCTGGGATAGTCGTTATCAATCTGCTTATCTGCCGGAAATAAAATAAACACATTTAATGACATCAGTACTGTGGCCCATACAGTAAGGGGGTTTTAACCACGAAAGCCATGGATTCCTGTAAGACCAGCCAGGGAGCATCACAACCTCCCATACATACAGGGATGAGGACAGCATTTAATGTTTTTAAGGCATTTACCCTGTGAAAGAGGGGGCTGTGCAGCCACCCCTCCCTTCCCGGCTTGGCTCCGTAGTAACACATGCTGACTGTCGGCATAAAACCCTCACCACTGAAATTCATTTCATCGCTGCTCATTTCTTGGTGCCTTTCCATGACAGGAAATATCGGACAAAGGCTCACTCACCCTGCTCCTAAATCCCTGTATTGTCCCCAGCAGGGAAGGGAAAGGCAGAACCAGGGCATGCTGAGCTCAGCACAGCAGCATCCTGAGCCTCGGGGTGCCACGAGGTGGAAAAACGGCTGTGACAGAGCTGGCATCAGCTCATTTCAGGCCAGGCTGTGACCCACAAAGAGTGAACAAAAAGTAAAACAGAGAGAAAAATAAATCTCTGATGACTAGGATGAAGCTGAGCCCCCGTTTCTCCTCTGCCACTTCCCTTCTCTCTTGACCTTGCGGTGGATGTGACTCCTGGTATCTCCCTCAGCTTTGGGAGTCCCCATCCTTCCGTCATGCCTTGAACACATCTGCCCCCGCTGGATCACAGCCTTAAAGCCTTGTATGCCCCGTGGCTGCCGCACACGGGCTCCATCACGTCACAGCTCAGGACTGCGGGCAGCAGCAGGGCTGGATTAGCCCCGCACGCATGAACGGGCTGACCCTGCCGGGCGTCAGCGGGATTTACCGCTCCCCATCTCCCAGCTGTGCCTGGCAGCTCACTCTGACCGGAGGCCTGGGGAGGCCAATCCCTGCACACGAGGGCTCCTGGCCGGCGGCATCTATAAAGACCCCCCGGCTGTGCTCTCGGGCGGGTCTGCGGCGCGGGGCCGGCGAGCGCGATGGCACTGCGGGTAAGCGCTGGGGACAGGAGGTGGCACAGCCTGGTCTGTGTGAGGGGTGATGGACAAAGGAAAGCAGCACAGGGAATTGCAGGAAGGGTAGAAATCCTGAAAGATGTAGGGTGATACAATGCTGCTCCTCTGTGTCAGTCTGGTCCAGGCTGTTGCAAAACTGAGCTTCGTGGTGTTCGATAAAGGGCAATAGGATGGATTCTCATCTTGGTTGTACCAGGACTGGTCTGGGGTAATGCTGCCCTAATGGCAGCAACTCTGACTTAGAGGGTTTTAGCTGAGACCAAAACACAACCAATGCAGACTAGACCTGTGTGTGGCCGTCCATCCCCGATGGGACAGCCAGCAGCAAAGAGGGAATGGCTGTTTCCTGTGGATGTGGTGTGTCTCTTGCTGGGGCTGTTGTAATGATGACAAGTTAAGGGTCAAGGCAAGGTGAACTTGGGTGCTACCACCACCACTTGCTGTTTGCAGTCAGAACTCAGTCAGCTCCATCAGCTCTCTGTGTCTCACAGGGACAAACACTGGTGTGGTCAGAGCCTTTGAGTGACCATGTGTGGGTTCCCAAACCTGCCCTCCAAAAGTAGCCAGGTGCGAGGGTATGAGGTTGGCCATCTCCACATCTCAGCTCCTGCCCAAAAGCATGCTTATCCCAAAAATGCATTGGAAATAGGAAGTCATGGCAGAGAAAGAAACAGGGCAGTGAAAGTCCTGAGCTATAGGGAGGGAGAGACAGGCATGGAACTCACAGTGGAGATGCCAAGGCTGGAGAAATTTTGCCAGTGTGAGCAATAAGTTTGGGAGAGTGGGATGCTCAGAAGTGCAAGATAATTAGTGTTAAAAAAAAAGTGGGGTGAAATGGCAAGCGCTTCTTATTAAAATGAGTTATTTAGTAAAACTATGAATTATTCAAAAAAGAACATTTTGAGTTCATTTTATGCAAGTTTAACCTTGGAGTTAGGGAGAGCAGGTGGAAGGGGGGATCAGGCAGGAACTTGTTGGAAGAGTCAGCCATGTAATGCTGGAGTAGCTCAGGCTGGATGCAACTTTACACCTATTCCTCTGCTGCAAAGCATCACAAAGTTTTCTGCTTCAGATTTTGTATTGCTCAGGCACAGAGAGGAGCAGAGAGTCTTTGTGTCTTGACAGCAATGAAGACATTCAGGTTCATCTTTAATTTTTGTTCCCTGATCCCCTCCAGCTCTTTACAAAAGACCTTGGGGACAGCAAATCCCACCTCATTGACTGGATGTCATAGCGACCTTATTTCCTAACAATCTGGAGCCCTTGAGATTATTTAGGAGTGACAAAAATACATAGGCAGAGAACGTGCCTGTGTGGGAAGGGGGGAGAAATAAGAAGAAAATGAGAGGGTGAGAAAGAAACGTAAGGAATGAGTGGGGCAGTGCACCTCTACCGCCTTGTCGTGCTTTACCAGCACCTCCTTGTCTGTAGTTCGAGGCCCTGTACCCAGAGGGAATCTGTCCTGGATGGAGCATCGTGGTCAAGGGTGAGACCAGTTCCAGTTCAAGCATGTAAGGACACACTCTGCTCACAGCTCTCCTGGCTCGTGACAGCCAGCAGCAGCACTCCACAGCTCTCCATCACTTCTTTTTCTCACTGTCTCAGGTTTGAAATCAATTTGCTCTGTGATCCTGGAGACCAAATCGCTCTCCACTTTAACCCCCGCTTCTCCAGCTCCAGAATCATCTGCAACTCATTCCTAGACAGCCAGTGGGGGAAGGAAGAGGTTAACACCACCTTCCCCTTCAAAGCAAAGGAGCCTTTCCAGGTAACCCTGTGTCACCCCACCAGTCTCCTCAGCTGTAACAAGAGTGACCCAGTCAATATTTGGGTTCTCCTCATGGATCTAGTGCTGCCTTTCCTGCCAGCACTATATCCAGCAACATCTCCTCTCTGGCTCTGCCTCCTGTTAGTATCTCTGTTGTATCCTGGTGATTTACACACAGGTTTGGCACACACCTGCAGAGCTCCAGCAATAATTCCTGGATGCTTCATTTGTTTTCAGTTTAGGCTTTGCATTACCACCAGTTTATGTTACCATTAAATGAAAACCCAGTTATTTCCTCCTTTTGCCCAAAATGGGGGGGAGCACTGTGTGTGTGTGTGTGTGTGTGTGTGTGTGTGTCAGCTCTGGCAGGATTTGAAGTGGGTACACTCACTGACATGATGGAACCAAGGTCCAGTGAGGACATGTGGCCACATGAACCTAACACAGTCTCTCTCTCAGGTTGAAATCTACTCCGATCGGGACTATTTCCACATTTTCATCAATGAAAACAAAGTCCTGCAGTACAAGCACCGGCAGAAGAATCTTTCATCCATCACCAAGCTGCAGATTCTCAATGATATTGACATTTCTTCAGTGGAAATCACCAAACGAGATCTTTACTAGAGACCAGAGCAGGGAACTCTCACAAACCATTCCCTCTTAAGCTCCTAATCCAGCCAGGGACCATCTGCTCCCTGATTCCACACACCATCCCCAATCAGGGGGATAGCTGTGCATGTGTCCTCACAGTGGAAGGGATGGTCATTCCCACCACAAGCCACAGCACCCAGCCATGTCACTTACTGTAGCCCAGACCTTCTGCCCCTATGCCGTGGGGTGCACAACAGGCTTTGTAGGTCTGATCATCTTTGCTGTTGGATAGCCTGGGAGATCACCACAGCCCATAAAAATCTGCCTCAAGTAGTCTGGACACCTGAAATTGTGTTTCAAACGGCTCAGAAATTCCATTTGTCCAAGAGTAGGGTGTGAATTAGCACTAGTCCTCAGCTGGCCGCATGGTAAAGGACATAATGGATGTTAGGGGTGGAAAGGGAATTTCTGCCCAGGAGCTGGGTAAGAATTCTACCATATTTGCCAATAAAAGTGACCAAGGAAATCCCTGCTGAGATGTCCCTCCCTGGGCAGGTCAATCACATTATTCATTCCCTGCCAATCTCCAGGCACCTGGCATGAACAAAGGCTGGTGACTGGGCAAGAGGACACAGTGGAGAGTTGCGTGGGTTTGGCACTGGGAAAATACTGCCTTTTTGCTTTGAAGGCTAATAGCAGGTGGTGTTCCCTCGTGGGCAGATCAGTGGGATAAGGTTCATCTTGCCAGGTGTTGCCAGAGATTCCTCTCAAGGATGTTTGCTCAGCCCAAGTCCTACCAGCTCCAGGCTTCCTAGACGGACCCCTTAGAGTGGTGTAGTGGGTCAGAAAAGGACAAGAGCTTAAGGAGACACATAAAAACACATGGTCCCTCTATCATGCACCAGAAAAGTAGCTGGACTCTAAACAAAAGGAACTGAATACATCAGGGTCTAGAAATTATGATATGTTTGGAATGAACAAAGTGCCATTATTCCCTTGGATAGCCTCTGGATTTTCTCTTTGCTCTGCTTTCTTGTTTTCTTTTCTCTCCCTTCTTAGTTGTCTTTCAAAACAGTCCACCTGTCCCTTGCACTCTCTTCTCTTTTCCAACCTCTTCCTTGGAGCACAACATATCTCTGACTCCTCCACCAGGCCACAGCAGGCTAAAAGATGTTATTTTTACTTTGTTTTAATTACACGCATCATAAACAGCATAATGTCACAGTGTTAAATCTGAACAGGAACTTATTCCAAAAATGCAATTACAACTGCCCCCAAATCACTCTTTTGCTTCTCAGACATAAGACAGACCACATTCCTGATGCAAAAGGAATGATCCTGCCTTGCCTGTCCTTTCCATTGAGGAGAAATCACTTTGTAAGAAGTCAGCCCTGATCCATCCTTGCCTTAGGGTGAGATCTGGGCTTTGCTCCAGCCTTTTCTCAATGCTCAAATTGGCCATTCCCAACTCTTCCTTCTATTTATACTTTCAAGGACTTGTGAGGAAGAGGTGGCTGCAGCAAACCCCAACACGTGATGCCACAAAGTCGACATTTATGAATCTGTTCAAAAGCTTATAATGTTTTTCCAGACTATAAAAGAACACTAACTGAAAACCACCCTGTTCTTGTGGCAAAGAGCTCAATGGGAACACAATATGGTAACAAATGGTGCCTTTACCCTAAAGAACAGAAAATATGCTTTGGAAATGGCAGTGGTCTTGATTGAAAGTCAGGAAAATTGGGGATGGTGAGACTTCCTCTGGCCTGGAATAAATTTGTCACCAATGGGACAAGAGGGTCGACTCAAATTCTGGTTGTCTGTTTGTTCAACAAACTGCTCTCATGGCCATCCCTCAGTAAAACAGGCACAAACTCAGACAAAATCCCAAGACATGGGATCTCTGTGTCATCCATCTGATAATGCTGAGCAGCATTTGAAAGAAATCACTTTTTTTTTTTTGGTGCTTATTTGGGGGCTGATAGACATAGATAATTTTTCATGAAGGAAAAGTGATGAAATGATTTATAAGGGTAATGCTTTGTACTTACATGGCCATCAACTCCATCTATAGCCACTGCTGCAGAAACACCCCACAATTCCATTGTTCTCCAGAAGTGAGCATAAAGGACCACAGAAAAACAGGGTAAAAAACATTTCAAGTACAAACAAATAAAGAGATGTCACAAAAATCAGGCAGAGACAGAGATTATGCCCTGGCTCCTGGACACATTCCCTCCAGCTCCTGCCAGCGGGTGATCTCACTGCATTGCCATCTGCACTGAGAGAGCCCCATCCCTCCTGACACATCCACAGCTCTGCTGCCTTCAGGGTGTTGTCTGCTGCTTCCTCCAGCCAAAACACAGCCAAGGGTGAAGGGGACTGCAGAGCAAGAGAGGTCTGGGAATCTACTGAGCATTGCTGGGAGGAAAACTTCAGGGCTGGCTGTTTATAGCTGTTTTGCACAGCTTTATGGGGAAAGAGATTACCTCCAAGTCTGTGCCCCTCATCTGCCCCTTAAGGAGAAGCTCCAGAAAAAAAATTAATCCCTGTAATTGTGATGGTCAGTTTAACTCTCAGGATCAGGGCTGGCACACCAGACTTCCACAGAAGCATCTTATGCTGGTATTGAGGGGATCAAATGGAACAAATCAATTCTTCATCTGAATTTCAACCAGTCTTCCTGTTCATGACCCAGGGTTTGAAACTGAGGAGGGAACTGATGGAGACAAATTCTTGTCCAGGGGTATTTTTGAAGAGCTGGAAGCCTTTTCAAGGGGAAGAGCTGCAGCTGCTGGGGGTGCAGCTCTGGAGGGTTCCACCAGGGTTTCACTGCCCAAAGTCAAGGTCAAGCTCAATATTTTTGCTGTGGCCAAATGCTGCATAAGAGCCCTCTGCAATGTTCTAGAGAGAGCAGTTGCTGCAGGATGGAATAGGGACTGTCCTAGTCAGGATTTGCAGATAAAGCAGCAGTTGCTGCCCATAGAGCTTACAGGAGGGATACCTGAGAAAGAGAAATGCCCCTCAGGAGGCAAAGTCAACAGAGGTGGTGACCTCCCACTGATTCTCCTCATTTGGGCTGGATCTGCAGAGCTCAGAAATGCTCTGATGTGTCTCCAGATCAAGGAGGGGAAAGTCAGGCTCATAATCCTTCGTGCTTGAGCTGCGCCAGGACTCCCAGGGCCAAGGTCCCCTCTGGCAGTGTCATGGATCTCCTGTGGAGCATCTGCTGCTGCACGATCAGAGCCACCCCTTGGTGTCCCTGACACCACTGGCAATCATCCCACCCCCCAGCAAACACCAGCAAATTCCTCACAGGCTGGTGAGCAAACAGCTCCCACATCAGCCACGGTCACATCTCCTCAGCAGAGCAGCAGCCTGGGGACATCGGGCTGACACCATCCCTGCCAGCCTGAGCAAGGGACAATTGCATATCAGACACTGGGTCCTGCCTTGAGTTAGGAAAGGCAGTGGGGGAAAGGGTGAGGACTTGTTGTCAATGCAGTGAGAAGACTTCTAGGAAAGCTCAAAAAAAGAGGAAGTCACACAGGTTGCACGTGCCCCATGCTCACTTTGAGACTTAATATTTTTTTTTTTACATGACCATCCCTGTCACGTAAAAAAGCCCAAACTTACCAAATTTGATGCTGGGGGCTTAGCTACTTACAGCTAGATGACAGCTCTGGTGAAGAAATGCAGGAGGAGGGCAGTTGTTAACCATTTAACTAACAATTCCCTTTCTCCTCCCATTTCGATGACCCCAGGAGCATCTCCTGAGGGACAACAGTTGGGCTGCAGCAGAGATCTTCTCCTCTCCACTAATAACAAGCAGCTGTGTCACTGTGCAGCTCAGTGATCCTGGTCCCCTATCTATGGCATCTCTAATTTCCCACATCCCCCAAGGCCTCTGGTTTTCTAGCAGTTGTTACAGAAACACCTGCTGGAAATGCAGACCTTATCAGCAAGGACTTTCTTCCTCCTGTCTCTGAGCACTTATCTAAGAGGCTGCTTATTCAACACCGTGGGCTGTCAAACTTCTTAAATGCTCAGGAGTCACAGGTGTTTGCTGACAGGACCAAGGAACACAGAGGGAAAATGTTCAGCCTTTTTCTGAAACATACAAGGAAAGCTAAAAAAAAAAAAAAAAAAAAAAAAAAAAAGAGGAAAAGAGCAGTAGCTCTCAGTTCTGGCTGGGAAGAGGCATTTCTGAGGCACCAGGCAGCCCCAGATTGCAGCTAGAAAAGAGTCTCTGCTGGAAAGCAGAGGGGTGGTTCTATTATTGCAGTTAAAGAGAGGTTTATAAAGCCATTCTAACTCACAGCATCTCCATCCAGAGCGAGCTCAGACACAGAAGCACACCTCCCAACCCTGATCTTGCATACATGGTGGCAGGTACCAGCTGCAGACATGAAAAGCTGGAGAGGGATTATTTTCTGAAAGAAAGGATCTGCTCTAGAGGTTGGAGAATTGGAAGCTAATGGTATCAGTTTTTTTGGCAGCTGAGTTATTGTGCATCCTCTGCTGCCTGAGGAAAAAGTGACAGAAATTAGCCTGATGCCCAAATTTGCTGGCCCTTCAGTCCCACAGTCAGTTCAAGACTCTCTTGCCAAAGCTAGGTGCAATTTATCATGTTATTCCTTCAAGCTACATGAACATCACTAGCCAAATCTCTGAATTTACCAGAGCACAAGGCAGCAGCCTATGGAGATCAGGATGTTTTCTCTGCACCATCACACCATTGTAAGGCTGTTTGGGTCTTACAAAGCACTTCTAAATCACAAGGATCCAAGTAAACTGCATAAAGAACTATCATAACACCCTCGTGCAGGTGAGGGAACCAAGGCAAGAAAGGAGAGCAGAAAAGGAAGAAGGGAACCAAGTGCTTTTAGCTCCAGCCTGATGTTCTTACCCTGCAGCTCATGGCCTGGCCATGGGTAGGTTGGGCTGGGACTTTTAGTGATCTATCAGGTGTTGGCCCAAGCCTTAATGAGCCAACGAGCTCCATGCTGGACCCCTTCATAGCTCAGGATACACAGCTGAGCCAGCCCCTTGTCTTCAGTGAGGGACCAGGGCTGCAGAGCAGCTCATTAGCCCAAGGAGTTTCTGTGCATCTCTACACACTGTACACACTGTGCTCACAGACTCTAATCAACTGTTTTCTGGTTTTGTTCATGCTCCAGCCCGCACAACAACCAAAGAACTGCCAACATCCCTTCATTTTCCTCCCCTTCCTTGATACATCCCCTTTCCAAAGAAAGACTTGGCAACTTCTGCGTGACCTAAGGCGCAAAAATCTTGCTGGTTTCAAAAATGGGGAGTAGAACTGAAATGCAGCTATTTCACCTTGTAACCTCCTCTGCCTTTGTGCCGAACTGCAGCTATTGTCAGCTTTCATTTCCTGAAGTTGCTGTGTGCTGTGAACACACACTGGAAACAGAAAGGCAGAAGCGGTCAGTGGTGATGAGAGGGCACTGATTGTACTTCCAGTAAATTGCCCGAGCCTTTCCACATGAGTCACTGCACAGACAGAGGTGAGGCATTAGAGAGAAGTTTACAGCTGAACCTGACAGAGTTTAACAACCCCTCAAAGCCTCTCCCTGCCTGCTTTTCTATAACTTTAGTTGTGGTGATTCCTTCTAAGTGGCTGCTGAAGGTAAATAACTCGCAGATTATCTTATACTGCCTCAGAGCATTCAGAGCCAGGATCACATCTCTCCCTGACTCCCAGCTTATTCACTCTTGAATCCAGAGAGCACAAATCCTAAGGATTTACTGATTAGAAATAAAAAATACAGGAAAGCTTATTTTTAAACACATAACACTTGATTGATCATCAAGCCCTTGTTGCAAAATGTGCTCAAGTTCTAATCCTTATTGCAACCTGATCCCAGGGGTATCTGTTTTGTGACAGCTACTGGCAAAGTGTCACCTCAGCTGAAAGCAAAATTAGCTTGCTCAGAAAGACAAACTCCCTTCTATTGTATTCTCTAAAATCTCTATCTCCTCCCTCATGTTCACCAATCTGGACCCTGAGAGCATTTTTTTCTCAGACCCTTTCCTTCCTGCCTCCCCGTGTTTCCCTGCTGCAAGCCTCTGCAGCTGGGAAAAGGCAAACAGTGGCAAATTTAAAGCCTTTGTCAGATTTCCCCCAGATGGCAATCAGCTGATGGAACCCAGAAAGCTTTGTCATCTAAAAAGCCCTTTATTAGCCTGTTGCACGTGGGTATGGAGCACCAGGGAAGGAATATTGAAATGCAAGTCTGGCAGTGTGCAGGTAGAAGGATGGAGGGAGGACTGGCTGCCTTAGCAGACCCTGCTCTTAATGCTGTTTTATCTGCCTCTCTTCTTGGTAGTATCAGTGGCAAACTGTTAAGAGCATTGAAGACATAACAGGATGAAATGGAGCCCCACAAATCTGGTGGTTTCACCAGATTTCCTCAATTACCAAAATCTGTTTAACGCGGGCTCTGCTTTCTGTCTGGTTCTAATTATTTCTCCCTGTGGCTGGTGGTGACTGTATTGGTGAAGAGAGCAAGAACCACCACACAAAACACGAACACGGAGGAAGTCCCACTATTGCTTCATCTGATCCTGGATCACAGCTCCAGGGAGAGAAGGGCTGCATACAGCCAGTGTTAGACAGTTGCTTTGCATGTCAGCTGCCACCCCTGTCAAGTTCTGGCTTCTCTTAACTTCTCAAAGGCTTGACTTGAGTGCTCAGTATCACTTCAAAATCTTGTCTGTAAGTTTGTGCAATGATTTAGGGATCCACAGCACTGATTTCTCCTTAAAAAAAACCCATTTATTATGCAGTACCTCTCCATTTAGGGCTCTCCTTTTATTGAGACAGGGTCAAGTTCATCTGATGTGGTCCTGGGCTTAACCAGGGGTTCTGCAGGATCACGTTCAGCCCTGCATTCCCAGGCTGCTACTTGCCAAAAGCAAAGATATCTGAAAGACAGATTTTTCTATCACTCCAATGTCAAAATGGTGTTTTGTTTCATTGTTCTTGAGGGAGTGAACATGGTATCAGACAAATTCTTCTGTGCAAAATTATCTCTTTATTTCAGCCACTACATTTCCAGAGCACTCAATCTAAAAGGCTTCCAATAAAAAGGACAGAAGATATGGAATTTGGCACATATCTGTTTATGAAAACAGACCAGTGAATATTCCCAGATATAAAAATGCACACATTCTCCATTTAAAATCCTCCAAAGGACGCTTGAGATAGTTTAAATGTTTCATTCTTTGATTGAGAGAGAAGACTAGTGGGAGAAGAAAGATTTTCACTCTCATGGAAGTAATTACAAACAACAAACATCAATTCCCAGATGTTTTTTATTTGCTTCGCTATTTTATTTTCAAAGAATCTGAAGTGCACTTGGCATCTTCTTTGTATTGCCTTTGATTGTGTGCAGCGCTGGCCTCTTATCTCCTCCTGGATTCACAGCCGCATCAAAGCGCTGACATTCGCAAATGCCACGCCAGAACTGTGATGAGGACCTGGACCACGGGGCCAGAAATAGCTCATGTTCCCCCCAAAACTGAGGTGCTGGAGGAGCGATGGCACGGGGACGGGGCAGTCACCAGCAGAGGGAGCAGCAAAGCCGGCTCAGAGATCCCCAGACCGATGGGACTCAGGATTTGGGAGAGTTTTATCGCTGGGTTAGAGATTTGTAAGAAAACGTCCCAGGGAAAAAAATAGACACTTTTTTTTTGTCCAATGAGAGCTAGGAAAAGGTGATGCTGTTTCTCTCGTGTAATGGGAACACAGACAGAGACAGACAGGTTTCAGTGTTGCTCCTGTTTATATCAGCATTGGAAATGCTCACACACCGTGTCCCAGGCTGCAGCGGCAGCAGGGACCTGGGAGGGGAAAGGAGTACAGGGCAGCACAGGGGCAGATGTGAGGGCTGGAGGAGTCTCCCTTATCACTCCCATCTCCATTCCATCAGTCAAAAGGTGTGAGAGGCAGAAGAGCTAAGGGGCAATGAAAGAGGGTTTTGTCCAGTGCTTTCCAAGGGCAGTCCAAACAGCACCTCCCAGCAAAATCAAGTGGGAAACTCACCGGTACCAGTGTTCCCCCCTTGACATCGAGCTGGGTTGTGCTCCCAGCTCACCTAACCCAAGCAGCACCATGGCAGTCCATCCTGGCAACAACAATCCAGCCACTGCTTGACTGAGACAAGCCCTAATTTTGTTTAATCTCTGTGAAGTGAGCAGACTCCACCCCACCTATCTTCTGGGTGAGCACAGAGGGAGAAAGCAGCTATATACTCAAAACAGGCCTTTACATGAAGCTGTGACAGCTGAGACACATCAGGCATGTCAAGATATGCACTGGAAGAAAGCTAAGAAAGCGAAGTGCCCTTTGGTTGGGTGTCAGACACCACACAGGGGTCAAGGATGCAGATGCAACACACAGGGGTGTGCATTCCCCAAATCCTGGCAGGGAGTTTGGGTACTGTCCCCCTATTGCTCAGCAGGCAGAAAAGTTTGAGTGGGGAGGGCCCATGAGCAGCTGTAAGTAGATGCACAACCATGGGATTTGCTCCACCTTCACACTCTCAAGGTCCAGCGTAAACTGGAAAAGCATCAGAGTTTCCTGAAATTACCCCCATTCTTGGGCATGGGGCAGGCAGAGCATCACTGCAGCCATGTGATGCCCAGCTCCTGCTGCAGGGGGAGTGAGGAGGTTGTGCTGAGACAGCGAGGCTAAATTTACGCTGCCCTGGGACTCTGACGTGCAGTGGGCAGAGCAGGTTTGGGCGCGTGAGAAATGTGAGGGTTTTTGAGATTCTGGCAAAGCCCCAAAGTGGCTGACTCACTCCTCCTCTCAGGTCAGTTATTCACAGCTGTAACTCCGGTGAGACCAGTGGGTTATTTCTGATGCACATCGCTGTTTGATCACAGCCCAGCCTGTTACCCTTGCTGGTGAAGGATGGCTCCTGTCTCCAGTGGGCTTTATTTAGCTTCCGCTTCAAAGCTATTCTGTAAGAGGCAAACAAATGTGAAAAGGGTACAGCATTTCGTTTTGTTGGAGACTCCCCATCTTGAGTTATCTGGTGACTTTGAACTTGTTAGAATCAATGAACTCGTTATAATCAATGCCCTGTCCTCTCTATCAGCTGTACACATCATACAGACTCGTCATTTGCTGTTAGAGATGACTTGGCACTTGTGAGTTGTGTCAATGGATGCAATAGCAGATTCATTCTAATTATATCGAACCATTGATCAACTTAGTAATCTAGTCTTTAAGTTGTAAAGGTTCCTTAGCAGTAAATCATGAGGGTTACAAATAAAGTGCTTGGGGAAGAAAAAGAAGTTAACTGTATTTATTAACTTGACAATTTGGAGGGTGACTACCTGAACAGAACAAGCCCTGGCACATTTCTGCATTCTCTTCTCTTGTATTCTGTTAATACCCTACTAAAAATATTGACTTAAACACCTCCATTCTTTGTTTTCTGTGTATAAGGGCTGTAGGGAGGCTGGCAGAGGCTGGCAAGGGCTCGAGTGCATGGAGCTTTCCAATTGCTAGCTCCAACCATGGCCTGTGTAGTTGCCTGTTTGTCACAGATCTATTTGCTTGTGGAGCAGCTGTGAAATGGCAGCAGCTTTTAGGTGTTCATGAGAGTATCTGTGCATTTCACTGCATGGAATAATGTGTACCTTGCGCTCTGAAATTAGTTTGTAGAAGTTGTTTGTCTCTGAAGACCTATAAATACACATACATAAAACTATAAGGGAATGAGCAGTCACATACTTAAAGCAAATTAATTCTCATGCAGAAGAGTTTTATATGCTGATCACATTTCCCTGCCCCCGAAATGTGTTTCCACTGCTGATCTTTCTTTCATTTCACGTAAGGCTGACCAAAAATATTTACTTTATTCTTTCACACACATGGACTAAAATGGATTGGGAATTTCCCAGTGAAATCAAGGGCATTCACCATTCAGTGACAAACAGCTTCCACTTGGGCTGTATTTGTTACCTTGCTCTCGCTCAGAGAAGGCAAAGAAAGAGAATAAAAATTAAACACCTCGAGCAGAGGTATCTCTACTTGCTCTCACCAAGCATCTTCCCCTGTGGTTCACTGTATCCTCTGAGCAGCCCCAGTCAAAAGCTTCATCTTACAAAGCAGCCTTGCCCCTCAACCAAGCCCTTCCACTTTTCAAGTGTTTCTTTCCATGACCCACTCTTCCCATTCCTTCAGTTCAATGGAAAAGACCAAAGATTGGGTTCCTTTGGGAGGACTTCTCGCTCGGGTGGGGTTAACCTTTGGTGTGCCAGGCTCTGCCAGAGCCAGGAGGGTGGGTGATGTTAGAGCAGAAGTGAAGCGCCCAGGTCCCTCCCTGCCCTGCTGCAGCTGAGCCCAGGGACCTCAGGAGAGGAGGAGAAGGGGAACATCGAGAATAGTCCACGACTGGACCAGTCCTGCCCCGTCCATGCCCGGTGCCTGCCCGGCCCTGACGGAGCTGTCCCTTCAGCACCACGGCCGGGCCGGGCGGGCTCTTGGCGCCTGGCGGGAGCGGAGGCTGGCACGGTTCGGTTCGGCTCAGCTCAGTCTACCTCGGCCCGGCTTGGGCAAGAACTAGGCTTGGCTGAGCCTATCCTGGCTCGGCTCGGCCCAGTTTAGCTAGGCTCGGGCAGGGGCTCAGTCTATCCCAGGCTGCCCCAGCCAGCGCTCCCGGCGGAGGGTCGGGGGGCTCCTCTGCAGTGCAGGGCAGGATTGAGGGAAGGGGTGTGTGGAGCGGTGCGAAGGGGTGCGGAGGCTGAGCCGCCCCTCCGTGTGCGGGGAGGGGTCGGGGAGTGGAAAGCGGGCGCGGACACGCAGAGCTGTGGGAGTGGGTTGGAGGTGGAGGTGAGGAGCGGGGGAGGTGGATGCTCAGGGTGCCTGCAGGTGTGCGGGGCACCTGTAGGAAGGTGCGTGCAGCCGAGTGCGTGCAGGGGGGGTGTGCACAGTGTGTGTGTGCGGGTCTACAGACCTGC
Organism: Neopelma chrysocephalum; assembly: GCF_003984885.1. Classification (NCBI taxonomy): domain Eukaryota; kingdom Metazoa; phylum Chordata; class Aves; order Passeriformes; family Pipridae; genus Neopelma; species Neopelma chrysocephalum. The sequence goes on from NW_020897722.1 coordinate 4,874,031, forward strand.
GTGTGCGCTGGAGGGGGTGTGTGGAGTCCGTCGGGGGTCCGTGTGTGTGTGCGCGTGGGTCGCAGGACAGGGCTGTGCGTGCATGCGGGGCTGTGTGCGGGGCTGTGTGAGGGGCTGTGTGCGTGTGTGCGGGGTGCAGCGTGTGCGGGGCTGTCGTGCGTGTGCGGGGCTGTTGTGCGTGTGCGGGGCTGTGTGAGTGTGCGGGACTGTGTGAGTGTGCGGGGTGTGCACCGTGTGCGGGGCTGTGTGAGTGTGCGGGGTGTGCACCGTGTGCGCGGCGCGGGGTGGTTGCCGGGTTGGCGGTGCGGTGGGTGCGGTGGGTGCGTGGGTGCGAGCACGCGCGTGTGGCAGCGGGTCGGGCGCTGCTGCCGCGCACACGGACACGCGGACACACGGACACGCTCGCACACACACACGCACGGCAGAGCTGCCGGCGGGAGGAGCCCGGGCCGGCGCTGCCCGCCGTCCGCCCGGTGAGTGCCGCCGCGCCGCGGGAGAGCCGGGGAACCGGGGGGGACCGGGGGTTTGGGGCCAGCCCGGGGTCCGGCAGCGCGACCGCGGGACACGCAACTTTCCCGGGAGGGAGCGGGGGAAGTGGCGGCGGACCGAGAATGGGGCTGTTCTCCGGGATACGGGGGGTCGGGGCGCCTTCCCGGTTCTCCCACCGGAGGCGCCGTCTCGCCGCGGTCGAACACGGGGCTCCCGCCGGGCTCGGGGCTCCCTCCGGCCCCGCCGCCGCTGCCCGGACCGCTGTCGGTGCCGGTGCCGCTGCCCAGCCCTCCCGCCCCGCGCTACGGTCGCTTCTCAAGTAAGTTGCGGGTAAGCAATTGCTGGTCCGGCAGGTCCTCGCGAAGGGCGATCGCTGCCCCGAGTGCCCGCTCATCCCTTCTCTCCGCACCCTCTCTTGCAGGCAGGGCTGGTCCCAGCTCGCCATGCCCGGAGCGCTGGGAGCAGCGCGGCAGGCTCTGCCCCGTTAGCCTGGGGCGCCCGGGGGGCCTCAGCCATGGATTCGTCCCCCCCTATCCCCGGGGCCCCCCCTGGACTTCTGCAGGTCTGGCAGGAGGAGAATCAGACCCAAGGCGGGCTCTGGAATGGGAGCCAGGAGCTGGGGTGGGAAGAGTTGGAGAAGATGCTCTTCCTCTTCGCGAGGGAGCCCGTCACCATCAGCCTCACAGTGATGTACCTGGTGTCCTTCGTGGTGGGATTCGTGGGCAACATCATGTCCATCAGGGTGCTGACTCGCAAGCGCCGGAGTCGGGTGTCCAGCCTGAGTGCCACCCGCAGCCTCCTCATCAACCTGGCGGTGTGTGACCTCATGGTGGTGTGCATCTGCATGCCCATCACCGTGGGCAACCTCATCTACAAAGCCTGGGTGTACGGGGACTTCCTCTGCCGGGCAGTGCCCTTCATCCAGGCTGTTTCTGTCTCTGCCAGCGTCCTCAGCCTGACGGTGATCAGTGTGAACCGGTACTACAGCGTGCACAACCCTCTCAACGCCCGCTCTTTCTTCACCCAGAAGAGGATCCTCAGCACCATCCTGGTGGTGTGGTTGTTGTCCTCAGGGATATGCATGCCCCTCATCTTCATGAACAAGCGGGATGAGATTGGGGTGGTGGAGGGCTTGCCCCTGGTGTTTTCCATCTGCAGGGAGATCTGGCCTCAGGAGAGGCTCAAGCAAGCCTACAACTTTCTGCTCTTCTGTGCCCTCTACTGCCTGCCAGTCCTGTTCAACATGGCCATCTGCTTCCTCACGGTGCGCCGGCTGTGGAGCCGCGGCAGCCAGCTGAAGGAGAGCACCGCCCTGAACCGATCCCTGCCGGCCTCCAGGCTGAAGGTCCGCAGGAAGGTCGCGCAGATGGTGGTGGCCCTGGTCCTGCTGTTCGCCATCTCCTGGCTGCCCGTCTACCTGATGGACATCTGGATTGATTTCAACATCCCCAAGTCTTTGCAGGATGTGACTCCTTCTCCTTGGATCCTGCAGCTCAGACCTTTTGCCCAGTGGCTTGGCCTCACCAATTCCAGCCTCAACCCCATATGCTATTGCTTTGTTGGGAACCTCTACAGATCAGCCAAGGAAATGAAGAGCAAATACCACCAAAGAATGGTCTCTCTCTTTAACTTCTCTCTGTCTGAAGGGGCAACTCCTTCCTCAGTCCCAGAGCTGCTCTCTTACCCGAGTTCAGTGGAGCCAGCAAGGAAAGGACCCACCACTACCCCTACCCTGGGCAGGAGATGTCAGGGAGGTCATGGCCATAAGAACAAGTGTGGACAGTTGAACTCCTGCCAGCATCCACCTCTGAACACTGTCTCCAGTGAGAACACTTCCTTGTAATTCTGCTCAGGAAGTGCCTCTCATACCCTCATCTGCATCTAAGGACTCCAGAGGTCTTTCTGAACCCAGTATTTTAATCATGGAAGAGAACTTGATTCTAATAACTCTCGACACAGGTTCAAAAATACTGTGACAGGGAAAGAAATAGGTAAAGAGAGAAAAAGATGATGTATTTTAACTCAGATCAAATTTTAAGACAAATGATTTTTACTGGGGACAACTGGATGCGTAGCCCGTTGCCCAGTCAACAGTCACATAATTAGATAGATCAAGTTCCCAACGAGTGAGCTCTCCCTGCAGCTCCATCTCTGGGTGCAGAAATGCTGTTTGGATACAGCAACAATTTGACTGCTTGCTGCTGCTCACCCTTGATGATGAAGAGCAGCGATAAGAGGCACTCTCTGCTCCAAATCCATCAGTTGTAGTTGCAAGCAGTGAAGAAAAGCTGGAAACAGCATCATAAAAAGTAATATAAATGGAGAATTTCACACACTTTACCACTTGAGATTTCATTGTCTGGTCGTATTGTTTCACTCCTCCATGCAAATAAATTCTCCTTATGTGAAGAGACAGTGCTAGAAGTACTAAAGAAACCATCACCACTCCACATTTGGGAATTCAGAAGGGATAATGTGGCTTCAGAGGTGATTTAGGAAATGCAATGGGAAAATATTTTTGGGCATCAGCTCTCTTTCTTACAGTTCCTGTGTGTGGAGTGGAAAGAACTGGGCATCTATTAACATGATTTGCACTTGAAAAACCAGCCTCATTCGGCTGTGTCTGTACCAAACAAAGTCAATGGCATGTGAAAATAAAAATAGAAAGTGGTTTATAGCTAATAAAATCAGAAACAACTAATGCAATGCTATTTGTCTGGGAAGGAACAAATCAAAGTGCTTGCTTTTCCTGAGGATCACAAGTAGGTGAAAACCTATTTCTTCCCTCATCTCCTTTAAAGGAGGCTTTGATAAATAAATTGTGTATTTTTATTATGTTAGCATCGAAAGGCTCCAGGAAAGCTTGAGCATTCTGTTGTGCTGAGCACTGGATCTGTATTCATAAAGAAAGGAGACCTTTCTCCCCAAGATCTAAGTGAGAACACGTCAGACCAGGCAACAGGTAGGAGGAAAAAAGGAACAAAAGAGCCAAAAGGCTGGAATGAAACTACAGATGAGCCCCTTCCCTATGCCTGGCCAATGCCAGATGTGAGGGGACGTGCATCATCTCCTGGTGCCACAAGAGCCCATGCCCTGGCTACCTGTGCCCCAGCACAGCTTCTCTCTCCTCTCAGCAAACCACAGACCCAACACAGCAGTGTCCCCGGGAGAGTATTTTGCATTTAATGGAACTCGGGCTTTTGATGACTGGGGGCTTTTTTTTTATTTCTTTCTGAGCAGGGGAAGGACGTTTTGTGAAATCTAAGTTTCACATAATATCCTGCTGCCTTCCAGAGGGCCTTTTGCCCACAAAAGACAAAAAAATAGCCATTCAACCTAACCTTTGTCATGATCGCTCAATAGCATTTTATTTTAACAATGATCTGCCTGGAAAACAAGATTCCTCCTTGCCAGGCAGTGCCATCCACAATTTGTATTCTCTTTATATGAATGAAAAAGACATTACAACTGCCCAGAATTATGGCTTTTATGTGTGCTGGAGATGAGAACATCTGCATTTTTGCAGGTGATGTAGGAGTGTACGTACTACCTGATCTTTTAGTAGCTGTGGAGAAAAGCCTGTAGAGATTTTATTTCCTCTTTCAAGGCATATTTTTAGGGCTGGCAAAACGTGGCAGGCTGAGGGCCATCAAAAGCTCACTCTGAACACCCACTGACTCCAGGTCCTGTAAACTGATGGCCTCCATCCCCAGACCAGATGTGACACAATATTGAAATTTCCCTAAGTTGTCCTGACCAAGGTGTTTATTCCTACCCTGAAAAAAACACAGTGAAAGGATCATGAAGATGCCAGACCAGCTCCATTCCATGTGGTGTCCTGGCTCAGAAAATGGCCGGGATCAAATGATGCAGTAAAAGGTGCATGAAATCCACATTTTAGTATCCCAGAGGAGAATTTTTTTTCTCTGAGTTCACGAGCTGATGCCTGGGTCCTGCCTGAGAGTCTCTGTACCCTCCACAGAGGCAGAAATAGCAGGAACTGTGTTCTCCTGAGCCTACCTGGGCCTTCCCCTCCTGATGCACATGCCCATGCCTTCCTCCAGCCCCACAGCACTCCTGATCACTGAGATATGCTGTGGCAAAGGCCACTTTCACTGGACCAGGTTATCTCCTCTTCACCCTTTTAAATGTATTTTGCAGTTTCATTCAGTGTCCCTGTTTTCCTATAATAAAGTCTAACTGCTCACTTTATCTCTTCTTTGTCTCCTTGGTCGCCCCCTCTCTATCCACCACACTCCACACTCCTTCTCCACTGTCTCTACAGTGAAATCTCCCCCTGCCTCTCGCTGTTATCACTCCCTGCCACTGAATTCCCCTCGCTCTATCGATTCATTCATGTCTTCACTCCCCTGATGAAAAATCCCTTCCTGCCCTGCTGGTCTGAATGGCTCCTTTAGCGCTGCAGACACCTGTTTGCTGTGGAGGACACTGATTTATTTTGCACGGCTTTACCCGACGGCTGCCAGGTAGTAATGAATTTCGGTCACTATCACCCAAGGGTAAATGAGAAGCAGTGACGTCAATGTGAAAGCCACACAGCATCCCGTGAGCCACCCAGGCTCTGGCAGTGATTTTATTAACCTGAACAGGTCTGGGTAGTGCAGCAGTGCCTGGGTGACTCACGCTGGATCCAAGTGAGGTGAAACCTCAGCACTTGGGAAGGTGGCTTTTTCCCTCTCCGATCTGATAAAAGATCTCTTTATATTTAGGGCTGGGAAGACATCTCGGCGTCCTCCAGGTTGCACAAGGTCCTTGTTTCAGATGGCAGGTGCTTTGATAGGCATTCAAGGGACTCCTGGTCCTTCGAGGAATCAGGAGCAGACACGGCTCTGGCTGGTGAACACAGATGGTTTCCTCATAGGAGCTCAAGCCGAACGTCTTGCACTCAGTGTGTGTTTGAGGAAATGTGTTTCTCTCTAAATCTGCCCAGGCAGACTGAAGATGTGAATTTTAGGTGTCTCAAGGACGTTTTTTCTGAGCAATGCTGCTAATGCATCTCAGTCCCACTCTTCCCCCCATGGGTCTTTCTTCTCTGCTTTGTCATTTGAATCAATACCGGCATTTTATCACATTACCAAAATAGGATCTTTAAAGCAGCATTACTTAGAATCACTAAATCATTTCAGTTGGAAAAGACCTCTAAGATCATTGAGTCCAGCCATTAATCCAGCACTGCCAAGCCCCCACTAAACCATGTCTCCAAGCACCATGCCTACACATTTTTTAAGTCGCTCCAGGGGTGGTGACTCCACCATTGCCCTGGGCAGCCTGTGCCAGTGCTTGAATCCATTTGCTGTGGTAGGAACTTCCAGAGAGTTGCTGTTTGGTAACTCCCTCTGGGAACATTCCGTGACCTGTTCTTGTACTGTCAGTGCTGTCTCAAAGATGCGACAGGTTTATTTTCTGCCTGTGAACCGCTGGGGAGACGGAAAGAGACAATCTTTTGTACCAGGTATCATAGATGTACATACAATGATGACTGGTATGCAGGTCTCACATGGAGATTGATGAATCACTGTTCCTTATAATAAAATACTCAGGGGAAGCCAGTGAAATGATTATACAGCATGTGTAGGGGCAAGGCAGAACCTCTTCTCCCACCGTGGCAGCCACTGGGCTCACAGGCAGAGGAGGTGGTGAGGCTGAAAGCAATAAAAAGGGTCCAAGAGGAGACTGGACTGTTCACTGCAGAAAAGCCATCAATGGCTATTAAATGCAATGATGAAACATCCTAGAGGGCACTGGGTGCATAAACTATAACTTCCACACTTGCTCCTTCCCAGGACACGTGCTACCAGCCACCACTGGGAGCAGGCTGCTGGGCTGAGCATCGTTATCTCTTCAGTGTCCTTGCTCTTACATTCCTGTGCAAAAAATCCTCCACATTAGTCCCAGTCCTCTTTTAAAGAGGAGGGTGAGAGCAGAGGATGATTTCAGACCTGACATAACTTGACCAAGAGTAAAACTTTGCAGGACACAGCCATCTGGAGGTAGGACACGTTAGGGCTGACACAGCACAGCAGAGAGATGCTCACTCAGTCACTGCCAGAGCAAGAACTGAGGAGCCCCGGGGGATGGTGCCCACTCCTGTGCAACACAACAGAATCATAGATCCATCCCTCTTCTAATAATCATCAACCCTCCTGATGGGTCAGCACCTTCACTGCAATGACCCTGAGCATCCCAGAAAGAAGAATGCCCTCCAAAGGGAAACTCCTGCCTGCTGGAATTTTACATATTATTCTTACAGATGCTGGGATTCAAATCAGGATGGAAGCTGGCTGGTGAGTTATCTGCAACACCAGCAGCCCCAGCATGGTTCCTGTGTCTCCTCCTGCACTCCCCCCACCACAGCACGTGCCACACACAACACCACCTGAGCTCTTCTGACTTGAAATATCTAAAACAACAGGGAGAATGAAGGGCTTGACTGGGTTTCCAGTGCATTGTGATGCTGTTGCTGTAAAGAAACAGAGAACTATCAGTGTACATTTTCTAGGAAAAAACAGTGCAGCTCAGTTTACCTTTGTGATTATATTAGGCATGAAAATAAATCCCTGGCGTCTGCTACAAGAACAAATTAAAGAGCAGCTAGAAGCAGGTATAACAAAAGAGAGTGCTGGAGCCCTCTGGGAAAGTCAGCTTCCAGGAAAGTACAGCTTGCCTGGTACATATGGGGATCATATAAAACTTTCCCAAACTTTCTGGGAATGAATGACTACTGGTCTGGTCAGCCCAGGGGCGCAGGAACTGCAGTAGTTGCTTTCTCTGCCTGTTAAACATCTTTAGGCACAGTCCTCAGACTCAGAACTGACACAACATGCCTGCAAAGTCAATGCAGTCTCATGTGACTGCCCATCCCCAGGTTTCCCTGCCAGACCCTGAATGAGGCTCCTGACTGCCCTGACGTAGGGACTTTTTTCCTCCCTTAGCTTGAAACAACCAGGAAATATTTTAAAATATTTCAGCAATAAAGATGGATGCGGCACTTGCAGATAACATTTTTCCAAGTGAGGAATCTACACCAGAGCCTTCCTGTTTGGTGTCTCTTGCTGATTGCAAGGCACCCCCAGAAGAAATCAATACCCAGAGCACACTGGTGAGGAGCTGGCTCAGGAATGGCAGAGCAGGGGGCACTGATTAGCTTGTGATTATCCTCACCCCATGGGGTAGGGGAAGGCTCATGGAGCTGCAATGTGGCCTTTGATTTTAAATGTGACCTTTGGTTTTCTATGCCCAACCTTTTCCTCTTACCTCATTGCACCCTGACTAAGACAGAGGGTTTATGTTGCAAACTGGTGCGTGTGCATGAATTATCCAAAGATAATTTATTTTTAAAAATACATATGAAGTATTTCTGCACCTGAAAGTCCAGGAATTAACAGCTTGTCCCTGTATGCCTTACCCTTGTCTCTGTGAGGTTTTATGATACTGAGGAGCACAAGCTGCTGTGTGCACTGTAGGATAAAATCACCAAACTTAAATCACTCCTTTATCAGGCAGCATTTCCCAGCTGCAGCCCTCTGCCAGGCTCTCTGGGTCCAACCTGCAGAGCAGTGAGCAATGGCCTTCCCCTGCCCCTGCCAAAGGTGGCTGTTTGGTGCCTGGCCAAGCACCTCCAAGCACCAGGGGTCACATCCTCAAGCAGAGCCACCAGGGAGGATTTCCAGGCTGACTCCCGTGCTCCATGAAACAGCCTTGGCCACAGCCTGCAGATCTGTTGCACTTGGCCAATGCAGACTGGGGAGATTGAACTCTGCTCATTACTAATCCCTGCAGTGAGGCTGAGCTTGCAGAGAGTGGCTGCAAGGACCTGCCAAGCACGAGCCAGGGATGCTCCAGCATCTGGCTGCCTGAATGGAAATGCTGCTACCCCAGGTGCTGCATAGTCTTCTGCCTTTCTTAATTTTCCACTTGAGGTGCTTTCAGTCAAGCCCTGCTTTCCTGTCCTCAGCCATTCACCACAAGAATGAAGCTGCTGAATTAAAGAGCTTTATGAAAGAGTGTTCAGGCAGATGTATCCCATTACCTGGTGCTCACAAGTCATGAGCTGCTATTTCTCAGTGTGAGGAAGGAAAATGTGGCAAAACATTCAGGAAATAAGCTAAAAGATAAAAAGGGGAATGAAAGAAAGTCCAGACAGTGAAATAAAACCATCTTAAGGCAATTACTGGGGGAGAAATAGATCTGCCAAGGATATTAAAGATCTCATGCACCTGCTAATCTCTTCTGATAAAGGTCTGACTGGCTAAACTAATAACACTATTAAATCTGCAGTAATCAGTACCAGAGGCAGCCTAAGGATCTCACAAAGCCACATACCTGGAGGAAGACCTTTTCCAGCATGACTGTGCACAACCAGCAGCAGGTAAGTGGTACCTGCGCCTGAGACGCAGCATAATTGCTGAGGGACTGTGACTCAGTCACCTCCTCATTGCCTCCCTCAGCTGAGAACTGAACCCAGAATTCCAGAGGCTTCGTCCAGCACTTCAGCTTTTTCAGACTGTTTCTCTGGGCTCTGGGTAGCACAGGAGCAAACAAAAAAGTTCCTGCACTGCGTCACCGCACGGATCGGTATTTGGAGTGGGCTGACTCATAAAGCCTCCATCAAAGGTGGGATGTTCTTCTTCAGAAGCTATTGACAAAACACAGCCCCTGGCAGAAATGCATCAGGGATATGTAATGGCAAAAGTATCCAAAATCCTCCTCCTCAAGTCCTCCTTCATGAGTCTTTTCTCAGTTGTGAGAAAAGCCTTGGCAGGGGCAAGGCTGCATCTCCTCCTCTGAGCGGGAGGGGAAACAGGCTGGGGTGGGACAAGCAGCCACATGAGGTCCTCGTGGTAGCCCTGGAACATCAGGGAGAAGGTGCAGAGGTGCATTCACGCAGCAACATGAAAGGGTGATCAAGAGTTTGTGCAAAAGCATTTTTTGGCATCATCTTTCCAGCACAGCTCCCGAGTGCCCGGTGAGGCGGTGGGGATGCTGCTGCTCTGTGGCTGGAGAGTGTGCCCAGGATGTCTGCTGCCCAAAAACATGCAGATCCTGCTTCTCTTTCATTCCCTCTCCACCACTGTTGGTTTCAGCAGTTTCTTCTGATTCATACCAGCAGGATATTAGAGATATTAGAGGCACACAGTGAATGAAATATTGCCAAGGTGAGGCTGCTGTCACATCAGCTGCTGTAATTCCATCGCCTTAATGGATCTACTCCTAATTTACAAGTGAGAGCTGGATCTGGCACCACAGGCTGAGTACAAAGGTGTCATTTTTATATAGTCAAATTTATATCTGAAATAAATACCACGTTAGACCTTTCCAGGAGGTCTGAGCCGCAATGTATTCCTTTCTCTCCCTGCAGAAAGGTGAAATTCTCACTAATCCTTTCAGGTTACCTTCAGGCCTCGAGTTTGGATATATTTTAGCCATCTGCTTGTTCCACACAGACCATCAGGGGCCAAAATGGGCAACAGTGTCCTCCAGGGAGTCCTCCAGCAATTTGATGTGAGGGATATTAAGCCCCTTCTTGAGGCTGCCTTTTGCCAGGAGCAACACAGCAGCCCAATGATGTGCAGCTTCTTGCAGCAAAAATTCAGATAACGAAGAATAAATAATTTTCCATGTAAACGGGCTTTTCTTGTATACTTCAGAAATAAGGAATCCTTACATATAAATATACTTCCTACCCAATAACAGTGTAGGCATATCAAGTTTAAAACCCCTTGGTACCTCCAAAAATTGATGAATATCTTTGTGATCACGGGCTGTGAATGGAAATTCATGGCTTAACTAAGATCATGTCACACCGAATTGACAGTGGGAGATTGAAATGGATCTGCTGACACACATCCCAGAAGGAAAACACCTACAGCAGCCACATTTCCACATCTGCAAGCACAGCACGGGAAGGCTGTGTAGAGTGGGAAAGTCTTTGCTCTCAAATAACAAAATACTCCTCTTGATCTCATCTCCTTAATTCCCTTTATGAAGTCCAGGCATGGCAGCCCAGAAGCCAGAAAACTGCCAAATTTGTCATGGAAACAGCAAAGCTTTTCTGCAAGGCACAGGGCCAGAAATGGAAGCCAGAACTCCTAGAAACAGCAAACGACTCTTTCCCAGCCTTTTGCTCCATCAAGCAAAAAGCAAAACTTGGATAAATGGGGGGACAGTGATGGATGTGTGAGTCTGGGCAGTGGTAATGGAGCAGGTCCCCTTTCTCCATACCCACCACCAAGGAAAGCCAAGAGATACGCTGCCAGGACACAGAGAAAGCTCCTCGCTCCAGGCTTGGTTGGCTGCAAAGGTACAAAACCAGCTGGACAACAAGACCTTTAATTTCTTATCTGTGGATTTGAACCTGTTAAACCTGAGGCAATCTTTGCTGCCTGCTCTTGTAGCACAGAAATGTGGGCCATAACCCAAGGACTCTTCTGATGCTGGCAATTGGAGGTGCCTGGAGGAAATTCTCAGGGAACAGCACTTCTGGTGAAAATCCTGCCCCGTGGGAGCAGAGATGTGCAGTGCTGGGGAGAAAACTCAAAAGGGGTGAGAAAGGAAAAAGTAGTGTTTCATTTTTGCTGATAAGCCTGAGCATGTTCGGTCAAGCAGCCTTTGCTCATGGGAAATGTTTTGATAGATTATTGTTGTACAGGTTTTTTTTCCCCAAGTCCTTTCTCAACTGTGAGAAAAGTTGATCGTTATATTTTTTATTCCTTGGCATGTTGTGCTGGAATAAGATAAATCTGCAAATAAAGGAGTGAGATGATGGACTGTGACACTGAAAAAAGAGCTGGACACAGCTGGACACAGTGTTGAAAACAACACAGATTGTGAAGTAGCAAGAAAGTATATAAATAAATTAACCTTAGGTGAGCACATATCTGTACCTCTTCTAGGAGGAGCTGCTCAAGAACCAAACAACCACCATAGGGATTACACAAATTTACCTTATTTTACATGCCTCTCCTCTTACTATGTGATGGTCTGCTGTCCATAAAGGGGAAGGGAGAGACAACTTTGGGAGTCCCTGCTGTCCTTTCCATGGCCTCTTAAATAGAAAATGGTCCCCATGTCTCCACTGTAACATCACATGAGCTGAGACTTGACTTCCCTCAGTCCTGCCATCCCCGAGGAGATGCCAGGAGTGTGGTGCCACAGGCTCCACAGCCCGTGGATTCAGTCCAGGAAATAACAGGCTGGAGCCACACAGGCTCCATTGCAAGGACTGGGCCCTCAAAGGGAGTGGTATCTGCATGTGTCTGAAAGCATGGCCATTTAATTTGTCCTTTCTTTGCTCCTATTTTTATTGTGAGCTGTTTAAATTATACAAATGAGGTTTTCTCTTGTTTCGTCCCCAGAGAGTCAACAGCATTAAACAAAACATTAAAATATACTCATAATCACGGAAACTCTCTCATATATATTTATAATCTCAGAATTACTGGCATTAATGCAGAAGTGGTTTCTTTGTGCTTATCTCTTCTCACTGCTTCTATATTCAAAATATACTGCACACAAAAGATAAACACATTGAAACCACCCAGCCATTAACACATCTGCCATCCAGAAACAAATGCAAGGAACAAATTTACAAGGAAAAGCCAGTGAAGGAGACAAACACAATTACGGTGATGTGTCTCCACTGCTGTCTGATCACTAAGGACAAGAAGTGTCATTCCAAAGACTGGCTACCTGGGAGCAGTTTGCAACATGAAAAACACTAAGAAGAGACAAGGAGTGAGGTGGAAAACCACAGAGACCCAGGGCAAACAGGCTGGTTTGCTACCTACCCTCCAGAAGGCAGGAGTTAGCCCATGTTTTCAATGGTTACACCAAAAATACTTCCCATTTCCAGAGAGAAACAAGACACCCAGAGCAGCCCTCAACTGTACAGAAGAGGGGGATAGGAAAGGATGAAGGTGCTCAGTGCGTCCCTCCTGGGGAGGGATTGCTGCAGGTTTATCCAAGGGTGGGGAGAGTCAAGCCTGGTGTATTTAACCAAGGAGGCAGCCTCTTCCTTGTACTTCAAGCACTAAACACAGATACAAACTCTCTGACACACACAGCTCAGCTGGGGCATCTTTGCAACCCCATGAACAGCCCCAACACTGCACAACTTTCCTTCTAAGTTCTTGGAAGTTTAAGGCAGGAGCTGCTTTCCAGCCCAGCAGCATGATAATCTGACTTATTCAGAAGCCCTCAGGCTCCAGATTCCATTTCACACTGATGCTTTACACCTGTTTGTAGGTGGCCAGTGTCTGCTTGATTTGCGAGTAGCCCTGAACCGCTCACAAATTCAATCAACCACCCTGGCAGGAATCACTCCCACGGTTGCACCAAATTTGAGGGAGGTTACAAGCAATGACCAGTCACAAAAAGCTGACCTTCAGCATCAATAACTGGTGCTGCTAAAGCTGACTCCTCAGACATTAGTAAGACTGACTGCTGCTCCCTGCAAGATGCATCGATGCCAAGTGCACCTTGAGTGTGTATTAGCAATAAGTTACTGTGGGTACCTCTCAGTTTCTTCCATCAAAAGCCAATCACCCTCCTCCCTTCCCCATGGCAACCAGGGTTTAGTAATCACCTCATCACCCATTCCAAATTGAGGCTGTAATACATGTTCCCAAAGACTGAAAGCTCCCGTCTTTATTAAAGTGCAAATATTTGTTACTCACTCAGACAAAGCATCTTACAAGCTGCATGTGGATAAATGTTCCCTTCTCCAGTTTGAAGTATGGTGGGATGGGAAGGGCAGAGAAAGTAAATATTTAAACAGCCTGCTAAAGGAAAGCCGTGCTTTGAGACGCAGGAAACCAAATGCTCCGCAGGTGAAACTTCCAACAAAAAAAGCAAACAAAGAATCAGGAATGAAGAATTGCATTTTGCCCACAGGGGAGCCTTCTCTCATATCTTTTTTTCTGGCTTTTGCAGACAAGCTGACAGCCTGAATTATCAAAGCATTTGTGCTACACAGAAGGTATTCTCATTTGGGGGCTGATGCAGCAGAAGACATCTAAGATGGAAATGGAGCTCAACATTTGTTCCTTTGCTGTCAGCTCTGGTTACAAGAAATGAGCTACTACAGCTTCCAGCCTGGCCAGAGACAAAACCAACAGTGGATCTCCCACTTCCAAATGTGCTGCCAAGGAGTCTGGAAATGGAGAGCTGAGACACTCAAGACGTGACTGAGGGTGCTGAGCACTCACTCACTCACAGCATTTCTTCTCCAGAACCACTTGTTTCACAGGAGTTTTCTAACAGCAGATTCTGGTCCAATAAAAAATCTGAGGGCTGAATTTTACTCAAAAAACATGAAAAGCCGACTGAATCATATAAATTCAAAAAGGAATGATCACAGTTTAGGGGCTTTTTTTGAAATATTTGTATGGTAAAAATGGTGCTAGTTAGATGGCATGATAAAAATAGGGGAAAATTAAAGGTGACAATGCCTTCTGGGGTAATATCCAAAACTTGGGGGAAAACTCTTTACAGAGAGGGCAGGAAGAGCGTAAGACATGCAGTGTTTGGAATAAACTTAAAATGCCTCCGATAAGAAACCGCTCACATAAATGTGCTACTTGGTGGCACCATCTACTGGGTGTCACAGAAACAGCTGAGACATGGAGGAACTGAACCCAGAGTCATTTGCTGTGTCCAGCAGACAGGAGAGAGCACAGAACAGGGTGGGGCTGCGGCATGGGACTGTCAGGGTGTAGGATCTGCAAAATCCAGAAGAGCTCCTGGCTCCATCTCACAGAGTCTTCCCTACCAGGTGGGAGATCCTCTTCCACAGGCTCTCTTTTCCCATAGCCTTCAAAGAAAATAACAAAGTAGGATACCTGAATTGTCATTCTGGTGAGAACACATGAGCCCCATGTTAACATCCAACTAGGAAATGCTACGTGCACATTTCTCCTCCTTCATCCAAGAAAAATAAACCTAAGAGAACATCCAACAGAAACATTAAGTAACTCTTTTTGAACCCTCTCTCTTTCAATCCACACAGGGGACAGGGTGTGGAGCCAGCTCAGAAGGAAGGTTTAAATTAAAGCATACAGTAATCACAATGCCTTCATAAAGGCCTCCCTGCTGGACTCACCCTCAGCTGATGAGGACTAATCCTTGTGCCCTTTGGTGGCTCTTCGACACACATGAAAGCACCCAGCCCCTCCACCATGTCATGGAGGTGGCCTCCCATGCCCTTGCTGCCCCACACCCCCAAGGTCAGCATGAATTTCCAATAAAACTCCTCTTCCCAAACCCCAGTCTCCCAGGCACTCATGGAGCTCACATCTGTTCTCCTCTAAAGCACATTCCTTCAACAGGAACAGACCTCACAGTACCCTCATAAAGGATCCTTAATCTTTGCCTTACAAGTTTCAAAGATTATATAAAGATCTCTCAAACACTCACACCTTGTTCTTGGACAATTACATGCTGTGCCTGCCACTGAGTAAGATAAAGTCATAAGCAATTGCAAGAAGAAGATGCCAGTTTGGTATTGCCCTCTGTTAAATTGCTTAGCACTAATCCAAGTTTTTCACAAGACTGCTCTCAGGTATATGCCTGGAACATTTGATATGTGGATTTAATCTCCACCATCACAAATTCAGTGGCTCTTGGAGAAATAATACACTTCTCCATGACGTAGTTGGCCCAGAGATCCTTAAGATAATATGAAATTAATAGGAAGCCATGCATTTTCCTGGGTCTGCTGCTGCAATGTGATACCTCATCAGATCTACTGAGAGGCTATTAGTACTTTTATGACCCAGGTTTTGATGACAGCTGGACATGTCACTGTGCCCTAGAGACACTTCAGTGACCTGAGAGTGAATTTTGGGATATCTGAAATGGTGGTTCATTGTATTTTGTCTTGTTCCAGCTCTGTAGGAAACAGCCCAGGATTCCTAGCCCATGCCTGAATTGCACCATTCCATAAGCAACCCCATTTAAACAGTAATGACATATTAAAAATCAGCTTGAAAAGAACCCAGCATTAAAATTATTGAGTCTCTGGACTCTATAAAGAGAGTTAAATTTAATTCCTCTGCTTCTGTAACATGTACCAGATATAGGGAAATTGAGAGGTCTTTTTTTTTTAGAATTCAGCTTTGAAACCTAGTTGATGCCTCAGCAGAATCACTGCCCTGCATCCCACGCCTGCTCACATCAAGACTTCAACACCACGTCTCAAGGACAAAAAAGGGGATTTCCACAGGGACTTGTGATGTAACAGGATACAAGTTGCTACTTGTCTTTATGACGACCTGGTGAGATACTGGAACCTTCATTCCATGTAAGTGGAACTTAAATTATTTATAGATGAGCTACTTCAACCAACAATTTTTGTGAGACGTGAGGGAATTCTAGATTTCACCACATTTCCCAGCTGCAGATAAAAACAATCTGGAAAAAGATTTTCTGACGACTTCGTGATGATTTTGAACTGTAGTTTCTTCCCCGTGCACCAGCTTGGTAACTCTCACAGGTCAGAGAGACATGGATCTTGTTACTTACATCAACTTTCATTTATGGTGAGAAAGCCTTTATCTCTTCTCTGACCCAGACTCCTCCAACACCTGAGCTTTTAAAGCAAACAGCAAAATTGGATTTTTATGACCTTTAAACTTCAAGAATAATTTTTTCAAAAAGCATGTAGCAATGGTTCTATTTTCATTCCAGCCATTGATGATGACTATGTTTTGCAATGTTTTATTTCTATTTTTAAGACCATCAGAAGGATACTACTTGAGACAATTCGTGTATCTGCTGCAGTGATATTTTTGTACTTTGTTTTTAAGATAAATAGATAGGGGTAAGCTGAACTCCACAGAGTAAAAAAAACCAGCTTGTGAAAACACTCGCTGAGGATGCTGTTTATCAGTTGCTGCAGAACCACAACAGAACATGGCTTAGTAATATATGCTTTATAATACTAATCAATAAAGTAATTGAAATATTTAAGGCATTTCTTTCATGTTTTTCTTTTCATGAGAAATTAATATTAGACATTAAACACATTCTTTCAAAACACTTGAGAGTTGCAGGTTTTTTTCAAAATGATGCAAAGCCCTTATCCCTCTCCTGTCTTATCTCAGCCCCTTTGTGTGCCTCAGGGTTCTTAGAGCATAGTCCACTTGGAAGCCATTAGTCACCTATTGGCATATTTAGGAGTCTGATAGCTTTGAAGATCTGATCCTTGTGAGCACAAAGTGTTTGGTCACATCGGGTGCACGCAACACCAGACTGCTTGGCAGCACAAACACAGAGTGACAGAAGGACATGGACGCAATCGCCCGTCCTTGCTGTTGAACCAGCCACGGCACTCGATGCCATGGTGATTCTGACTAAACTCAGAGTTGGGCACACTGGCCCCCAAGATGGCAAAACACCTACCCTTGGTGCCTGTCTCTCCAGGCATGCATGCAGGATGCTTGTGGAAGGGTTCTTTAGGACAACACTTTCTCTCCTAAGTCAGCTCCTGGCCCGGAAAAGCACTGAGCCACTGCCCACTCACTGCGATGTTTGTTCCTCAGCAGTTTCCAAGTGCTGTTTTAAGGCTGCATGTCATAACAGCAGGAAGTCTCCTCTGACAGTGCCTCTGCAAGTCTCCCTTGAAACGTGGTGATGGTGACAGATGCCAAACCCCGCCACGAGAAATGGCTGGATGTGCTGTTCATCCCCTGTCAGCAGAGGGCATGACAAGGGAGAGAGCTGACTAACAGACGAATAGGATGGTCTGGAGGCTTTGCTTACCTGGGATTCTTCAGGTCCATCTCTATCTTCTGCCTTCTCACCCATCTCCACCAACAGGACATTTCTCCGTGATCAGCAACCTGTCATAACAATGAGAGAGAGAGAGGGGGAGAGAAAGAGAGAGAGGCCATTGTGGGTCTGGCTTCCCAGCTGGTATTATTTGCCTTCCAGCCAGACAGGGAGTTTGCTCTGGGATCTGGATCAGTAGTGTCATTTTTCTCCCTTGCTGTTTGACAAACCTCCTGCCTGCTACACACGGGCAGGTCTTGTCCATCACCAGCATCTCTTCAAACATCTCCTGAGCAGTGGGGGAACAGCAATGAGAGGTGCTCTCAGCCAGCTGGAAACAAGGCAGATGGCTTCCTCTTCAGAGCTTCAGCTCCACCATCAGCTCCAGATTTACAAAACACTTGGACAGCAGGAGCTGTCTGGTGGATGAGGGAACCAAGACAGGCCCAGACCAGTGACTGGTGAAACTTGTTTTCTTGCCTGATTTTCTTCCTGATCATCTCTGTCCTTTCTGCCATTTCTCTTCACATCCAACTCTACTGCCCTTCGTGATGCTCATCTCCCAGATCAGCAAGTCTTTGCTCCTCCCCTTTTTTCTCACTTTCCACCATCATCTTTTCAGAGATGCAACAGGAATGAAAGCAGGGGAACAAAAGTTTTGAAGTCTACTGTCAGAAACAAGATACCAACACACGCTGTTGGCTACCAATGAGTCTCATCCACAGCAGTCCCTCAATCTAGACTCCTACATCACTTTGTCCTCCTAAAATATTCATGCTCTCCCAAAAAAGTCACCCCTAGTGCTTTTGCCTCCCCAGAGCCCCAGCTTTGCCCGCAGCCGGATGAGATTTCCCAGCTGGGCACTAGGTGGCAAAACATCCCGAGAACGGGAATTTCCCACCTCGGCTCTTTCGGAAGGGGCTGTGGGAGCTTTGGAAGGTGTTTTAAACGCAGCTGAACATGCAGAAATCGCAAATCTAAACGCACAGAGGCCAACAGAGAGAGGAGTTGATTTGTATTCCCGACCTACCTTCGGGCAGAAGGGTTTGCGTACGAGCGTCTGAAGCTGTTTCCTTCGCCGCCGCTCTCCCGCTGACAGACTGTGGCCGTAGAGTTTCAAATATGCAAACAGCGGCCCCGGTGAGAGCAGAGCCGTATCCATTTGCAGGGATGCGCTTGCGACACGTTCCTTGCGACAGGCACTGGTCAAGCGAACGTGCAGCACGTGGCCCGTGGATGTCTGCCCAAATCCTGCTGCTGTGGCACTGCCACCTCTGTTTATAGGGCACCCCATCCCTGGACTGTGGGTGGCAGGACCACTGTGGAGGAGAGGACAGCCATCACAGCCTCCCAGATCTTTCTCCCTCACCCTAGAGCCCCCAGTCCCACGGATGCAGCCTGACCCTGCAGGGTTTAGCTCATGAAGGAGAGATTCCTGCTGCTCTTGTTGCACATGCAGGGGGGGTCACCTGAACCACAGTCCAAGTCTTACCCCCAAATACATCTCCTGACCAGGCTTGGGCAGATCTCTTGATGGGAATCATCCCTCCCCTTCGGAGCCAGAGCCTTTCCCTAGTCTGTAAAAGCAGATACAGAAGATACAGGGCCATGCAAGATACAGACTCCAATATTTAACTATTAGGTTTTTGTGCCACCAGGCTGAACTCTCCTCTTTCCCCCAGGGCCTGTGTCCTTCACTTACCAGTGTAATTACCATATCCTGCCCTGTCCCTCCTATATCATTCACCGTTTTGGCCAGTTGCAGGGTCCAGAGCAGGCAACTGAAAGCCACTTGTCCAAAAAAGAGCCTGGCCCTCAAGTCCTTGCTCTCATGATTCCCTGCTGGCAAGAGCCATCTTTTTATTCCATAGTAATCAGCCCCTTGATGGGACTCAGGGACCGAGCAGCCTCAGCTGCAAAGTGGTGTCAGTCATTTCTGCCTTCCCTGCCAAAAGCTCTCCTTCCCCAGCTATAAAACCTCACACACTGGACTTTGTTGGGGGTGGGAGCTGGAATGAACCCACAGATACTTGACCTCAAAAGCTGCTTTTTCCTCCTCCTGTAGATCTCAGGATGTGAAATTCTCACGGGGACCTCTCCTGACTCTGCACTTCCACAGCCCCTTCCCTCAAAGGCCCCACAGCAGTTTTAAGCGCAGATCACAGAGGTAATACTGGCCCAAATGGGTGACACATGGTAGGGTCCAGCTCTCCAGCTCTGGGTCCTCTGCACTGCTGGTACCATCTATGGATGAAGACATCTCTGCTGCCTCACTCCAAGGAAGCTGGACTGGAAAAACTTCATCTGAGACCCTCATCAAGAAGGAGATGGGAGGGGGCACGTGGTGCCTGTAGCTGTATCAGAGCAGGAGGCTCTCGAGTGGGCACCCTCAACCTGCATCACATTAGTCTGGTGGAGCAGTTTAATCCTGCATGAGGGTACCAGAAAGGGATGTTATGTCAACTCAACAGCCTGGCAAACAGAGGGGAAAATGTGTTAAAAGCTATGACTTTCTGAGCATGTTCTCTGTCTGGAGTCTGCCTGCAAAACAACTCAAATTTCTCAAAGGGATTCATTATTCAAAACTATTTGCTGAATAATTTCTGTGAGTAATTGCAGGTCTGAAGCTTGTCTGCAAACAATTCATTGTGAGCATCTGAGCAGGCAGCTACAACCATGCTCAGGGTCTGGTCTGTACTCCCTGGTTGTGGGTGGATAACCCCAGAGCTGGGTGGGAAGGGTAAACAAACTTGTTTACAAAATTAGGGTCTTGGGAAAAAAAAAAAAGGAAATTGTATCAGCTTAAAATAAGCTGTTTTCACCATGGTTTCTAGATATAACTGGCTGAAACAGTCTGGCAAAGAGAACTGGGCATTGGAGACCAGCCCTGGGCTGCCACATCCCTGCACGTGGTGTGTGGCTCTGTCCTCCAGCTGCACCCACGTCCCCGAGGGAGCAGCCAAACTGGTCCCCAGGCTGGGAAAGGAGAGGAGCAGGAGATGGGGAAGGAGGAGCTGCCTTCGTCCTTGCAGGGCCCTGAACATCACGGGGAGAGCTGTCTGCTAGAGGAGTGTGTCACAGAACCACTGTCCCTGGAAAATGTCCCCAAGCAGCACTGACAATGCACATACACACTTGGAGAAGGAGCAGAGACCGACTGGAAGCATTTCCATAATTCAGGGCTCAGAAAGTGCACAGTAGCACTGGGCTGGGTACCAAAGTCATCACTCAAGCTATGTTTCCTGCTGAAATAATGAAATAACAGATGTCCAATTAACTGGCAAAGCAAGATGCAAAGAGAAATATTGCTTGCAGAGAGCTGGCATAATGCCCATGGAGTTATAATAAGAATATTTTATTCGTCCAGGCTTTAGATAACCTATTTCTATTCTCTCTCTGGCTGCCTCTGGAGCTCCTGAGAGTATGTTGGTTTCTTGGAATAACTTTTCTTTTCCAGCATCTCTGAAGTCTTCTCCCAGTTCCACCAGCTCAAATTGATTTCAAATACTGTTAGACTAAACACAGCCCTAATAGCTGGTGTTATAGACCAGAGTATCTGACACACTCAAATGGCAGAGATTGCAAATCTGAGGCAGTGGTACTTTTCAAAAAGCGCCTGTGTGAGAGCAGGAAGGAGAAGGAGGGCTAACCCACTTCAGCCCTTAAAATAGGCAAAGTTAGAGCAGAAATAGGAAAAGAAAAAAAACAAACACCGTAGGAAAAAAATTATTTGGCCTGCTTCACACTGCAGTTCCCCAAGTCAAAATAAAACCCAAGGAGTTGCCAATAGGACTGGACAGATGTCAACTCACTATCGACCTGCCCAGTAAGTTATTAAAATCCAGAGACTATTGCATGCAGAAAATCTTGTGTACAGTGCCCTGGAGCTAATGCAAGGCACGTACCTCACATCCCTGAAAAGCACAATGGGAAAGGATCCAATGGCAGCACACTGGCCTATCAAATACACATGATTTAGATTAGGGATAACTAGCATAAACTAAAACCTCTGAACAAGGTGTCCAGCAAAATAAGATTTTTAATGGGTCAGTCCCTCCCTGTGGGCACCCCAGCAGTGACTGAACTGTTTGCTTAACTTGCCATGTAACCATGGCCCAGGGTCAGAAAGAACTGAACCCATTTAATTGTTGCAGCCGTTAACCTAAAACATGTTCTCTGCAATTCTCTGTATCTGTTTGGCCCAAGAGCATTTCTGAATCCTTAGAAACAAGTCAGCAGTTGTAACCTCAGCAAAACTGATAAGTGACTCACTGAAGATCAGAGCATGACCCAGTTGCAGAATTAAGAATTGGAAAACCTTTCACTGTATCCCAGCTGCATTCCTGGTGCTCTCTGATCTTGGGAAAGGCAGTGCAAAGGCAGCTCCAACACACTTACACACAGGAATTTGTTGTAAACTGCTATTGAGACAGCCCAGAAACACGACCTGTCAGTTCTGTTTCCTTCCTCCTTCCTTTTTAATTCTTAAATTTTTTTCTTCTCTCCTTAAATCTTTTATTCATAAATTTCTTCTATTATTCCTTTTTTCTGTTGTGTTCTTAAACTCCTTGTTCTGCAAAATTTCTCTTTATTTGCAGAGAACTTCACTGGAGAAAAACAGGAGATGCATAATAGAAAGGGAGCCCTTAAAATCACCTGCCAGTTAATCCCTTCACTGCTGGTGGTTGCCATGTTCTTGGCCTGACAGCAGCCAGGAACAGAGGGGTGGATGGCTGTGTAAATGTGCAAATGTGAGCTTGGGATTTTACTCTGTAAAGTGATGACAGAGCGAGAAGGAAAACACAGGATGCGACTGGAGAGCGGAAGATGTTTCCTCTCTGACAGCACCGTTCTGGGAGCCCAGCAAAGCCCCAGTTCTCACCAGTGGAAGTCTGGTGCAGGTGCAAAAAAGCAATCAAGTAACCGAAAATACAATGAGACAGCCTTTTCCTGCCATTTCTTGACCTCATCCTTTCTCAAACCAAACACTGCTGTTCTTTCAGGGAGGGGGAAAAAAATCCCCCGTTGCTTTTGACCAAACAAGAAAAGAAGAAAAACAAATCCCAATCCAGCTCCCGCTATCTGTGGGTGACTGTCTAAACAGGGCTGAGGAGAGCAGTGTCTCAGCACCACGCTGTCAAGCCTTGCAGCTGCGGGCAGTGAGCTGCAGCAGCACAATGGCATCAGAAATGCCTTGCCAGGGTCAGGCAGATCAAGCCAAACACATGTGGTTTCCCCATTTTTACTTGGAAGGCACCAGATGAGATCCTGGAGGCAAATACGTAGTGTCTAGTAACTCCCAGAAAGAAGGATCATTTAGGTTGCAAAAGGCCTCCAAAATCATCGAGCCCAACCTTTGATCCAGGAAGATCAGAGGATGAGAGAAAACCCAGGTTTGCCTCCAGTGCCTTGTCCACATGTTGGTCCTGCACCAGCATATTAAGTCCATCCTCTGGATTTGGAAGAATTCCTCCTGCTATTGCTCTCCACTCCCAGTACAACACAGAAAGACTCTGCTTGTGGACATCTGAGTGGCATCACCATCTCCATAGTGTGGGAACAGGCTTGTCCAAAGCAAACACCATCAAAAAAAACCCCAAACCAACAGAAATAAAGAAAATATCAAGCTCAGAGGTAAGAACAAGGCAGCCAATTGCTAGGTGTTCTCGCACTAAATGGCATCACTGCAAGGAGCAAGTCGGAATATTTTAACCAAAATGTTCCAGCAAAGAATCCGTTTCTGGCAACCAAGCTGTATTGGAAATTTCCTTCCAATCAGCATGGCCAGAAAAAAACAGCTAACACTGACAGCAGCAAACTAATCTCTACTGAAAGCTTTTTCCTGTATATTGGAGGAAAAAACAAAGAAACAGAGAAAAAATAAACCAAACCCACCATACCTTCCCCCCTAAAAATCTTGTCCCTAGTTGTCTTTTTAGACAACTAAAATAATTAGAGCTAGATTTTCACTGGCATCTCAATTCCAAAGGCAAACTTTGCAAGCAGGCTGTTTTCTTATTGAAAGTAAAATGAAAAGCACTACTCCCAAACCTGCAGACTTTCCAAAAGCCAGGAACTGTGTCCAAGCACACTGACCTTTTTGCTAAGCTCTAAAAAATGTAATGAATGCAAAGTGCAACAGCATCTGGAACCTGCCCTGACATCTTGAATTCACATTCTCACTTGCTGATGAAAGATGCTTTGCATTTTCCTTTAAACAGGTTTGCTCCCAAAAATCATGCTGCAGCCTGGAGCCATGGCTGTGCTGGGGGCCTGATCCCAACCTGACCCAAATTTGGTACATGAAGGGGCCCTCACCACACAGCAGCTTCATCCTGCTGCTCTGCCTCTACCTGCTGCTGTGCAGTGGAAGAGAAACATGGTTTGTTGTGACCTTACCAAGGGCTTTTGTTTTCAGGCTGGCTCCCAGCACCCTCATTTTCCCAAGGAAAATCTGTGTGTATGATGCAAAATCAATACAAGAATTGCCTCAGTTCAGGAGTATCTGTGGAATAACACTGTGAGTTTTACTGACCGCCATACACTGAACTCTCTCTCCTGTTGCAGCTGGCAAGTCTTCAAAGGAAACCCGATGCTATTTTGAGAAACCAAGAAATCCAGAAAGCTCAGACTGGAGGCATCTAAACGAGAAAAGGGAAACCCAACAGGATCCCAGCTCCATCATTTTGAACCAGGGATTAACTCCCAGCCCCACTAACCAGGGACTTGCTATAACCCCCAGATCCATGCAGTGAAAACTGCACATGCAGCCATGTCTGGGTTCATCCTTTGGCTGCTGAGGGTGGCTGGAACAGGAACAAAGCGAGTAGGCTTGGGGATGTACAGGAGAGGGATGTCCAGAGCCACTGGTGGAGCCTGACTGTCCCATACCCACAGCATCCTGGTGGTTGCACAGCACAAACATCCCCAGGACACAACGAGGATTTGCTTACGAGAACTGCAGAACAAAACTGGGTTAACAGGGAGGAGTGACCCTCCTAGAAATGACAATCCATTGCAACGTACTAACTGTAATCACAAAAATGATCTGCTGCTTATAGAAAACAAAAGGCCATCACTTGCATGTATTTCACCCCATCAAAAACATGTGTTTGTTTAAACATTTCAAACGTGTTCACCTGCCCAAGACTGCGGACTGATTCTGACACCTGACATCACACACATACATTCACACAATGGACAGGACACAAATGGAGGCAATCAAGAAACACAAATGTAGGTCATCCTGACCTGATGCAAGAACCTTTATCCAGGAGACCTGCACGCCCAGGCTACTACTGGGTAGCTGTGTCATGCCAAGGTGGGTCCCCACTGTGCACAGCAACACCCAGCACTTAGGAGATGCTTATATACACTCAGTTCACTGATTTCCCATTAGCTAAAGGTCACTGAAGGCTTTGTAAAAACCTTTATACTCTCAGCATGATCATTCTAGGTGACAAATACTTCTGATTTACCCAAGACACAAAATATACAGAGTCAGAAATCAATAAGGCACACAAAGGTTGAGAGAGAAAAACTGGAGACAGACAGAGGTGCCCAATAACATGTGAAAGGTCATTGGCACCATCTCTCCTGCATCACTTCCACCCCCCGTGGACATTGTCCTGCTTGCAGAGACTGGCAGCTAGAGAAGCTGCAAGCCTTCCACTCCCAGCACAGGCAAGCAGCACCTTACCCCACTGCTCTTTTTAGTCTGCTTCTCAACAACTGTTTGGTAAAAGTCTACAACTCCCACCACCGTTTATCTATTTCAGATAATCTGCCCCCACATGGTGTATTAAAACCCCCAGGATTTTGCCTGCTGCATTCTGATAACCACTTAATTATTCATTTATTTCTCTTCTGCTCTACTTTGGGCCCTCCTTCCTCCCTGGAAAAGCAGACAGGGAAGGTCTCCATGCTGCAGCAGATGGCACCTGGTTTCTCAGCAGCCCCTCTCACTCATCTCAGCATTTACCCACTCCAAAGCATCCCCATTTTGTTTGTAGATGCCCTCCACTCCCTTTTCATCCTTCAGAAACACACCCCCAGCCCTGCTCCGCTCCCTTCTGACCACTCTTTTGGCTACCACTGCCTTTTTGACACATCTTCTTGGCTCTTCTCTGTCCCTTGCACTCCTCCCATGTTTTCCACAGAGACCTGTGCAGGGTCCAAACAAAACAAGAGTCAATCCCGATGGCATTTTCTTCCATCCATTTTGAATTCCTGCAATGACAGAGAAATAAACACTGAAACTGCAGCTTCTTTGCCACAAATTGTGGTTTTGCCAAAGCTGTGTGTGATCCATCTGCCTGGGGGACAAAACATGGAATTTGTGAAGGCACTGCCTGGTGGGTCAGGAAAAGTCTCCCTCATTTGCTTAGCACATGGTTTGGGCAAGGCTGGGAGTGTTTTGATACTGGCACAGTTTAATGATGAGAATCTGAGACAAAATTACAAACCCCTTCATTAGGTGAAAAGCACCAGCCCCGCTAATGCTGACTGGCATCTTAGCTGGCTGAGCACACTCTGCTCAAGGATGCCCAGCATTTCCCAAGATAAAGAAAGACATTTTGTTCGGGGTGATGGTACACTGTGCCTCCCTCTCATCCCGAGCTGCCTGGAAGCCAGCCAGGGACAGAGCAGGATGGTGAGCTGCGACCTCTGCATTTCTGTAGCAGAGTTTTGCCCATGGACCCATACAAGCCCCTGAGCTCTCCAAAGCGTACACACTTCTTGAATCAACACAGTTTTCGTGCCAACAGCTTCCAGACCATCCTCATGGTAAGAAATGTCTGGATTGAGGCATTTCTTCATGGTTTTCACTGCTGAATGCTGCAGCTCTGAATCCCAACATTCCCACTGAAGTCACTGCTCCTCCTGGAGACCTCCAAACCTCCTGTGGGCACAGTTCACAGTGAGAAGCCCTCCAGAAAACAGGGGTCTACCCCTCCCCCTTTATGGGGGACAAACAAAAGACAGCTTAAGTAGCTCACCAAAGGACTCAGAGCGAACAATTAGCATCACTGATAATTAAATACATGCTCCTCGGCTCTGCCTTGTGTTTTGAGGAGGAGAATACGGTCCATTACATGAGTTCCTGGGTTTGTAACATAATTCACATCAGCCCCTGCAAGGGAAACTCCTGCCACCCTCCATCCCTCTGCTGCCTGGGGGTCACCATCTCTCTCCAAATGCAACGGACCAGGTCCAAACCCACAGCCCACACGGCAAGGACACCAACACCTGAAAAGCCAGAAATAAAAAGCAAGTCTTAAGATACAAATGGTGAGCCCCACTTACTTGCCCCACTTCCCCTCTGGGTAGTCTGTTAAAATTACTGCACCATTCTCCATCAGCACCTGTGGTGTGACTCCCGGGCGTGTCCTGTGAAGGACTAAGAGCTGGACTCCATGATTCTTGTGGTGGTCCCTTTCAACTCATGATATTCTACGATTCTATAGAATATGTTTTAAATCACCTCCTTCCATGAGGTTTTCCAGAGCCTTTGGCAGCAATTACTTTTCCAGTTTGAGACAGCCTCACCTGCAGCACAGGTTGCACAAATAAAAGCTCCCGCTGAGCACAGGAACTGCACTGTGGGCTTGGGTTGTGCTTTGCTCATCGTCTCGCAGGGCATCGGTGACAGGAATTGCTGCTGACAGCGGGTGTAAGAGACGGACTCCTGCTGCCGCAGGAGCCTGGCCGGGGGGAGCGGCAGCGGCGTCTGTCAGAGCCCAGGAATAAAAATGGGTTTCAGATGGGTCGCTGCGGAGCGGCTCCCACAGCGCCTCGTACAGACAAAGCAGCGAGAGGCTCGGCCAGACCCGCCGCCCTGCCGAGCATCGCTCCCGTCCCGGCACGGGGCTCTGCAGCATCCCTCCCATCCCGGCATGGGGCTCTGCAGCATCCCCCCCATCCCAGCACGGGGCCCTCCGGCATCCCTCCCATCCCAGCGCGGGGCTCTCCTGCGTCGCTCCCGCCTGGGAATGCGGTTCTCCCGCATCGCTCCCATCCCAGCACGGGGCTCTCCAACATCGCTCCCGGCATGTCATGGCATTCTCCCACAGCTCCCAAGCCAAATGCTACCCGTGTTCCAGGTCCTGCAAGGACAAACCTCAGCCTGCACAGCCCGAGCTAGATCCCCGATCAGATTGAATCAAGGATAGAGGAGAAGAGCTGCATTATGCCAGCTCCAGACCCAGCGCTGCCCACCCTCCCCATCCCTTCCCCAAACAGCCAGGTACCAATGGCTTTATTAAATTCTGCTTTATTTTTCCCTGCTGCCCTTGCCTAGAGGGCTTACAAGCAAGACCAACGTGGGCAAGCCCTTAAATTCAAGCAACACGACTTGCTTATATGCCATCACACCCCACACCCTCCCTGGCACCGTTCTGCACCACAGCCCTGCAGTGCCCTGCCAAGTCACCGGCTTTCCCCCGCGGCTGCTGCAAAGGTCCAGCTTGTGTAAGAAGGAACAAACTGGCTTTTCTTCACCACCCTTTCAATGCTGCCATTCATCCCCTGCCCTCCATCCTCCCAGTGCCACCTTGAAGGATGCAAAACACACAGCCAAAGCACTTCATTTCATGTTATCCCAGGGCAAATGTTGTCCATGGGTGATGGGTCTACAATTTTGTCCCCATTAAGCACAAGTGAATTAAGGGGTTAAGGCAAAAAATACGGAGATGCAAAGGTACCCATGTGTTAAGGACACTCCTACCCTGGCAAAGTCATGTCACTGCTCAAAAAGCAAAGAGTTCTGAGACTTGACAGCCCCTTCCTGGAGGATGCAGGGGCTGCAAAGCCAGGTCACATGAATCCCACTGTACCAGTGAATCCGGCATCTGACAGCGAGGGACGGAATCTGTTCAATGGTTGTGTAAAGACTTTGGCTCCGATGCTGAGCAAGCACTAAAGCTGGTTTTAGTTCTACCCAGCTGGAAACATCTTGGTCAAACCCCAGGTTATTTTTGCATCTGCACATCAGTTCTGCCTGGTTAGAGACTCCGTGCTGACTTTGGCCAAGTGGTCAACCCCAGGGAAAAGCAAGCCAGGAGGGGAACAGGACACAGCTTTGCAGGCTGAGCATGAAATGACAAAGCCAGGTTTATTCAGACACAAATAGGCGGCTTCAAAGCATTTTTCCACCCCTCATAAAATCAATACTAGTATCATAACCATCTACACTCCAGGATTTTTAGCCCTCTTCTGACTTCAGGCCAGCACGGATGCATTCTGCCTGCCATTATTTGTCAAATACCAAATTCCAACTCCTTTAGGAAACCGGGGGGAAGGAAGCATGGCTGGTTGAACTCTTTGTCCTTCTCCCCCCCCACATACACACTTTCACATCATGAGAACAGAGCAAGAAACCCACAAAAAATGCACATTCCCAAAGCCAGAGGCTACATCCCAGTTCTGGCAACCCAGTGGTCTCACCACAAAGCTCAGCGCAGCCTGGATCCCCTTTGACTTCTTAACAATACATTCACAGTGGTGGCAGGGTGGGGAAGGAGGGCTTCAAAAGGAAGGAGCAGCAAGGAACAAGCTATTTTGAATCCAGAAGCCAACCACTGCAAGATGCACACTCCCCATCTGAGCTTTACTGCTCCTCCCGGGCAAGTGCTTTGAAGCGTGGCAATGGAAAACGAGGAAAGAGCCAACAGCACCCGTCACACTGGATGGATACGAGTCTGCAAACACTAAAATGTCTAAGATGTCAATAAAGGCTGGGCTTGGTGGGGTGAAAGAGGGAAAGCAGAGAAGACAGAGCCCTCAGCAGCCTTATGCCATCCGTACATTCTCCTGACTGCAGCTTCCAGGGAGGCTGATGAAGCCATTGGGATGCAGGCAGCCTGCAGGCAGCCTCACACATTTGGACTTCAGCATGATGCAGGGTGGTATTAGCGCATAAATCTGGAATTTACCCACTTTATCCAGCTTTGGATGGGGAGAGAGAAGGCAGCGTTCAAAGGTGTCCACAGTTTCCTCTCTCCAGTGTCAGCAAGGGAAAGGAGGTTTTTTACTTCTACTGCTGTTAAATCACAAAGCAGCCACATGGAGATGATAGACTCCCACATCACATGCACCAGCTGCTGGGCAGGATTTGCAGCCATTTTGCACCTTTTCTGCCAAATGCACAACCAGGACCTTGCTGCCAAAAATGATGGTAACACTCTGCAGCCCATTCCTCCCCTGCCCTGGATGACCGACAGCCAGGCCTTGAAAAGATGCTCCTGGGCTCTTGCCTGGGATAAGCCATGGCCGTGAATCACGGGACAACTGTGGCTGAGGAGGCAGCAGCTGGTTTGCAGTGTCACCAGGGTACAGCAGCCAAGCCCTGGTTGGAGGGGCAGGAAGAGACAGGACCAGATGAAGAGGTGCAGGGGAAGCAGCTGGGAGGAAGTTTGCACGGCATCTGCGCCACGGTCCCAGCCACCCACGTCTGCTCATACTAAACACCAATTACATGGAAATTAAAAGAGGAAAAAATAAACACTCTGAAAAGACAAGAGATGAAAACATCCACGCTTTATCTTTGAAGAGTGAGATGAACCCACCCTGAAGAAATGTAAATGTAGCAGGAGTCAAGATACTCCTGGTATTACTCATTACAGGAGACGAGATTCTCTACATCTTTCTGTTTTGCAGCAATTAGCTGGTAACTGGGGAAAAAATTGA
Organism: Neopelma chrysocephalum; assembly: GCF_003984885.1. Classification (NCBI taxonomy): domain Eukaryota; kingdom Metazoa; phylum Chordata; class Aves; order Passeriformes; family Pipridae; genus Neopelma; species Neopelma chrysocephalum. Next base: position 4,903,995 of record NW_020897722.1, read on the forward strand.
ATAGATCAACACTTTTCTATTATTAGTTTTAAATAATGACTCAGAAACAGGCACTTCCTTTTTTCCCAAGCTGTGAGGAGCTAGGCACCAAGACCCTGATAATGGCTTCAGGCTCATTTAAACTGCAAATGTCTCTGCAGAAATTACAGGAGAGCAGTGTGAATACAATGAGAAACAAACCCTTTGTTTCAAGTGGAACTACCAGCAATTACCTTTCATTTACAGGTTAAAAAGCTTGATGCAGCATATTTGTTAGGAAGAGCATGCAGTGCCAAAAAGATGTACGTGTACAGAAAATGAGGAAGCAAGGAGAGACAGGAAAAGTCATGCCCGCTGATGGCCTTGGAGAGAAACTGAGTAAAAGGCCAATATAAAAAAGTCTGCCCAAAACACAGGGCTGCCTCCCAAGGCCTGACCGTGGACCTTAATCACCAATACCATCCACAGTGCAGGGAAATAATTAAGCATTTCAGCTCTGAAAGAGTTGCCTGCCTAATGTGCTAAGCAGATAGTTTTTGCAGAGCAATTCAGAAAGAAAAAGAGAAGCAGATTCAGCTGATGAGACACAAAAAGTCTCTCTAAAGGCATTAATTTCCTTTGGGAAGCAGCCCACATGCTCCTGGCACAGTGGGAACCATCACTCCTGCAGCAGGTCCCAGCAAGGCAGATGATCAAATCTGCACCAGTCACTTGGAATCAGCAGAAAGGCGATGGATGAGGACGCAGTGTCACGAGCGGGAGCTGGCACGCTGAAAACAAACGAACTTGGAGTTCACCTTGACATCTGCTTATTGAAAGAAACCTTTTGGATCTTCTTCCAGGAATAAGCATCTGCATCCCTGCCACGTTCCCTTAAAGCATGCACAGGAATGAGGACACAGCAGAGCTCTCGAGGGACCAGCAGTGCACACAGCAGTGACCAGGACAGCTGGGCCATCCAAGAGCACACTCTGCCCCTCCTGGCTGGTCACAACCCCCAAAAACATCAGGCACCATCCGGCAACAGGACATGTCAAGGGAGATGCTCCACACTAGCAAGGTATACAAGGGCTGAACCTCAGCTTTTTGGACAGTAGAGTCCCACACTGCTTTCCCAAAAGGTGAGGCAGTGCAGAGGTGCTGTGTTGGCCACCTGCACGTCCTGAAGCACCTCACGGGCTTGGTGTCACTGCTCCCAACGCCATTTCCTTCCCGTGACCCTGGCATCAGGCTCACCAGCTGTGAGCAGCACACGTCACCGGAGCCCTGGCGCTCTTCCAGGACTGTTTGGCAGAGTCAGGCACTGACCCATCCCATCTGCCTTGAGCCAGCTCGGAGCCGACCACCAGCAGACCTGGCTGGTGAAGGCACCACTGACATCCCAGCTTCCAGAGAGATCTGAGTGCTCTGCAGACCTCAGATCTCCAAAACAGCAGCCCTGAGACAACACACAGAGGCAGGTGCATAATTTCTTGGGGTTTTCTTTTACTTTTTTTTTTTTATTCCCTCCCTTCCTTTGCCACAACACACGCTTTGTATTAAATATCTTAAATATATTAATTTTTAAAAAGTATTAATAAAAAGCTACTGAAGGACACAGTTGGCAGAATGACCAAGGGCAGCGACCCATTGCAAAATATGGGGACATTTTAAAAAACAGAAAACCAATGATAACCAAAAAAATGGCATTTTTTGCATATGCACAGCTGGCTGGAATACCCTGGATTCTGACATTATTGCAAAAATGGAAGGGGAAGCAGTAGAAAAAATATATTCCATTGTACCAACCTGTATGGGGAAGGGAGTTAAGAGCAAAAATGAGGAGGCTTTAAACATTTTTGGTATTTCAGATGTTCCCTCCCACACCCATTGCCCAATCACTTTTAGTCTTTAAGCAAGTTTTCTGGCTTGGGGTAGCCAAAGAGTACAAAATCTGCTTCGTAAAGCTTGTAGAGCTGCTGCCTCCAAGCCAGTGGGATTTTGGCAAACCAGTTATCTTCCCAGCTGCTCGCAGTCCTGTTCCTGTAGCTGGGTGGGAAGCGAAGTAGCCTGTCCACTTTGAGGAGCTGCAATAAATAAGCAGCATCCTCATCCAGCGTCTCCAGCTTTCCGATGAAATCATAGTCTATCTGGCACGGGTGGCACAGGCGGTAAATCTGCCTCCAGTGCTCATTGAAGGGGGTCATCTTCTCTGTCCTGGGATCCAGTAAGTACTGGATGAAGTCAGAAAAGGAGACTTTGAGGCCTGCCCCGAAGGCCTCGCTAACAGAGGTGGGGAGGTTGGTGTGGTTGGAGTAGAGCTTTAACATGGGGATGGCGAAACGCCGGTAGAACTCCTCGTTCTCCAGCTCAAATTTGCTGCGGAAGGCGGAGATGAGGCGGACAAAAGGGTCCCGCACAAAGAGGAACTTGGTGTACTTCTTCAGCTTGATCTTCATGAGGTGCCGGGAGAACTTCCCGTAGCGGCGCCAGAATTTGTTGAACGTCAGGTGGGTGCTGGTGTTGTGGACGTGTTCCCGGGGGATGTCCAGAGGGTTCCGGTACGGGACGCCCTGGTCCAGGAGGCTCTCACTGAGCACAATCATCACTCGTTTCCAGTTGGTGCAGGCCACCTTGGGCACGTAGCAGTAGATGACGCCGTGGCGGTCATCCACGATCAGGTGGTTGAGCTCGTAGTTTGGGATGTCATCGAAGGAGCGCTCCTTGGTGGGAAAGGTGAAGCTGGAATTGGCACAAAACTCCCGCAGCGTTCTCTGCCTCTCCACCTGCAGCTTCTCTTGGTCCAGGCTGTTCCTGTCCTTGTGCGTAGACCAGTCATAGCCCCGCACCTTCTCCTCCAAATTACTCACCACAGGCTTGTTGGAGCCCTGGACAAGGAGCTGCTCTGTCTTTCGGGGGGTAGAGTTGTTCTGTCTCAGGCTTGAACTAAGCAGCTTTGCCAAAAATTCATCTACATCTGGCAAGGCTTCCCAGTCTTCACCTGCCGCGATACCAGGGATGGCTCCTGGGGAACGAGGCCTGGAGAAGGACGTGTGCAGGTAGAAGTGAGCCGTCCCCACGTTGTCCCAGTACACAATGATCAGGAGGATCATGAAGATGGAGACCAGCACCACAGAGAGACGGAGGAGCCGTGCTTTGGTCATCCTGACACCTACTGTGGTAGCTGACTTTCACCTGGATTCACCTCCGACTTGCAGAGTGAGGCTTGGGATCCAGCATGGTGCTGCAGAGCAGGATCCTGGAAAGGTATGAGAAAAAAAAAAATCAGTTGAGCCATTAATCCCCCTGATTTGGAGAGAATGACCTGGCACAATCAAGACTTGCTGTGGGGCCAGCCATCCCCATTTTCACACAGGGAGAACTCTGAGAGTACCCAGAGAGACCCTGTGGAGAAGAGCTGACTGGCCAAAAGGAGGCACAATGTGTTGCAATTTTATCAGTTTCACAGCAATCATGGCTTTTTATCAATCTCAAGCTTCTGGAGTCACATGATTTCAAGAGAAGCTCAGTTTTAATTTAAAAAAATAAGTAAAATACAATTATTTCAGGCCTAGAGCTCACAGAAGCAAGTTTGAGAGTATTAAAATATACAACCATATACAGAAAGTATGCAGAGCCAACCACCCCCTTGAATTTTACACGTATCTAACACACAAGAAAAAAGAAGGCTTAATCCATGATTTTAAATTGTGATATCACAATGTGTTCTCATCTCCCCGTGAAGGTGCTCTGTGCTGAAAACAAATTCTTTATTGGAGTTATAAACACCGGGCTGAAGATGCCACTGCCTCAGTGCCTAAAGCAAGTCCCTGCTGAGAGAACATCACTGACTTCAACACACCATCTTATCTACTCTGTGTAGATAAGTGTGAAGGCACCCAGTAGATGTTCCCTCCACAACCTTTCTTGATAGCTACTTCATTTTGTCAGGAACAGAGATTACACAAAGAGTTTTCTTACAAAAACCCCCGAAGGGACACAGCCCTGATAAGAGCCACTCATCAATAAAAATCTAAAGGAGTAATTACTTTTAACTGAACGATTTCTGAGATTAAGGATGCTCTGGTAAATCTGTGTTCGTGTCCAGACACTGTTGACTCGGGACCTCTTTTCCTCGTTTAATGTAATTTATATTTCTATCACACTCATCACTAAACTCTTGATCACCAAAGACAGGCGTGAAATCACTGTTAAAAGGGCACCTCAGATCATCTGTTCTAGAGGGTGCAGCAGGTTTGGTTTTTTTACTTCAACCAGTCGAATCTTTTCACTGCTACCTTGCTTTCCATGTGTCTCCCAGCCCCTTTCCACCAGCAAGATGCTCAAGGGAGATCCATCTCCCCACCCTATTGCATGTTTTGTGGTCCAAGGCTGCATGCAGAGGCAGGCTGGCAAACCAGCCTTGTTGTCTCCCCCAGCCATCAAGGAGCCAGTGCCTCCAGCCAGGGAAGAACAACATAGCAAAGTGAGGAGCTAAAAGTAATCACTCCAACGTCCTCCTCCCCTCCAAGCACAGTCCAGACCCTGATTGTAAACAGAGAACAGCACCTACAGACACAAAACAAGAACTGCCCTTTCTGCAGACATCCCAAATCTTTCCAATGACTTCAGAACAAACCCTGCAAACAGCAGCTCTGAAAACAAAGCCACTTCAGGGCAAGCTGTCCTGAAAAGCTTTTCAAATTGAAGGCTGGGTCTCTCTTTCTCCCAAAACACAGAGGTTGCTCCCTAGCCAGTTTACATCACCCCTAAACAGCACCAACCCCACCCTGCAGAGAGATACAGAAGAACCCAGTCCAGATATGCTGAAGTGCTGAGCTCTGTCGTTCCCAAGGAAAAGGTGCTCAGCACAGCCTTGCAGCAAATGACCTGGTAAGGAGCCCCCTGCGTGGCTGTGCTTGTGTCTCAGGGGTGCCAGATTTTAACAACCAAAGTCCAGGTTTGAAATATTAGACAAGAATTTAGTTACAAACAGGAACAATACCAGATATTGTTGCATGTTGAAGCATTAGGTCAGCTTGTCCCAAAAGACAGAAAACACAGATCTGAAGGCTTAGGGTTTCTCCACCCTGGTGTATTTATTTACACTCTGGAACTAGGGAGAGCCAGAATTTCAGCAGAGCTGTGGCCTAACATAGCTTTGCACTGCAACACCAAAAAGTGCCTTTCCTGGAGCCAGGCTCTTATTCTGCCTGTGAAGAGGAGCTGGAGGAACTGCAGACATAACGTTTTACAGTCTGCAGAGCAAGAAGCAGGTATTACTCAGCAGTAATTCTCTACGTTTAGCTAGTCAAGATTGAGGATGGAGCAGACCTAAGAAGAAACACCCAGAGAGATGAGCATGGAGCTAAACAAGAGCCAAATTACATATGTGCGTCAGCACTTCAAGCCAAGCATCTCCGTCCAGAAGCAGAAGATAATGGGGGGACGCTGCCAAGCCTTCTGCTTGGCACACTCCTGGGTTTGCATTTTGCCCAAATCTGTTCTTGCTTTCGAGCCCGTTTAGCTGCTCAGGGCAGGGACTGCTTCCCACTTTGGATGAATAGGGTGCCCACTGCGCACATAATCCCAGCACGTTGTGTTTCCAACGCTGCTTGAGACCTCTAGGCTGGCTGGAATGCAGCAAGCCTGGAAAGCTGCACGGAGCATCCTTTTCTGCTATCCCTATACCCAGCAGGGTCCACAGCCCCGGGCAGCACAGCAGCCTTCTGGCATCCCTGCAAAGCTGTCCCAGCCCAGGCGTGGACAGATCGCCCTCTCAGCAGCAGTGACAGGAGCAAACGGGACACTGTGTGTGGCACACACATTCCTGGGGCAAAGGGAAGGAGAGCTCTTCCTCAAAGCCACCATCATAATGCAGCTGTACTGAGAGCACCCCAAGGGCTCCAGCCTGCTTTCCAGGACATGCACACAGGCCTGCCAGAGAGTTCGGCTTTTCCAAGACACACAGCAGTGAGCAGCAAAAGGCTCCACTTCTATTAACTCTACCAGTGCCAGAGAGGAGCCCTGGAAAAGAGCAGTAAGACAGCTTAATTGCTCCTCAGGAGGAAAACACTGCAGAAAACAGAGTTATTCTATTGACTACGATACATCCTCTTCCTGAGCACTTCATAAAGGACGCCAAACTGAAAGGACAAATTACAGGTCTCTGTGCACATAAGAGGGAACATATCTCTGTCTTCCCCTTGCCAGAATCAAAAGGAGAAGTCTCCAGAAAGAGCCAAGAATTTACATTCAAGTTCAACCCAAAGTCACCAGCCAACAGGAACGTGCACCCGGATCCACACAAAGCTGCCTCTGTGACACGACGCTGGCAAACCGGGAAGTGGACCAAGTGCTATAATCATCCTACAGAGTCCCCTGAGCAGCCAGCCCATGACCAGCTCCAACCTGAACCTGGTCTGGCTATGAACCAAAGAATCTTCTCCCAAGCCCGAGTCAAGACTCTGAGGTCACTGTTCCCATTCTTTCCTATCACAAGCTGCCATTTCAAACAATCACCTCTCAAACTTTCATTTAACACCAGAAAGGAGGGATGCGTCCCCAGCACTCTTATTGCAAAAGCTATTGCAGATGCAACTCCTCGGGGATTTGGAAACCTTATTTCCACTTCACAGCCTGATTGTAACTGTTTATTCTCAGGGCAGATAACAGCTTAAGTAATTTGTGTCTCTTTTTTCCTCTCGGCTTTGTGCAAGGACTACATTCTTTCACAGCCTCACTGCAAAAGGAAGTAACTCCATCTTACTTGCAGGAGCAGTAAGGCCTACAGAAAATAAAGCAGCTTACACAAAGCCATGCACCAGAGACAAGGAGCAATAACCCCTCTCTGTGAACAGGCATGGTTTTGAAATGAACGTGCCTCCAAAGGCTTGGGTGCAGATCTCATCTCTTTGTGTTTCCCCAGGCCTGTCCCTCTTGCACATGGCACAGGTCAGGCACTAAGTACCAGCTCACCTCCTCCAGCACCCACTCATCCTAGCAGGTGAAGATATGGGATTTCAGGTAGCTTGCTTGGGCTTTACCTCCTTCTGAAGACAGAAAGAAGTGGAATAAGAACTTTTAAAAACGTGCAACCCCCCTCAAAAAAATTCAAATGGATATTTTCCCTTGGAGCGCCTGCATTTACCAGCAGTCACTGGACCCGTGCAGCCTTCTGTACCCACATACCATTGCACACACCTGGCACCAGTTGCACTTAGGGAATCACCAGCCTCTAGAGACATAGAACCAAGTTAATCTCCTAAAGGTGCAGGAGAACAAGCTACCACCAGCCAAAGCAGACAGACTATACCAAGAAGCAAATTTCATGTGCTTGGCCATCACTCACCTCATTGCTTCTCCCCAGCTTTCCAAAAGTCTAGCACTCTTTGCAGAGCAGGGAGGTTTTTAACCCGTGGTTACATTAGTATTACTGCACAGCATAAACAAAAAATAGGAATTGGCATTGCACGTTTCACTCCAGCTTAGCACATATACCCTGGACCCCGAACATTCTAATCTACATTCGTGGCAGTGCCTTCCCCCCCATTGCTGCCAAAAAAGCCTGGTTTGTACAGGCTTAGCAGTGCCAGTTGCCTCTTTTTTAATGTCCATACTTGGAAGCTGTCACAATAACAGTGTGTCTAAAATTTCCAGAAGGAAACTCCCAAAACGCAGCATGTCCTGCGTATCCACTACTTTTATCACAAACTTCCAGCACACGCATCTTCCCCGCCCTTACAAACGCAGGAAGCGCCTCCGGCAGCCCCGGTGCTGCAGCCCGGGCCAGCAACACTCCGGGATACTCGTTGTGTGTCAACACGGGGGCCAGAAACCAGCCCCCGACACCGGCACTGCCTGCGACCGCCTCACAAACACCTGATTCCGGCACAGTTTCCAGCCTGAGCTCGGCGGTGAAGTTTTGCGCGTGGAGTTCAGGCGGGATTAGCGGCGTTTTCCGCCGGATCTCTTGGAGCAGCGCTGAGAGCCGGGCTCTGCGCTCGGGAGGCGGCTGATTCCCGGGATGGCTCTCGGTCCCTGCCGAGCCCAGCGGCACCGGCTGCAGAGCACCGGGCAGAGCTGCTGCTTCCAGCCTCAGGCCCAGCACCAGAATCATTAAGGTTGAAAAAGACCTGTAAGATCATCGAGACCAACCCATTCACCAAACACTGTCAGCCCCGCCACCAAACCGCGACCCTCAGCGCCACATCCACGTCTGCCTCCAAGGGGACGGTGTCACCACCAGCTCCCCGGGCAGCTCCTTCCCTGCCTCAGCTTGAGGCCGTTCCCTCTCGTTCTACCTCTCGTCACCCGGGAGAAAAGACCGACGCCCACCTGCCCACACCCTCCTCCCAGGCAGGGAGCGACAAGGTCCCCCCTGAGCCCCCTTTCCCCCGGCTGAGCCCCCCCTGCTCGCCGGGGAATGTCCATCCCGGTGGCACCGCGGGGAAGGTGAAGGAGAAGCGGAGCCGCCCCGCAGAGCCCCGCACACGATGCCCCGTGTCCCGCCGGAGCCGAGCCCTACCTGGCACCGGGCAGAGCGCAGGGACGGGGAGGGGGGGGGGGACACCGCGCTGCGCCTCATAACCGGGGCTGGCCCGGCCCCGGGGCGGCGCCGCCTCACCGCGCCCCGCCCGGCCCCGCAGGCACCGAGCGGCCGCGGCCCCGCGCTCACCTCCCGCCGGGGAGCCTTCGCCTCCCTCCTCCTCCTCTTCCTCCTCCTCCTCCCGCTCCTGCTCCGCCCGTCCCGGTCCCGGCGCCGCCGCCTCTCGCGAGACGCCGGCGCGGGGGCTCCCCGCGGGGCCGCGCAGGCGCCGCTCCGCCCGCCGGGGGCGGCCCCGGCCCCGCTCCCGGCCCCGCTCCCGGCACGGGGATGGGGGACACGGAGGGAGCGGGACACCCGGGGACGCCCCTCGGGGCCCCCCGCGCTGGGGAGGCGCTGCCGGACCCTCTGCGAGCGCCGCCGCACGGGGAAAAAATAAATAAATAAATAAATCAAAGTGTTTTCTTGTGCTTTCTCAGCACGAGGAGAGGGTCCGACAAAAGGGGTGAGGCGTCTTGGAGCATCTCTCTGGAAGCTGGGTTTGTTCAGCCTTCTGGTCCTTCGAGTGCTTGCGGGGACGTGTAGTTCCGGGCTTGGCTCAGGAACTGCTGGCACAGGTTTATCTTATACACACTCTGCTTATTTTATCTGTGTGCTCTTTTTTTCTTTATATCTTTGTTTATCCAGAAGAATCAGCCCTGGGAACAAGTGTTCCTGACCTAGTTCACCATCACACTTCTGCTTACTGTTTCATAAGGAAAATGGGCTGCTTGCTGGACCTGTTTACACACCTGCATTGCATCCCCACCTCAGGGATTTAAGACATTAATAAATGCAAGTAATTAAGCTTCCTCATCCCTGGACTGAACTATCCCTCATCTTCCCCACAGCAAAGCAAGGCTCATGGAGGAAGAGGGAGCCTGCACAATGTCGCCCGGTCAGAAAGAGCATGTAGGAGAATTCTTTGCAAGTGCTACAGCTGTAAAAAAAGGCTCTTCCTCCATTTCAAAAAAACCACAAACCTACCTGAGATTGTCACCTTCGATACTTACAGGAGGGAAGACACTCCTGTATGGAGCACAGAGTCACCATTCAGTGCAATGACCAGAACCATTTTATTTGCATTACATTTAATAAGCCCCTTATGGAACAGGCTGCTGCCTGGAGACTTTTGTCCCAAAAAGAAAACCACATTCCCACAGTTTACCTCCAGGCTAGTAGCTGTCATCAGGGTCTTCACTTATCACCACACTGCCTCTCTGGCTGCAGCCAGGTCTGAAATGCTCTGCAGATACACGAGAGCTTAGAGCAATCTCACAGCCAAACATCTGCTCACCCAAACAGCATTCCAGGCGTGCATCACACCTCCCAGCTTCACAGCAACATGCAGGGACAGCAGGGAAGAATGGGGAAACTATTCCTCAGGCATTTATGTTTGTTTTTAATAGTCAGGGAGCCTTTGGGATGCAGGAGTGGCATCCATACCTTTGCTCTGGGAAAAAAAGGCAGGTTGGTCTCAATGCTGATATCTTCTGGGAGGCGAACAGTGCTGGGAAAATGAGGTTTTCCTCTTGAACTCTCTTAACACCCTGCTTGTCTTAAACTCAAGCTAACAGCTAGAGCACACAGTACAGAGCATAGACTTGAAGTAGGGATAGAGAAAAAGTATTCTACAGCATATAAGGTCCTTCTCCTCCCTGCTCACCTCCCCTCTGCTTTTCAGCATCATGACACAGAAGCCAAAATACATTTTAAGGCACATTTCTCCTGCATCCACTTCCTTGACTTCCAGCAGTCTTGAAATTGCAATCCCTTGGGGCCACAAAGAGTTCCTGCTCCCTGGGTGACTTGTATTTAGTCTTGGGCTGGCTCCCCAGGCGGGCAACTGGCTGCAGCTTTTGCCGCCTGCTGGCACCATCTGCAGGCCCTGCAAGCGAGGGAAGATGAAGAACTTAGTCAAGTTTCTCATACTTTAATTTGAGTCTCATTTCCAGTTGGAATGGGGAAGAGACAGATTGCCACAGGCTGTGGAGGGGCGAGTTTGGCAAAGGCACTGGGATCTGCATGTTGCTGCCTGAAGAAGATCCCAAGGTGACACCTTGGAAGCAGTTATGTTGACGTGTGGCTAGCTGATATTAAAATTTTGTCCTTTACATATGGATTAGACTGGGATTATGAGCACCTCTGAAAATGTTATTTCCTCTTCCTAGGAGGTTATTTTTGGCTAAGAGGGAGATGTTCCTTCTGGAACATTGCCCGTGTCATCTGTTGCAAAGAAAAAAGGCTTAAAACTTGGCCGCAAAACCTCTGCTCATGTGACTGCTTTCCCAACTGGACCATTTGTGTTGCATTTACAGCTCTTTTGGTTCAGATTGCAACAGAACAAGTGCTGAAGAGTATCACAGTGCCTCCTGAGCCAGCCAACCTGGTATTTCATGCACTCACCCTTGACTTGTTTCTGGAGGTCTTGTCCTTTGACATGATCAGCATTGCTGTGCTGGGTGGCACTTGCAGGAGAGTTGCCTGTTGGCAGCACCTCAAGTGAAGTCCCCTCTGTCAAAGGCAGGGAGAGCTTTGTTATAAACAGTGCGAGCAGAGCAGAGTTTAAAAGCATTTTGCAATGTGTGAGTTGCTAATAGCTAGCCAAAATAAATTATAGCATTGTAAATCAAAAGTTAACCATTTTTTAGTAAAAAAAGTTAGAAAAACTAAGGAGGATCAGTTACACACCTTGCCAGAATGGGGAAGGATTCTGGCAATATTTCAATAGGATTTGGGTGTCCAGTTCTCCTAAACTCATCCTGGCCTTGTGTACCTGCACAAGGCAAAACAACTGAAGCTAACAGATGGTCAGCGCAGCTTGTCATGTCTTGGTATCCTTGCTGAGGTTTGGATGTGAAACACAGACTAAACTGAGATCAATCACTTGTTGCACATAAACGCAACTGAACATTAATTCTTCCCCATAGGTTACAGAGGCAAAGCTGAGGCAGTGGCCTACAAAGGATGTGCTTTCTTACCCATCAAAAATCTACTTAGACCATATAAAAAGCAATCAGATCAGCTTACTAATCGTTCTGATCATTAGCATTTACTTTGGCTTATTTCTCACATGACAATCCATCTTCAACAGAGCTGGTGCAGGATGTCACCATCTGTCAGAGCTCATGTCAGGCACAGACAAATCTCTCTGGCCCCTACCTGACTGGTGGCTGGCAGGAACCCTGACCTTTGTGGAAATGGATACGCTTCTCGCAGCTTTTGACTGATGGAAGAGGCTGGCTCGGCGCAGATGGTTCTCACAACCTGTGTCTGTGTTGGGGCTTGAGGGAGTCCAGGGCTTAGCATTTGAGACCTGAAAGACACCAAGTGGAGTTAACCTCCGTGGTGATGTCTCTGACCTCTGACTGTTGCCACATTGTACCAAAAAGATTCCTTTCCCACCTGACCGGCTTAGCTTGCTCTTTAGGCACAAGGTCAAGGGTAAAGATATTTAGAAGAAGGATAAAGATATTTAACTTATTTGCCCATGCAGTTTGTACTACATTTCTCTTCCTGTGTTTAAAAACCACCCTATCTTCACTGGGTCTATGCCTTCTGCTCAACCCATCCCCTTCAGAAAGAAACACAAAGGGAGTTTGTGTTCCTACCCTGTGGAAGTTCGGTTCAAGAGAGCGAGATCTTTTCTTTCTGGCTGTCCTCCCAGCAGACACCTCCTGGTCTCTCCTGCTCCTCAGCTCTCCCCTGGCTGGGGAGCACAGCTGGCTCCCAGCTGTGGGCTCCAACAGCAACCCTCCAATACATGCCCTGTCTCTTGTCTGACAGTCTGGGGTAGAACTGGCCTTTGGATACTTCAGCTCAAGCACATCCTCCCCAGAGGTGTGGACTGGGGTGGCTTTGCTCCCAGGGTCTCTGTGCTGGGCTCTGGAGCGGCGACTGGCTGCAATGAGGGAGATGCATTTGGTGCTGGTGGCAATTTCCTCCAAGGTCTCTGGACTCAGTAGAACAGCAGCAATGTCTGCAGGTGACTTTTTCCCATGGAAGCCTAGAGAGGTGGGGGAGTGCAGCCTGGGAGTCGACTTCCCTGCAGCAACATCTGTTGGTTTCTGCTAAAAATTAAAGCAATTGCAGCGTAATTTGCTTTTCATTCAAAGCTTTTATACTCTCCCCCTTCAAAGCACTTTGAAACACTTGGAAGACATTAAATTTCACCTGAAATATTGTTACAATAACTTCTGTGCACAGAGAAACAAAAGCAAAGCTTTTTGACTGTGTATCTTCCATACACAGCCATGGCTACAGAGTCAGTCAGCCAGTGAGCAAGGAACTGATGAGCTCCTAACTGTCCCTCCTCTTCCAGGGTGCTGAGTGAACTGGACACACTGGAGGTGGGTGATTCACACGGAGTGCCTAAATTGGAGAAGGCAGTTAAGCCTTGGCCTCTTAGTTAAATCCCAGGTTTTAAACCCAAGGCCAGTGCTCTAGGAGCAATTTTACCACCTTCCTCACATTACACTATATTTAGCTGCTGTGCATGTTTTTGTCATCACAAGAGCAAGGTGCTTTCCACATCAAATGTGCCTTGAATTCAGTTCCTGCCATACTGACCTGCCGAGCTGGGCTTTTTGGCAAACCAGAGAAAGCTGGGCTGAGATGGGTGTCCAGAGACCCCTCCTTCCCACAGGGTATTGTTTTAGATGATCTGCAGCTGCCACTGTGAACAGAATATGCCAGCAGGTTATGAGATGAAAGCACAGGCCCCTTATCAACAGGGAGAGATGCAACATGTTTAGCTGAGAGCTCTCAAGCTGTGGAGAAAGCCAGAACCATGGTAAACATGATAATAAAGAACACAGCAAGGAATACTTCAGGATTCCTGAAGGAGGGATATTTTGTCCCCTGATCCTCACAAACTTTGCTACTTTATTTGGTTTAAATGCTTGCCCACCAACAGAAGCAAATTGAAACTTGTCCCATAGCCTCTCTGCAGAGAAGGCTCCTGCTAAAACATGGAGCTGATTTGCAAGAACAATGTAGCAGGAAAGTCTCTTCTGGCAGATTCCAGTTTCTAGAGGTCCTTCCAGTCTATCTCCCAGCTTTGCCGACTTAGCTGGGAGCTACCAGGTCTCTGTGCCCTAGAGAATAAGTCTAATAAGGAGAAAGACTCACATTACCTGTCTGACTCAAGGGTGATGGAGGGAATGTCAAACTTCACTCCCCAGGGAATATCCTTCATGCTCCCAGGCAGACCCTTTCTGATCTCATCTTTATTAGGATCCAGATGCTGACTTACATCCAGAGAAGGGCTTTTGTGGGGCTGCAGGAAAAGGGAAGAATGAGACCCTCAGCAGATTTTTCTCACTGTAAAGCCCCTTCTGCAGCCCAGGCTCTCAGCCTGCATCACAAAGACACTCTTGATACCCCATGTGCTTCTGCATAGTTCCAGCCACCTGCTATTTGCTCCCCTCCTGTAGAGGGGCACTCAGAGTAGTTTAATTCCTCATATAATAACATGACTAACATTAAGTTTATTATTCAAGGTGAAACCCAACCCCTTGCCCTGTTCATTCTAGACAACCATAATAAACAGGAGACGCTGGTGCTTGGACTCCCTGCTGAAGGCTGGCAATTTCCTGGCAGCCCCTTACTGTCTCAAAACACTGTTTTCCAAAGAAAAAGGGGCCAGCAGCATCTTTCCATTCTGTCAGGAAAGATCTGAAGGTCTCAATAACAACTGTGCCATGAGCGAGTAGATGTCTCTGGGTAAGAGTCTCCTTCAGCAGTCCCTTGGAGTGCTGCATGTTTGGCCATCTAACCTTTGCTTTTCTCTTTGCAGCCAAACCAGTTCTCTCTCAAATCTGACACAACAGAAGCTGGGTCATTCACAGCACTGCCTGGGTGCTTCTGTGCTGCTAAAAGCCCTAATTCTCCAAGGCAAGGGGAAGGAGGGAAGGAGAGTAGAGCTCCAGAGGCAACATGTTCATAAAACAAACTGTGTGCAGCTTCTGACAAGCACCAGGACCCAGCCAGGTTTTGTGTGTGAATCCATGGCCATGACAACATGGGACAGAGTGGATTCTCCAGCACAACAGGCTGCTCTGCCTTACCCTGAGCATGCTGGACATCACTGAGTGTAGCAGCAGCAGGCGGTTCAGCACCCCCTCCTCCAGCTCAGAGAGGTGCAGGTGGTGTAACCTCTCCAGTGTCTCTGGGACAGGAATGTTCTGGGCTGGAGCAGAGATAAGGAGGAAGACTTAAAAATAACTCCTAGAGAAACAACTGAGAACTGTGAAGTCATGACACCCAAGACCATGTTTTCTAGATTGATTGTTCTCCAGTTTGCCATCAGAAAACAAAGCTTGGAGATAAGGACAAAGCAGGAGAAAAGGTGCTGCTTTACCTTTTATCAGCATATGCTGCTGCTGAATAATTTCTTCACAGAGTAACAAGTGCTGCTGCAGTTGCTGGATCACAAAATCCTTCTGGCACAATAGATTCTCCCTGTACAGTGTATTTGCCTGCAGCTCTGTGTTGCCAAGCTGAAGCTCATGGGCTCTGCAGAGAAGCCTGAGCACCTCCTGCTGATCCTCACTAGTGATTTGTCTGGGGAAAAACTCCTCCATCTGGGAAGCTTTTTCCTTGGCATTTGCTAAGTGCTGCTCCAGCTCTGTCTGAAAAAGACAGATAGGGGTTTGCCAAAGCAGCTCAGCTTCTTGGGGCAACAAAGGCATTTGAGCAAATCTTTGCTGTGTCCTTCATGCTGAGATTGAAGTAATATCTACAAGAAGTATTTTGTATTTCGCTTGTTCTACTACCAGCCACCATATTTCAGTCATGGCAGATATATACAGATGCACAATCCTCGCCTAGAGGAACTCAGATGTTAATGGGCACTACCCAAAAAACAATGACTAAAAGCAATTACCAACACATTGAACAACCAGTGAGTGACAAACGCTCAAAATGGGAAGGATTAGCTCACTTATAGATAATATAAGTCCAGTGGGTGCTTTTCTCTTATTCTAAAAACCACAAGGACACGGGGATGATGCAAAGACGGATCTTCCTACGCTGCTTCCTTCAGCAGCCCAAATTATTTAGGAGTCCAGCTGCCCTACTGCTTCTGTGGTGCGAGCCCAAATCCACATGAACCTCTGAGTTATGCTGCTGCCATCCTGCCCTCAAGCACCCACCAGGAAGAGGCCAGACTAGAAATCCTAAGGGCACCTTTACCTCCTCACCTTCAGGGCCGCTGTCTTGCGCTGTTCTGCCAGCAGCAGGTTGATCTCTTCTCTTGCCACTGTAACTTCATGCGGTTCGGGTGAATCCATGACATCCACTTCCCTGTCTTCCTCCTCCATGTTTTCTCCTTTCTCCTCCGTTGCTGGCATGTCATCCTTACATGCAACCTGAGCCTTCTCTTGTTCCCAGCTGCCAGCCAGAAAAAGAAAGGAACTTCTGGGACATAGTGACATAGCTCTACCGGTGCATAGCCGTCTATTGTGTCTGTCCAGCTTGTTCTTCCATGGCAGCAGCAGAACTAATTAGTCCAGGCTGCTTTGGAGCTGGACAAACCACTCAGAAGAGCACAGTTAGCTTCCTCCCCTTTGGAAATCTGTAAGACAGGCCTCCTATGTGTTTTTTACATGGGAAGAACAGTGCTTTTCCCCACTTTTAGTCTTGAGCCTAAACTCGATGCAATATGTGCTGGTTGCATTATGAAGCTACAGCTACTCACTTCCCATGGTGAGTTTGGAGGTCCCTGTATACACTGTGCTGGAAGCTAAGGAGGTACTCACTCAGCAATTGTTAGGAGGTGCCTGCAGGTATCCACGTGCAGCTCAATGTTGGTGTTTTCCAGCTCCATCAGGCTGTGACGCATCTCCATCTGCTCCCTGAAAGCCCCGATCAGCTGCGCCCGCAAGGTGCTCATTGCTTGGCTGCTGGGTGCCTCAGAGCCCTGCTGCCTCTCTGCTGCAGGAAAAGGCATTTCTGAGCTGACATTAGGCCAGGTGAAATTCTGTGAAGTCCCCCCAAAAACTACTCTGGGACCAAGTCACATGTTAAAAGACATTCATTTACAGGACTCTGCCTCATTCTGCAGTCTTGTCAAGTTCGTCACGTACTGAAGAAATCTGGTATAGCTTTATATTATTAGCAATAAATAGGGCTCATTGCCATGCTTTTGTGAATATTAAGAGGATACTGCATTGCAGGGACATCTCTTCTGCCTTTCCACCCACCAAAACCAAAAAGGTATCGGTTTTCTGTGCTTGTTATCTAGAAATGACCTTGGGTACTGGTAGCAGAGGCCTATTATATCTCATGTCTAGTCTGTCAGAGAACTTGACTATTTTTATTTCATTTCTTGCCAGGTTCACTGTCAAAAGGAACAGTCCCTAAGGCAGAACAATCAGTGTTTTAAAATCTTTGCCCTGCCTGTCTCTCTGTTTTTTTCTTTCTTTAATTACATGCAACGAACCATAGAGCAGAGCTTGGTGTCCTGATACAGCCTCAGAGCCCATGATGACGCAGGCTACAACAACTCGGTCACCTCTCTGTGACAGACAGAACTTCCCCCAGCAAATGCCACCATTTGATGTCAAATCTCTTTTCAAGGGCAGGTTTGTGAAATGTAACACATTTTAATGTTGATGGAGATGCTGAGAATGGTAGTATCCAGAGTCACACGGTACAGCAGAGAGAGGCTCCTGCAGAAAAACAACCTCAGCTCCCCCACCTGCCTCCACTGCCCATTGGACTCTGTTTTCCACTTTGCTTCTCTACAAGCATTGCTGAGCTTCCCCCAGCCGTGTCTGCACGGACCCACCAGGCACTGCCACAACCCACCCACACAGCTCCTCTCCCGCTCTCGTCCTTCCAGACACTCCAGAACCATTCCAGCTCCTGGCTCTACCTTGCAGAACCCCGAGGTCAGGGCCAGCTGCACTTTTCTCCTTCTCCTGGTTCTCGACCCTTGCCTTCAGATGCTCGATCTCCCTGCGGAGCTCCGCGATGATGCCGGTGTACTGGTCCATGTGGTAGGAGACGTTCCGCAGGTTACACTTCACCTGGGGAGCCAGAATAGGTGAGTGTTGGTCCCACCATTGGTACAAGGGCTGCAAACAAACCCAGGCTTTCAGTTGGAGGGCACTGAATCTTGTGATGGGAAAGGATTTTCCCTCGTGAGTGGGGAGACTAAGTTAGTGGTTTTCCCTAATCCTTGGAAATTCCCAAAACATGACAGAGAAAAGCCAGGGAGCCTGTGTCCACCAGAAAAACACATAGATCCAGAAGGGAGAAAAACCTTGTTGTAGATCACTGTTCATCTTCCTTCACCCCATGAACATCTTCATTTTATTCTTCATTGCTATAGGCCTTTAGTTCCTCTCCCAAGCCCAGCATCCCCACTGGGACATTCCCAATACACTGTCATCATCTTCTATCCATCATTCCTCATGTTGCGTACCCAGATCCATACCAGGCACATCATCCTCTGCCTTTCCATTATTCTGCCCCCTTCTTTTCGCCTTCAGATTCCTCTTCTCATTCACAACCCAAACTATTTTCTTTCCACTGTTCCCTTCATCTGTATTTCTTCTCTTACTCACACTGAGCCCCTATACCAACCTGCACTGCCCCCTCCTGAAGTGTGTTCTCCCTTCACCCACCACATCTTCTATTTCCACTTGAAAGCTTTTAGTCATAGAGTCATGGAATGGTTTGGGTTGGAAGGGACCTTAAAGATCATCTCTAAGACAGGGACACCTTCCACTAGACCAGGTTGCTCCAAGCCTTGTTCAACCTGGCCTTGAACACTTCCAGGGATGGGGCAAGCACACCTTCCCTGGGCATCCCATGCCAGGGCCTCACCACCCTCACTGAATCTCTAAGCCCAAACTCCTTGGGACTGGTTTGCTCTGGTACCTGTGTCTTGATGTTTTTTGCTCGGTAGGCATAGATCAGGGTCATTCGAGATTCTTCAAAGGACGAACTGGCTGGGCTGATGTGTGCAATCATAACGGTCCTGCTGTTGCCCCCTAAGGAATCCTGGAGGGATGCAATGTTGATGTGGTTGGTAGGGATGTGACAGGGTTTTGCTGCTCAGGGGTAACCACTGTGTCTGGGTACCCCTGCAGTTCATTGAGATTCTGATGGAGAATCCCAATTAAGAGTGAAGGAAGTGCTGGTAAAAGACCATTCATTAGGCCCTCTCACCACCAACAGCAAAATCAATAAGTAATTAACTTGCTACAAAAGAAGAATTTTTGCAAGAGAATTGCAATTTCCACAAATGCATTGGCAGCTTCTGAATTCCACTCACAACAGGAGCCTTGAGTTTCTCTCCATCTCTCCTCCTCCCCACTATCCTCTAGAAAACACATCTGTCATGCAGCAGCAGCGATAGCTCAGCACCAAGGCTTGAGGGGAGGTTCATAAATGAGGTTGTAAAGGATCCATAAAATAACCAGCGTGGCAAAGAGTGTGTCTGCAACCTTTCTGATTTCCTAAGGGAGAGACAACTTGTGACAGCACACAGTCACTCTCAGTCTTCCTTCCTCGTACCCCAACAAATTTATTGGCCAATTTCAGCCAAATCTGATAGAAGGGATAAAACATTCAAAGGCAGTAAGTTAATTTAAGAAATCCCTGGTCACTTGTAAGCTTTGAGATGTACGACCCAAATCTTTAGGATTGCTTTAACCCTACAGAAAGTCCTCCCTTAATCACAGAGATCACGTGTAAGAGGCACAGCTCTGTCCAAGTCAAGCCCTGATGCATCGCAAAGCTCACGCGAGATCCTGGAGGAGCATTCCAAGCTGGATAATGGCAATGCACAGAGACAGTCAAGGATCAGCCCTCAAGCCCCGATCTGAGCAGTGATGCCAAGCCCCGTGCTGGGTGCAGGGGGCTGTGCCCCACCTTCAGCAGGCGGGTGAGTTTGCTGTCTCGAAAGTTGACAAACTGGGCCCGGCTCCCGCCCTTCTCGCTCAAAGCGTTGATGCAGTTGCCTAAAGCCAGCAGGGAGCGGTTGATGTGGGCTCCTTCCTTCATCCTCTTGCCCCGGTTCTGAATCTGTTGGGAGGAGAAAGTGGGAAGAGGGACAGACAGACAAACCCCATGCTTGAGAACAGTGGGGCTGCACCTCGGGAAGACCCGATGCAGTGGGGCTGCATCACTGGGGTCAAGGTTTGGATATCAAAGCAATGTCTCCTGTGAAAATCAACCTGAGGCATGGGTGTGCTGGTAGGAATAAGTTTCTTGGAGTATGACCCAGGTTTGACCTCTTAGTTCTTAAAAGATAGCTATTAATTATCTCCTAAAGATTATTTCAGAAATTAAGGTGCATAACTGCATCACTCCAGAATTCCTGGTCTCAGTAAAAATACTTGGTATGTAAAATCTCTCTTCCTCAAATCACCTCCCCAAGTTCAAGCAATTCCTCCTTCCCATAGGAGCCAGCTGACTTATTTTCCACCCACCAGCATCCCTCTATTCCACCAGCACCAGCTTTCTTTCCAACAGCCCAGCCAATCCTTGCCTAACAAACCACAGCTTCTCTTCAGATGTGAAATTCGCTGCTGTTTTTTTCAGACCTGAGGGAAGGCTTGAACCCAAAAGCAGATTTACATTTTTCCCATTACTGCAGCTGGCCTAATAAAAGGTATCACCAATATCCCCGCACTGAGTCGTTATTTTCAGGCTGCCTCAGGTACAAACTACTGCTCTGAAGCAGCAGAGAAGCGCACAGTGCTGCCCCTCACCCTGGGGCTGAGGGCAGGCAGACCCCGCACAGCAGGCCAGGGGATCGAGCCAAGTCTCACCAAAAGCTGCTGAGTTCTGGCCGTACCTGAGCTGCTCTCTCTGACCCTGCCAAGTCGACCATGAAGAGCTTCCCAACCCTCACTTCCTGGCCAGTCTCCTTCCCTCGGCTCCTCCGTGTCACTGTCACCTGCAGCACCGCGTGCGAGCGGGAGGACGCCCCGTTGGCCGCCGTGGGCTCCTGTGTGCGCTGCTTGTTGCCTTTCATCAGCAGCTGCGTGATCTGAAGGAAGCAGAAGAGCCCATGGACATGCTCAGCTCTGCCTGAGCCACAGCGCAGCATTCCCTCAGACTGAACCCCTCACCCAGGGCACTGGCAAACTCCGTTCTGCTCGTGCAGGCAGGGCTTTGCTGTTGGTTTGCCCCAGATCTCTCCCTGTGGCTCGTGGGGAGTGCGGGTGTGTTGTGTTTGGGGCTGTTTTCTGTGAGGCCTGTTTATCTCATGTCCAAGGTACATGTTTAAGTGCACATCAGTGTCGCTCAAGGGGTTTAGTTAATTCTTCTCACTCTCCAAATGGTTGTTGACACGTGTACACAAATCAAAGCACTCTTGCCCTTCCCGGAACGCAGCGTGCACCCTGGGGAGGCAGAGCTAGCAGATGGACAGCTGAGGATATTACCCTGGTTCCTACACCTCATTTGACTCCCTGATCAGCCATTTTCATGTAATTCATCACATTAATCCAGTCCCACCAATGTCCTGCTACAAAATGTCCTTACTCCTGAGTAAGCACAGGCAATAGGAAAGTGTAAAGAAATCTGAAAGCACTGCTGCACGAAAGCACAAACACCCTCCCTTTCCCCTCGCTGCAGACCATAGTACCTCCTGAGCATTTGTAGTGGAGACTTCTGTAATTCCTGCTATCTGGATGCTGCCTCTGGAGTCCTCTCTCAGGTCTAAGAACCCCGAGGATGGGTTCAGGAGGTCACGGATCACTTCATTATAGATCTGAGGGTAAGAAATGGCAGGTTGGTTTCAGACTAGCCCTGGGTCCTTAGGGTTGAGCTGATCCTGCATTTCAGTGGACAGACTCAGACACTCCACTTCCCATTACAGCTGCTCCACAGAGGCTGGATCCAAGGCAGCACAGACCTCACCTCCAGGTAGGACATGGAGACTGTGTAATCCATCTCCTCAGCAGTGGCTCCAAGGCCCTTGAAGAGGTCACCAAGAGCACGGATGTAAATCCCTGGTTCACTGTCTGTTCCCAGCATTGTGTAGGTTTTTCCTGTTCCTGTTGAAGATACAGAGAGCAGCAGCAAAGCCCAACTTCCACTTGAGAAAGTTTCCACCACAAATGATACCTGGTTTCCTAGGGATATCTGTGCTTTACCCCCTAATTTCCACCAGTTACTCCAGTTTCTCATGCTCCAATGACACTGCCTGAGGAGAGACATGGTGTGTGCCAACCAAAAAGAGTGGGCAGAGGCCTGGCAGATGGGCAGACAGGTAGGGTAACTGCTCACCGAGGTGTTCAGAGCAAGAGTAGAAATATATTTTCATATACTCTGTTCTGTATAAATGCTTTCTACAGCTACATCGGTTCTCCTGAGATCAGCCTCCAGCATTGCACAGATGCCCTTATTACCTCCTCCTTTTAATGGGAAGATTTGTCTCTACTGAATTCTACCTCAATTAAGTGACTTTTCAAATAAGGCAGCTTCACTGTTACTTTGGCATTTCAGTGAGGTTCACACTTCCCAATGAGAATGGTATTTTAATGCTTCACTCTTGTCCTCATAGTAAGCACTTAATTGGCTCAATATTTCTGGCTTTCACTGTGGTATTTTATTCATCTGGAGCAGTACAGCTACAGGAGCTACTTTACCTGTCGGACCGTATGCAAAAATGGTTGCATTGTATCCAGAAATAACTCCTTCTATCAGGCTTTTGGTCGTGGACACATATACTTCCTCCTAATTCAGTCAAAAAAAAGCACAGATTTTCGGTCAGGCATAACAGCTGTCCAAATATCCTATAACTAATTGCATTCCCCATTATTTTCTCACTTTATTTTAGAAATTTCCTGGGCTTTGGAAGGATTCGCAAGCTGTTTGAATTCTGATACATCATCAAAGTGAGCAGAAAAGCACAGAGGTTTATTGAATTTTCTAAAGACAGGTAAGATGCAGGAGCCTACTGAAAGAAACAACCTTAAATATGATTATTTTCTTGGACTCTGAACATGAAATACTGTGTCTTTTTCTTTGTGTCTGCTGAAGAAGGGAATAAATTCTCTCCATGACCTTATCCTTTATGGAGAAGTGCCACTGGGCCTCCAAAAATGTAGCATACAAGGGTGCCACTCTGAAGCTGGATGTGAAAGAGAACACAGATGACCAAACTGCTGTGAGAAGCAAGGCTGTGGTGATCACAAAATGCAGGTGCTGATTAAATCCTCACAGCGTACCTCATACCTGTCTGCAAAACATGGCTCAGTGAGGGCACCAGACCTCCCTCCACGAGCCTGTAAAACCACAGAGGCACAGGGAAGAGCTGTGTGAGCAACAGAGCCAAAAACACGACAGTGATCTCATTCCCCAGAGACCTCAGGAGACAAAGCTCTTCATCCCTGCTCAGGTCTGTTGCCCCTGGGGAGGCCAAAGCAGGAGGCAGAGGCAGCCTGAACGCTGCACGTGTCTCCCTCCACTTGTCTGGCAAAAGGAAAACCCTCACAGCCCTCTCACCTTCAGCACTGTCACCTTTTATCTGGGTGACATGTGGCCTCTGGGCCGTGCAGTTCTACTCACCTGCCAAAAACATTCATCTAAGCAGGGAAAACAACTGTAGCGTTAAGCCTTTGGATTAAAAAAAGGGAAGGCTGTTACCTGGGTTGCTGTGTGTTCAAAAACCATGTCAAATACAAAGGTTTTTTCTCGGGATCTGTTGGCTCGCAGGATGTCATCTGGATCTTCACTTGGATCCATCAGGACCACCCTCTATTACAGGACAAAGTCAGAAGATGAAACGTTAGGTCTGGGCTTGGTTAACAGCCTGTGGGGATTCCTTGCAGCACTATCCCTTGGCCAGGGGAATGCTGCACTACAGCTTTGCCTGGAAAACACTTATACACACAATGCTGAGGCCGACAGACTTGGTTTTGCAAGTGATGTTGCAACTCCTGTAATTTGGAGAACTGCAAAATGCTTTGAACGTCTGTTGAGCAGCGGAACGGTTGCTGGCATTGGGCAAGAACAGCGGCTGCAGGGACATGACATCCAACAGGCCCCCATGCAGGCAGGGGGGGACAGGACCTCTTACCTCAATTTTCAGCTACGATTCAGACAGGAATTATGAAAGAAAATAGTCAAGTTCTTCAGGAGAAAAATTGCCTAAAGTCGTCTGCCAAGGCCTTTTGTGCAGCAGGACTGATCGAAATATCTGCGTTGCTCAGGGACAGAAACTTCATTTCATTTCTGGCTTTTATGAAGGAAAAAACAAAGGTGGGAGAGGAGTTGCAGCAGGTTACAGAACTGGTTCTGTTTCCTTTCAGTCCTTTAGGATCTATTTTAGTACATGATTATCAGAGTGGATTATTACTGTGGAGAATGGGTTTCTGCTCCACTGAGATGGCTCATAGGGAGATGCTCAAGGCTCAAGGGAAGGACAGAGAGCCCTGTGTCTCCTGCTCCAGAGCAGCTTTCACTCTCTCCCAGGTAAACAGATCATTAGATAAGCAATTAGAGCATAGATCAACCACTACTTGACTGACAGAATAACTGCATTGGTGCACCAGGAGAGAGACAAGTATCCAGGACAGGTGCCCATGGAGTTCAGAAAATGTCAAAACTTTGGGTTTTCTTTTTCTTCTGCATTTCCTGCTAAATTCCAAATCTCTAACAAGTATCTCCTTGATTTGCAAGTTTTCAATTAACAGAATTACTTTTTTGTTGTTGCTTTTTAAAAATTCTTTAGTTTTCACTGGTCCAGCTCAGGCCTTAAGAACATGAAGCAACACAAGAATAAACCCCAAAGGGAACTCCTGGTTTGTCCTCAGCAGCAGGATTTGCCTGCAAAAGACAGACTGACACTTAATCATGTGCACATGCAACTGTGACAGGCAAGAGCAGAGCTTGGAGAATGAGGTCAGCATGTTTCCTTAAGAAGTTTAGAAGCCTTTACTAACACTTTCAGGCCTCTTTTACTGACTTCTTGTAACATCCAAATTTTGCTCACAGTGTATCCAGGCATCCAAAGAGTCCTTTTCCAACCTGGGGCTACTGCCTGGTCTAGCCAGCAGTATTCTAAAAGCACAAATCTTCTGCTATTGCATGGAAGCATTAAAACATAACAAGCTACTAGCAGAGTCACTTTTGAGTTAGAGTTAATAAGCAGACAGAGGCAGTTCTAAATGAGTTCAGCTGGGAGTAAAAATAGAAGGGAACATAAATGCAAATCAAAATACACCAGGAAATCTAAGTACTTCAATTGCCCAGTCAATTAATTTGCTTTCATAATTACAGTTATTTGCATTATTAAGAGAAAAGCATTCTCATAGACAGAAGTTACTCAGACTAATGCAATGCACATTTCCTTCCCAGATTTCCATTAGAGAAAATAGATCTTGGGGCAGATGATGCAAGTCTGAATAAGCTGCATAAAAATAAAACTGATATCCTTGTGAGATTAATGGCTGCTTTAAAAATAGAAAAGAAAAAAAAAGGTATTTCACGGGTAAGGTGCTAAACAAAAATTGCATTTGTAAGATAATCCATAAAGGGGAAAGAGAGATTCATGTTCTCTTTGCTTCAGAGGGCTTCTATCATTTGACTATTGAGTGGAGACCAGATATATTACAGAATTAGTCTGTGTTCAGAGATAGATCAGCTGAAGCACGAAAGAAAATAATGGGATTTACATTGAAAATGGAGGCAAATAACAAGGACACAATAAAAATACATAAACAGATATAGCAATGTAGAAGAGGTAAGTGGAGGCCTCCTGCAATTCCTGCCTCTGAAAAAAGGGGAGCAAGAGGTGGGAGATGCAGAACTGGAAAAAAGAGGTGCCATTGCATGGGAAGCTGCGTCCCTGCCGTGTCCCAGCAAGGGCAGGGGTTTTGCAGGATTTGAAAGCAGGTGCGAAGAGCCAGAGGCTTGGGGTGGCCCGTGGGGTGCCCGGCAGAGTCCCCAGTGCCCGTGGTGGGGGTCCCCAGCTCACCTGCTCGCCCACTCTGCGGGCAGCGAGCGCAGCTCCCTCCTCCACTTCAGCCTCACTGAGGGGTCGGATGCGAAGGGCCACCTGCACACACAGCACACACAAGGCTTGCCTGTGCTGAGGCTGCCCAGACACACCTGTAGCAGGGCTCAGCTCTGAGCAGGCACCAGCAAGGGCTACAGCTTCTCGCTGCATCTCTTCTGCTGATCAAACTCAAAACCTTAAAGCTTAAGGCCTAAAAGTTTAAGAAAGTTTATAAAGTTTAAATGAGTTCATTCTCTCGTGATTTGCACTTTTATCTTGACAAATTCTTCCTCCCTCTTCCCCCGTTTCTGCCTCTAACACAGCAAGACTCCGACTGATTGACAAAGAAGGTGGCAGAGTGAACTCAGCCGTGTCATTGCGGCTGCCAGAGGGAACCTTCGGAGGTCTGGGACCGTGGTACCAACAGTCCTAGGGCTGAGCACGATTACAGATTCCCCTGGTGCTTCCAAAACACTGATTAAAGTTATCCATGACAAAGAAAGGGAATTGCATTTCACTAAGTACCCATTTTGTTTAATCCCAGGTAGCAATCGTTATGAGACTGTTCAACCAGATCAGAGCAAGTTGGCCCTGATCTGTGCAGTTCCCACAGGGTTCCTCAGGAGCTGGAATTCATTGCAGGACTGATTATAAAGTAGCAATTAACTGCCAGTGCCTCGTGCCACAACTCAATCAGTCAGAAACACACTGCTTTGCTTGAAATGCAGACGATAATTTGACTCGAAGATTTAAAACACAATGGCACAACCTATTTGTCAGCATTAATAATAGACAAGAGCACATGTATTTCAGTCTGTTTAATCTACATGTGAAGTCATAGAGAAAATGTGGTGTCACAGATCAGCTGTGGGGTTAATTGGGCCCCCTGAAGCTTAGGTCCTGCTCTGGCCCTGACTCACTTTGCAGCTGTGGCACAATCCCAAACCTGTGTGCCTGGTGGAGGGTCTATTTGAAATCCCACCTAACAGCTGCCCTTGAGGTCTCAGTCAATAACAGAGATTTGAAAAATTTTATTTTCACTTTTCCATGGCTTTTTTCCCTTCCATAAAACACAGCAACATCCCCTTTGCATCTCCTGCTAGGAGAGCTGATGCTTCTAAAACACTGCACAGGAACAACACCGCATGAGGAAGGTGGGAGTTACCAAAACAGTCGTGTTCTACAGCCCTACCAGTCACAAGCAGCTAGTTTCTATAAGAATCAGATTTATTTCCACAATAACAAGCTATGTGTCTATTAAATGAGGGTTTCACAAACAGCTCCCAGTCTTAAGTACTGTAGTAGCCAATTTTGAGTTGCTCCAACAAAGGAACACTTCTTCACTGGGAACATCTCCGAGTACAAGGTAAGCTCCTCAGCTTTGGATAGCTTTTAATGTTCACAAGAATAAGTTAATTGTTGCAGATTCATCATCTCCCTAAACTCAGCTGAGTGACACTGTTATGAGCATCTCATTCCCAAGAGCTGAACTAATCTCTTAAAAGCATTTAAAAATATTATCTGGTACACCATAATCCCAAATTCTGCAGGAGGCAGAGGGGATCGTGCAAAGTCTCTCTTGAACAGACTTAACCTTCAGAATGGTCCAGTTAATCACAGTATTTGTGAGCCCCAGCCAGTGAGGGTAAGAAAACAAACCCAAATAAGCAGCATGTGGAGCTGGGTCACACCAAGTACTAAGGCTTTTCCTTGCATTAGAGAGGAATGCAAGGTATTCCACATATTATTGACTTTATTTTAAGCGATTCCAGTTTGAGCAGGGGTTTCTGTGTTTGCCCCAGTCATGTTCCAGCATACTGTGAGAGCAATGCTTCAGTTTAACTGGGAGGCACAGGGTTGAAGGTTGAAACTTGGGAGAGATTTACATTTTCAAAGCATTCCTCTTACTGGGATCAACAAAGAGAGATGTGGGACTGTAATCCCAGCTGCTTTTGGCTGTTAATTGTGAATATGTCAGACCCCAAAAAGACAGGCACACTGAGGACTAACTACCATCACCACCTGCCAGGTTACCCAGCCTCACCTGCCCTACAGCACATTTTTTTTCCTCTGCAGGACACTTACACACAGCTTTTGCTTTAAATCATGCCCAGTTAGCACAAGTCTGGGTTTTTCTCCACTGGCTGGACCACAGAGCCCAGGAACACCAGAAGACAGATGGAGAACACGATATGTAAGGATACTGAAGGATGCCAGGGCTGGGTACAACCCAGCTGCTCCTCCCCATCCCATTTCCTCCCCTAAGCAAGTGGACTCACCGTCAGCTGCTGCTCCTTCATGGCCGAGGTGTGGGACGATCCCAGCTCGGGGCTGGGGGATTTGCCCAGGGAGGAGCACATGGAGCTGGAGCCCTTCAGGCTGCAGAGGCAGGAGACTAAACCGTTCAGAGGCAGCAGCCATCACCCCAGGGATGGAAAGGAGAGGCAACACCTGCGCTCCCCCGGGTGGGAGGTGGCTGCAGGCACAGGGAGAGGCAGCAGCAGCACGCTGAGCCCCGGGGCAGGAATGGGCTGCAGGAAGCAGCACCTTGCACAGGAAACAGTGAAAGGGGTCAGAATCAGCAAAATGACCCCCCTAAAAGCCCAAATTAAGGCCCAACTCACTGAGCAAACTTCCACTGTACTGTCACTTCACACAGTGGCATTTCAGGATTCCCACATTCAGGAAGTCAATCCCCTTCAGCATTTTTAGTGTCAGTCCATTCATCAAAACCTATTAAAAAATCACAAAGACAAAGATCACCTTTTGTCTTCATTATTTATTGACAGTAAATGAGCCAAAGCTCATGAAAGTTACAGTAAGGCTTTATAAAAAATATTAGAATTTAAGTAGTTAAAGCTTAGTATAGGAAGCGAACAAAATTTGTTCTGTGAAGTTTGCATTAAGGGCTGTAGGTGGTTAAAAGGTCATGAGAATATTTATTACAAATTCAAAACAAAGACTGTGAGAGTGAAGACTAGCCCAGGATTATATGAATTGGTCCAGTTAATCTTGCTACTTAAGAACAATCATTAAAAATACTTTATAGAACACATTAACAAAAACAATGAGAGATACTATCTTAATGCTTAAGGTTTGTTTCCCTTCCCACCCAAATTCTGGACCTTTAAGGGCACTCAGTGGAGGTACATGAGCTGTTGGAAGCCTTTCTCCCCACCCTTATATAGCTCTAGACAGTACCTACAAACCTGCTTCTGCTTTGACCATCCTTCTGAAGCCCTTAAAAAGGCACAGGCTGAAAACCAGTGGTGGAGAATGTGAAGCTGCACAGCACATGGATTCAATTCAAGATGACTGTTCTTCGCTCCTACAACTCCTAGTGATATTACAAGATATGCCAAAGGGACTGGCTTAATACAACCCCCTAAAGCAATTTCAGTAGCACACAATTTGCAAAAGCATTTGAAGTAAGAAACATAAGACAAAAGATGCAACAGTTGAAAGGAGCAGCGTCAGAAATCCCAGTTACAGACGAGAAAAAGCCTGAGCTGCTGGTCAGGACACCTTATCAACTTCCAAAGCTCCTGCAGGAGCAACAGTTCTGGGTGCTTTTTCTTTGTTGTTTTTTTTTTTTTTTTCCTCACTGATGATTCACACTTCAGAGAAGCATCTTAGAAGAGAACTCAGTTCCTCTGACACTGCCATTACACTTCATTACTTTGAAAACAGTCAGGAATAAAACACCAGGAATAAAACTTCATTGCATGGATACGGGGTAAAAAAAACCTTTCAGCTCAATTTTTGACTTAGAAAATGGTTGAGAAGTCATCTCATCACAACAAAAGGGTAATAAAAATGATTCCTGCTATGTAAGTTCAAGCCATCACTCTTGAGGGAGATGAGGCACTGGAACAAGTTGCCCAGAGTAATTCAGGTGGATGTCCCATCCCTGGAAGTTTTCCAGGCCAGGCTGGAGCTTGGAGCAACCTGGTCAAGTGGAAGGTGCCCCTGCCTACAGCAGGGGGGTGGAACTGGATGATCTTTAAGGTCCTCTTCAAGCCAAATCATTCTATTATCACCAGAGATCTTTGATGTGTTGAAACTTCTTCCTCATTGTTTTTCTAGAAAGTCGTCTAGAAAGTTTTTTTCCAGTCAAGTTGAGAAATGAGCTTGGGAAATACTGTGGACAAAACTTTTAATCAACTCTATGTTTTATATGGATTATGAATGAACAAATGCAAAACACTGGAAACTAATACAGACTTCTGGAAAAACAACACCCTCTGGTTAAAGAGTGAACTATTGAAACTAGGTCACTACCATGATTATGGAAAAATCATCTTGAAAAGTTCCTGGTGAAGGGACCATGGGAGTTAACCAAGGGATTTGTGCATTTGCTATCACAGCAAGCTCACCTAAGGACAAAAAAAAGTGAGTGCTGAAAACACCCCTGAACCAGAGCTGCCTGCAGCTGACTGGGTCTGCCCTGTGCCCAGAGGGTGCTGTCTGCTTCCCAAACTGCCATACAAGGGAGCTCAGGGTTTAGGAAGTCAGTCAAGAGGGATGACCTTAGCAACTTCCCAGGCCAGTCCAGGAGAGGAGACAGGAATATCCTCATTCTCCTCCTGCCCTTCTAAGGGCAAGGAGCAGGCCAATGACAATATCCAGGAAAGAATTCCTACTCATAAACACAAATACAGAGAAGCTGCTGCAACCACCTTCAGGTACAGTTTTCCTCGCTGAGCACAGAGGCCTTTGGAAATGAAACTAGATACTGTAACGGGGAGCACAAGGCATGTGCATACAGAGCACTGCTCTGGAAGTTTGCAAGGCTTAAGAATAAGACAGGCTAACCCAGTAATTCCTGAGGCTTTTATCAGTTTGCAAACAGTTCCAGAAATCCAGTCATTTTCCAGTCACTCCACTAGAGTGAACAGGTCAACTTGACAGATTAATGAGCTGTACCACATTGTAATAAACAAACCAACCACAACACAAAACTGGAAGAGCCACGAGGAACTAAGATAAAGAAATCCAAAAGAACCATATAGTCATTATAGCAAACACACTCTTATTACTGTGGGTGTGTTTGACTTTGATCACTCAGGGAAAGATTCCCTACAAACAACACGTAGCCAGCCTGGTTTTAGTATAGGTCTGCTTTTATTTCCATATTCAGCTCTTTGAGGGAGAGGTATCCTTTCACAATCTGAAAGGAGGAGGATATAGCCCACTGTAGTGCTGCTTCAGCACACTAAGACACATCATACAAGAAATGGTTCTGCTGACTTTTCCCCAAACAAAATGAACACCTGTCCATGCCCTCGGGACACGGAAAGAGTCCTGAAACTGGAACATCGTGCGTGTGAGACAGAGGTGCATTGGTGAATCCCACCTCACTGGCAATAGGCAAAAACTGCCAGCTGGTAAGGACTGCACGGGGCTCAGGAAGTAAATACTGGTAGTAGTGGATTTAAAAAGAAAAAAATTAATAATCAAACCCTAAAAAAAAAAAATAAAAATAAAGAATAAAGATTTAAAAGCAGCGCCTTTCCAGTATCTCGCTGCAGCAGGCAGCAAGACTTAAAGGCACTACAATGTGTCAGAATGGAGAAAATCTGATGCATCCACCCTTCCAGAGTGCAAGAATATGGATAAAGAATTCCAAAGTTGATATAGGCTTTCGGAAAATGAACAAACTTCTTTTCAGCACAAGATCTGGTGGTGCTGCAGAAAAGGAAAGAAGAGGTGAGTTAGTTACTGTGCTTTTATACCAACAGCTCAACCTCTGCCAGCTGGTGAAAGGCTACATCAGCTTGTGTTTCACCTCTTCCTGAACTCATGTTTGTTTAAATCCATACATTAAGCAGCTTCTCTCCCTCTCTCTTCCATAAAAAGATTTCCCATGTAAGGGACACAGATAAGCCAGATCCAAATATATTCGAAGGTATCAAGGCTATTAATTTTTCTACAACTCCAAGAGGTACATGTTTCACTTGAGCTCCTTAAGATATCTGGAGGCTAAAGAGCTACAGAGTGACTTACAGCTGCAAAAGGCATATTTTCAGTCTCCCCTTCCTCATCCTTAAGTGAGATCCTATACATGCCTTCACTAGCAAAGTAGTTTTCCTCCTCAATTCCACATTAAGTTCCCTAAAGGACGTTTCCTACAAGGGGCTGAAAGTAGCCTCCATTTTCAACGTTAAATATATAACATGAATTCACAAAAAGCAACTGGGGAAAGCCCTGGATTAAATAAAAGATTTCAGCAAGAAGCCATGACAGTCAGTACACAAAAATCTGCTACCATCTGAATTCTAGACAACTTCTCTAGAAAACAAGGGCTGAGTTCGCTCAAAATTGTATCAGCTCACAGCCAACTTGCTGTATAATACACAGTATTTAAATGCTGTCAGGTCTTGACATGTAAACCTCTCAAAAGGCAAAATTGCTATCTCATACCAACTACAATTCCTCCTACTGACAGAACTTACAGCGCCTGCAAAACACTGCGTTCAGAGCTTGACCCTGACTGTTGTGGGTTTGATCTCTCTGGCAAAACAGGACATAGAGAGTACTCTGCTCAGTACAACTCATAAAGCCAACTGTCTGCAATTAGTTCTCTAAAAGCTTTTGACCCCTCTAACCACAGAGAAAACAAACCAACTTAAAGAACAATACACCCATGCAACAGACTCTCAAGCAAATTATCTTATCTATAGCAACAGTTGACTGAAAACGTTTCTCTCTACTGAGAGTTATGTTATCTTACCACAGTTTTATTAATTACTCTGGTTCTGCAAGGGTAATAATTTCTTCATTGATAAAAAATTCCACAGTCTCCTCCTCCCAGTCATCAACATTGCTGTCCAGCTCATCTGTGTCTACCCCTGCAATGGAGAAAAATATTAACACTGAATACATCAAACAAGGCAGCAATGGAAAGATTTGATGCTCTTGGCAGAAAAAGTCCTTAAACCAGCAGTGAAAAATGGAAGTACTTGGTGCTTTACCTCATAACAAATGCATGTTAAATTTACTGAATGATAACCAAGGCGTTACTGTCTTCCACTACAGGGCTTCTGGGGATTTTCTGGTTAAATGCAACATCCAAATCTCTTCACAGTTTTATCCCAAGGTCAAGCCAATACTTTCCCCGCCCCCCTTAAATCCCATCACGATTCAGAATAAAAAGTACAAACAACCTTCAGAGCACAAGGGACTCACTTTAGCAGGAAACAGAGGGAGAGGAGAAGTGGAGGAACCCCCAGGACAATGTATTTATTTGGTGAGAAGCAGCAGTTAACCAGCAGCAGCCCTTCCCAAGCCCTGCCCATGGCTCACCTCCGCGGAGCTCCAGGCGCTCGTTCCGCTGCTCCATGTACAGCTCTTGTGCCATCTTGCGGTACTTCCTGAACTCCTCCATCATCGTGCGCCTCCTCTCCACCAACTCCTGCACAGGCAGCAAGAGGCGGTTAAACCTCCCCAGTAAATCAAACCCATGTGCAACACGTGCTCTAGCAAGTCAAACCTTTTTCTCACACACACACACTTCCTATTGACTTGAAAGAATAAAGATTCTCTTCTGTAATCAAAAAGCTGTTTTGATGAGTCCTTTTCTTGTGACTGGAAGAGCTTTTCTTAATTTAAAGACTAATGAAGCAACACACTAAGAACTCCCAAAATTTTACCACCTTTGCTTAACGAGGTAACACGGGTTCCTCTGCAGATTCATTATTGTTTGACTGACACTTCAGCAGCATCTCTCTGAACCACCTATTGAACCAACTCTAACTATCTGGACTCAAATGAACACAGATGATTGTTATAAAATAAATGTAACTTGCATTTCATTGTTACAAAATAACTAAGGACAGGTTACAAGAGTTTCATCTACATTATATTCCAAAAGTATCTTGCCTTTGAAGCTTTGGACTGGCTCAGGCGATCCTTCTGCTCAAATATCTTCGAGTATTTCTTCAGGTCCTTCTTAATTTGCTGTAAAACAGATAATTTTATTTCAATTAAGGTATCAAGACTAGCAATCACACCCATCAGCTTCTCTAAGTACTCCTCTGGCAGGCCTAAGAAGGCTATGCTTTTTTGAAAAACGTCTCCCTGCAAGACAATTTCCCTTTACTACAATTTTGTTTGTTTTTCCTGCCATACGGATCATGTAAATGCTTCTGTACACAGGCAACCAGTGAAGTCTGGATAGCTAAATACAATTTGAGTATTATTTATAACTTTACACTGTACCCTAACTTAAAGAACAACTGGTAACCATTTCTATTTTGAGCTTAAAATACAGTTAATATTTACAGCCATTCCCAGAAGTGAGGTCTTGTACAGAAATATGTTTGTTCACACATTCAGGGCAAAAGGTAGTTGCATAACAAGCCTCATCCTTAAGAAGAAGAAACCAAGTATGCTTATACACCAAATCAATGTCAGCACAAAGTGGAATACACCACCTTTATCTGATCCTCACTGAGCAGGGTAGCTGGTCGTGGTCTCCAGAGCAGCTGACAGAACCTGTCTTTATTGTTTTTCTGAAGCAGACGGCCTTGGAAGGTCCATAACCAATAGGCATTGTCCACCTGGAAGAGAAGTGCACCAGCTCAGCCAAGGTAAGCTATAACTTCACCATGTAGTCCTCACTCCACCTCTTAAGGGTCTTTTTTTAGAAAATCAGCACCATCAGTCAAGAGAACTGGAATGTGTTTTTGTTAGCGCCTTCCCTGCACAAGCCAAAATCCTCAGCAAAATATTTGTTCCACTGAATCTTTTCAAGAAGTTACCTTCTGGAGATTACAACAGTTTGAAACTTCGTCAATCCTCTATCATATTCTAAAGTCTCAGATCCTGTTATTTGTACAGGAGAGGATTACAGTGCAGTGGCTGGAAGCATGCAAAAGCAATGACAGGTGCAATAAATCCTGCTGTTCCGTGCGGACCACCAGGAGACTGAGTTTTAAACTGCTAAAGACGTGGTGAAAATTCAGAAAAAGAACACTCAGTTTAGACTCATGAACTGCCCTTCCAGAACTTATTCTGGACAAAAAGGCATCAGTACCTTGTGGCTCCACCAAGACACAGAAGTCACGATGTATCTGCCCGTGGGATCCCATTCCACGTCTGAGGCCGTGTAGTGTTCCGCGATGTTCATCATGGTGCAGTCGGACGTATCAACAAATGCTAAGGCACCATTCATACTGCAAAGACAAAACAGGACAGATTGTTTTACACACTGATATAGCCTGGTCATTTTTTTATAGCATTTCACAAGCTGCATCCCTAAAACTCCTCAGCACAAAGATAAACTTCCACCGCAACCAAGAGACAGGTTCTGTGGCTAGGAAATAATGTGATGGATGAAAACAAAACTCCAAGTAGGAATGACACTTTTGTTTCTATGTTCAGTGACCTTTAAGACTACAAATAAAATGGCTTAAAGTCAGAGTGAAAACATACTCTAGGCAAGTTAAAATCAAAGCTTAAAAACCACGTGCTTAGACATATTTTAGCAGTGATGAAGAGATTAAAGAAAAAAAAGAATTCTAAGATGAACACAGCGCTTGTCCCAAAGCATGTGAAGGCAAATATTACTCGACTGGTTAATAACAATCATTTTTGCTTGCTCTGAAATGAAGCTCCTGGTAACTATTTTACAAAATAGCACTGTCATTAACAGGTATTGCCCATGAAGGGGCACAAAGCTACAGCAACAACAAATGCATAAGAGCCACATGCATGGTGCAAACTGGATTAGCTGAGAGTCAGTATTTAACAGCTAAAAGGTGTTTCTTAATATCCACTTTTCTGTTGAAAAATACATTCTCCATTTGGTGTGGCAAAAAATAGCAAGTGAAAGGTACAAAGGACTAAGCTACATCATGAAGTTGCACCTCTGCTCTTCCTTTGCTTTTGCAAAGCTGTATCAGGATTACACAGTAATCAACACTCACAGGGACACTAAACACCTCTGGGTGAGATACTCTAGCTCTCTTCCTCCTTAAAATGGAAGTGGTGATGTTCAGCAGCCTCTGAAATACTCACCTTCTGAGGCCAGCCAACACTACAAACTGCCCTTGGGGACTCCAGAATATCGTGTTCGCCTGCTGTTTGTCAAACGTTTCTGAAAACAAACCAGACAAATTCAGAAAGAGATCTCAATCCAACATCATCAGTTATCTTACAAGCATCAACCCCACTGATTCCTCAAAAGTCATTTGTAAACTCTGCAAGCAAGTCCTAACAGCCCTTAGCTCTTCACTTGTACAGACAAAATGCAGTAGCACCAGGACATCCAAAGCTGGCAGATAAAAGAGATCAGAAGACCCCAACACATTCTTGGGAATAAATTTTATCTAAAGTGAGCCAAATCTGTGCTATTGCCTCACATGAGCTTCCCAAAGCCACAAAAATGATTGTGACTCGTAGGCCTTTTATTCCCAGGCACTGGGCTTACTCTGGTAACAGTTTAGTTGTCACCAGGAAGTTAATTTCTGGAATACAGTGGCAGACATAGCAGCAACTCCCACACTACCCACCAAAAACAGCCACTATTTTGAGTTCACTGCATCTATTGCCATGCAAAATGCTTAGTACCTGCACTTTCACTTGGTTTTCGGTCACTTACTTATGAGTTCTATTTTCCCATTGTTTTTAACGTGGTAAAAGGAAACTGAAATTCGTGGAGTTTCTCCATGCAACACAGCAAACTTGCTTCCATTTGGTTCCCAAGCAAAGGCTATGATGCTTTCTGTAAAGAAAAGGAGTTAAAACTCTGTCAAAGGATAATACAAACCTCTGGTTTCAAGCAGTTACCAAAGAAAACCGAGATGCTTAAGAGAGGGAACCCTTCAGTTAATAGACTGTCTTTTAAAACACAGGTTGATAAGGCAATTGCAGGGAGCTATGGGAAGTGTTTCCAACTATAGCTCCACAGTCCTCCATCTTCTACAAAATACAGTCATTATTATATTAATATGTCATTACTAAGACATTTTCGGTTTCATACCTTTTCAAGTCAGTCACAAGCCCCAATAGCAACAGAAGTTTTGATTTCTCATTTTTACAGGAAATGTCCTGCACATTAATAAATTAGCTCCCAAGAGTTAATTCCCTAATTATGTCAAATGCTGACAGGAATTTCTAAGAAACACAGAAGTGTCCATACAAGAGAGTTAAATCTCAAAAGTAAGGAAATACGTGGCATTACCTTTCATTTCTACCACATCCACTGGCACCTGTTTCTCTCTCATGCGGAATATTTCAAAGTTGGTCACTACTCCCTGTAAAGGCCAAAATCAGCTTTTTATCCAGCACAAAAAGAGCAGAGTAAATAATTTTATCACTAGGTGTAGAAGGACAACTACACAATTAGCCTGTCATGATGAGAGAGTCAAGGTTTGTTCCTTTAATGAGAGCAGATACACACCTCCTTACCAAACACATTCCAAATTTCTCTGTTCTGATAAAGAATAAATTAATAATTGTACAAAAGCATTTGTTGCTTTTCAGACTGTTATGAAATTTAATTAGGACAGATAAACATATGGCACATTGTGCTGCGTGAACAGCTGCTTAAGTGTGAGCAGGAAAACAAGTGAGCCACAGAGCTCTCACCCAAGTCCAAGAGGCCACTAAAGTCAAAGCAAATCCTGGATACAATCACTAACACAGATTTTCCTCTTTGCTTCAAATTCAAAAGGGAAAAAAAAAAAAAAGAAAAATAGCTTTTGTGTGATACAGTTTACACTGTCTATATTAAAAGACAGTACTGTCAGCATGAGATACAACCAAATTTTACCAATAAAATCAGAATCCACCTACCTGTGTGCCTTTGGGAGTCCTGTCTACCTTCACACACAGGTAGTCCCCGTTCTTCTGCCAGTGCAGTTTACAATCTACTACGTTGAACAAATTCCGCACACGAATTTCTTGTCTAGAAGGCAGCTGCATCAAAGTCACTCTTGCTGGGATGTCTTTGTCCTCAGGCACCCAGAAAGCAATTATGTTACCACCTGGAGACCATGAGAAATCTCTACAGGAACAAAGTTAAAAATAGGCCATTTTAATTTTTAGTTAAGAGATACTACAAGCAGAAACCATTTTCTCTCACTGTATCTGAATGTTGCAGACAAATATCAACTCTCAATATAAAAGGCAGTAACTGAGGGCAACTTAATAACCTTACATATAACACACCAAACCAAATTTTTAAACTGCTATTTAAATTTGCTATATCACCAATGTTATCAGGACAGTACATTTTACTGAAAAGCAGGGGTGACACACAGAGGGACCACCAAAGATCTAAAACCAGGCTGATTAAACCAATGAGCCAAAAAAACCCCCAAAAACCAACTCTATTAAATTACCCTGGTGAGAATCTTCTTGCACCTGGATACACTTAATTTTCTTGTTGCTTTACAGAGAGGTACTTCAAAAACTCTCACAGGAGTCAGTGTCTCTTGGGCAGACAAGCACAAACCAGGCAGTACACAGCACACTGCTCTAAGCCAGCACACCAACCCTGTTAGGGAGATATTCCCTAACAAACTGCATTCCAGTCTGATTTGGTAGACAAGGAACAGGACTCCCAAGCTAGACCCTGGATTAAGCAGTACCACAGAGCATTTCAAAGCACAGAAGCTGTCAACTGTGTTCACTGATGAATGGAGAGTTTCCCATTTCTTTTCCCCACTTTGTCTAATTTGACCACCTCAGCATAGAAGGCCTTTTGCTCTAGTCAACAGTCTAAAGATTCCCCTCGCCATTACAAAGCCCCAGAAAAAAAGATTACAACTAAAAAGAGCAATCATGTTTACAAAGGAATAGACTCACCTTATCCCATTGATTTTCAAGCTCTTTTTGTCCAACAAACCCATAGACTAAAAGAGGAGAGAAGGATAAATTTTGAAGTTAGCAGCATTCTTATATTTACACATATACCTTCTACTCTCATCACTAGACCACAGAAACTAGGAAATTCTGTAGCTTTCAGAGCTCCTGCATCACTATTTTTTATTATAAACATATGTAACCACAATCACAAACAAAATAAAAATTGTTGTAGATAATTAGTAGGTACAGCAGCCTGAATGATAAAGCAAAATAGAATAGATTAGGCTGCAATTTATAGTGCTTTTTGGGTACTTTGGCACTCATCTGCTACTGAGAGCTGGGAAGAATCACATAACCTTGATCCTACTGATTCTTATAAGTAGTATATTGAGCTGTCTAATCCTTCTAGATATGTAGTGTGAAATTTACTGTCACACTCAGCTAAAGTTTTTCACCCAGCAAAGAACAAGAGCAAATTGATTTCTTCCCTCTCAGCCCAGCTCTAAAGTGCATTACTGAAAACCATAGGAAAGACTGACATTGTAATGCAATAATTATTAAAAAAAAAAAAAAGGAAGAACTTACAGGTGTTTCATAGATGCTGAGGGTATCTGAAGTCATTCGAGCAAAGAATTTACCATCATGACTCCATCTAAGCAAAAAAGAAAAAATAAAATTAATTTGGAACTGCCTTTTTAATAAACGAAGTCTGGGACTACAACTCTCTACTCTAATCCTGCTTCTCAACCTACTTAAAAATAGGCCAGTGAGCTGAGTTTTCACAGTGGAATCCTCGCTTCTTTTGGCCAGTCAGAATATCCCAGATGATGATGGCCTGAGGGTCATCCTGTGTGTCCATCAAAGGGCTGAAGGTCACTAAATACCTACAAAAGAAATAATTAATTTCACAATTGGAACTTCATCCTGTATGTCAGC
Organism: Neopelma chrysocephalum; assembly: GCF_003984885.1. Taxonomy (NCBI): domain Eukaryota; kingdom Metazoa; phylum Chordata; class Aves; order Passeriformes; family Pipridae; genus Neopelma; species Neopelma chrysocephalum. Next base: position 4,943,252 of record NW_020897722.1, read on the forward strand.
ACCACAAGGCTTTCATCCAAGTAATATTTAAATACCACGCACTTTCAAACAGCAGTTTCTCTAAAGGGATTTTTCAGAGAGGAAGGAAAAATAGGAACAGCACAACAAAGGAGGAGAAAGCTTCCAAGACACAGTATTTCCCTGGCATCCCTCTGGGTGAAAAGACTCCAGATTTATGTGCAAGTCTTCCCATGTTGATGTTACAAGAAAGGGGAACTCATCAAATACACTGTTACCTATCATATAGCTTTGACACAAGAACTTCATTGGTTTTGAACCAAACATGAATCCACTGACCTTATCCAACCCAAACTACAGGTTTGCAAAACTTCTCCATTTAAAGATAGATAACCTCTCTTTAACACAATAAAGCATAAAACCTAACTGCTTCCAAATATCTTATTTGAAAACTATCAACAGAAGATGCATCTCAGTCCTGGAATTATTTTAGCCTTCTCTGAAGAGCTCTTTAATGTTAAAGAAGGCTTAAGGAATTTGTTTCAGCACTACAGATTTGGAGGATGCTACTAATGCCTCATGCTTTTAATCCCTTAGCCCAATGCCACGCTCCATACCTTTCACAAGGTGAGAAGTCAATAAGCTGCACTCCTTGGTGACTAAACCTCTGAATCTGCTTGAACTTCTCTCCACCCCACAGTGCGATGCCTCTCTGGTGGAACGTGGCCAAGTAGGTACCTTTTGGGGACCAACGCACGTAGGTCTCCGTCCACCTCTGATTTAAAAAAAGAAAACACACGCAAAGGTTTAATTTCATGTTGTATTCCCAAAAACAGGGAAAGAATTAGTGTGTGGCTTGCAGCATCACATTCTGAAAATCCATTTACTAGGTGAAGGTCTTAGAATTCGTGATACCTTGGACCAGCTGTGGAGTTTAATTTCATGCACATAAGGTATGTGTACTTATTCTTCAGGTTGAAGACTGTCAGTAGAGACCTTTTCAACTTACTGATCGCCAAAAACATATTTCAGGAACAGTGACAACCTTTGTATAATAACAACTAAACCCACCTAACAGGCCTTGTTGTCTTTCAGCCCTGGTAACAACTTTTCTCAGAAGGAAGGGTATTTCAAATTTCTTAACAACACAGCTCTCTATCTTCAGCTAAGTTAGAGAGGTTTCAGCAATACAGAGCACAGTCAGTGACCATGGTGATGAGCAAATATTCTCACCATCCCAAAGCCAACTTCTTTCTACTGTAATGCACAATGGTTATTAAGGAAAATGCTGCTGGGTCCTAACAGTTCCCAGCAAGTCAAGTGCCTGCAGCAGACAGGCAGACTAACTCTCCCTTTTATATGCCACTACCAAACCAGCTATTCCTCTTTAACACCTCTGTAGTCAGCATAAAAGCAAGAAGTCATCTGAAGCAGCAAACATAGGTACACATTCAGCTCTAATGACTAGTGCTCCTCAAACTCTGACTTTGCATTTCAGGTCTTTCTGAATCACCTGTAACAGAGAGATGAAGGAAACTAACAGGCATCATTCACCAGTTAAAAAAAACCAAACACTACCACAAACTCCAAAAGTTCACTCCACATTTCTTTCACCTAAGCAGCTAAGTCTAATTCTAAATGATGTGGTTTCACCACTCTTCACAAGGAGAAGTATTTCAGCAATGGGAAAAAGATTTTTTTTTAATTAAAAAGCTGCAATGTCATAATATGAAGGAAGGAGACTGACAGTGTATCTGCCATGTACAGCACTTCCAGGACACTCACTGCTCTGTCCTCAATTTGAACAGGTTCCTTGATGTCATTCCAAAAAATGGAGGTCCGGTCTCCTGACTCAAAGATGACACTGTACTGATCCCTACAATCAGGATCTTCCAACCAGTATCGGAGATTCCCCTAAGAAAAAGAGAAGCAAGAAGATTATTAGTGAGTCAAAGGCTAAGACAAGTTCCCCAAATTAGTATCTACCTGGCAGGGGGACGTTGGTCTCACCAGAGTGTGTAACTTTGGGGTCTTACCACTGCCAAGCATGTTCTTGAAGTGAAATTAAAGAACTCCAACTACTGGATAATGGAGGCTAAGAGAGCACATCATGAACAGGTGGACCTTCAAGGTGGTCTGATGATGTTTAATATTTCTTGTGTAAAATATCTTATTTGGTTTGTTGTTAATTTTTTTTTTTAAAACCCTATCCCTTCTTCCACCAGACCATTCACAAAGTTACTGGTAACAAACACCAAAGTTTGCCTCAAACAATTAAAAATACAAAAAGATGCTTTTGAAAATCTATTTTTAAATTATTTGTGCAAAACTATTATTTACTCTTATGCTTTACACTATGTGGAACTACTAAGCAGAACCACAAAGTTCTTCCTGTCACTTCATGGCAGTGAAAACTAAGGAACAGGAGCATGTGATCACTACTGCTACTTATAACACTATGAACACATCGCTTCTATTTTCACATGGACACTCCAGCAATGAAGCAATCATTTAATATTATGCTGAATATTCTTTCCACTTTTCCAGAAATTCCTTACCAAATCCTTAAATGGCTGTTTCTCAGGGATTTCCCACTCATCACTGATTGTCATGTACCTGAAAGAGCAATTAGGCTGGTTACACTCCACACAGGCACTCCTGATTAGAAATCCCAAATCTACAGATACCCACAGTGGCTGCACTCACTTATCAAAGTCTGTGAAAAGGTTGACTCTGAAGGTGTGCTGCTTATCCAGTTTGTATCCATCTGCGTTCTTCACAGCATCCACTGCGTGAGATGGAGACATGTACTCCAGAAAGATGTACCTACAGGGAAGGAAGACCAAAGCAGGAAGACATTGTTGACTACAGAAGCAGCTCATAATAATGGGGATAAATTAAGAATTCAGTACAGAGAATCTACAAAATAACTTGTTGTCTTGTCCCTAGCCAATTAGGGTCAAAAGCAATTAATCTCCATTTTGGCCACAGGCACACATGCACTTTTTAGCTGTACGGGCCTGACCTCAATTAATCAGATATCCTTTCTGAATGGGCCAGAGTCAGTGATGAATGCAAATTCAACACAACACAGGACAACAATGAGAGCCAGGAACAGGCAAGTTATGTCTGCAGCTCTTCCCAGCTGAATGACACATCACGTTTAGGAGTTGTAACTGTTGCTGTCACAGGCACAGCAAAGCAGGACTCTTGTTTCAATTACACAACTCAGCTTCCTTCTGGCCACTGATCCAACCCAGCTGGTAGCCCAGCAGACTGAAAACTAACAGTATCCTGAACACTATCAGACACTGCCTCAAAGAGAGGCATGAACATAGGGACTGAATAATTTTCTCATCCTTCTCACACTGACCTCATAGAACCAACAACCTATCCACTCCACAAAACTCACTTTTTTATGCCTTCCAAATCTGTCTTCCAAACCCAGCTAAACTGTTTCCATAATTAATTCCCGCCATGCTCCACATTGGAGCCTAATGAGCTATTAAACTTCTCAGCTCCCTCATACACTTGTCTGTCACTGAGATGAGATGTCAGGATTGTACAGACTAAGGTAGAAGCAGGTGATAATAATGACTATGAGGTGACCATAAAAACTGGCCATAAAGTATTGACATCAATAACCAAGGCAAAGTCAGAGCTGTGCTTCAATCCTGTTAGTTGGAGTTATCACGACTTACCCTTTTGTTTTTCCGTCTGCTTCTGGATAAAATTCATTGATAATTTTACCAAACTTGGAAAATATTTTGTGGATGACATTCTTCAGTTTCTCAAGTCGGTCTGGCCCAACCTGGGGAACGTTATCCACGACGATCACCGAGTCTATCCCATCTGCTTCCTGTGGCTGATCTTTCAGTATATCACCAAGCAGTTCTGCAAAGACAGCACACACAGGAAACTAAAGCACCCGTCTGCAATGTGAAGGAGGAAGACCAAGATGGAAAGAATAGTGAGAGTAACAGAACAGAACGGCTCCAAATATGAGGAAATTTAAAGAATTATTTAAGAAACTTGGCAGTGAATGAATATTCTATCAGAGAAACCACTGAAGGGAACACACAACACTCCAACAGCACTTCCTGCCTCAGTGACACGATTACGTGGCTTTGTGACAAATTTCAAGCTGCCAACTCTTGAAGTCTTTGTTAAAGAAATACCTTACATTGTGATCATCAACACCTGCACTATTACCTTCTTTTTCAGGAGATGGAACTGACTCACAAAGTCCTCAAAACTGACAACAGCACAGACAACTGTAAGATTTACTACCCAAACTCTGCTCAGTTCCCTTGCTCGAATTATAACCAGATGACTTCGAGGGAAAAAAAAAGTACCATGTACCTTCTTCCTGAATTACACAAGTTTTAGCATAATTCAAAACTATCTGCCATACTGGAAGCTCTGCATGTCTCAGCATCACTATAATTATGTTTAAGAACTCACACTCCTTCTAAACCTTTAATTAAACACAAAAATAAAGGTCTAAGACAAGACACTTAAAGCCATATTCAAGCCTTCAGTGCAGACACAACACACACCTTTTCACACTGTAGATATTCTTCAATTATATTAATTCCTGAATATCTGCAGTAAGTTTCATGTGAAAACCATTGCAAAATACAAGACCACACAGAAAATAAGTTCACGCCACTATACTTCTGAATTTGAACAAAGATAAAACTTGGAAACTCAAACGATATATGGCATTCACAGACAAGGAAAAAAATCCAAGCACAGGTAGAAATATTTAAAATATAAGAACAAACTAAAAAGGGTGTTGGATATGCTGATATTTTGAAGACATTTTTATAGATTTTTGCTGGTTTGGGAACTCTACAAATTATTCTGCCCAGAAACACCACTGGAAAGATCTCCAGCAGTGAAGAAATATGAGAAATATGCTTACTTTGAACCACCAGAAAACCTTTGCTTTCTATAACTTTAACCTTCAACAGGTTATTAACATGATGCTTTGCACTGATCTGGGGCTTCACAAATGTTTAGGCCATTACCACCAAGATTACGTGATACTCACAGAATGTTGTTGTTTGTAATATTTATTACTCAAAAAGATGCTCTCCATGTGCATGTAGGAATTACAATTAACAATATAAAGTATATAAAACAAAAGCATGTCCCACAAGGACATTTCCACAGAAGTCTACAAGATGAAAAAAAAAGGAGAAAAAAAACAAACCAAAACACAAAGGGATGATTTTAAGGCTCCATTTGTCATTTTTTCACAACCACTTCTCACAAAAGACCTTGTAGCCCTTCAGACAAGCCAAGGAATGCGTGTTAAGATTCCTCTGCAAGAATGCAACACCCTGTCTTGAATCAAAACTGTAACAGAGTGAAAACAAATTCCTACACTGTGCCCTTCCTCTGCCTTAAATTCAAAATTGTGAACAAAGGAATCTTCAAAGGGTAAGAAGCTGGTTTAGCCAGCTCTCATTGCACCCAGAAGGGAAGCAGGGTGTGGTGGGTACATGGCTATCTTCAGCTGGCAGTATTTTAAGGACCACTGTCATTATCTGAGCTAAAGCTTCATTGCACCTAAGTGGTTGTCCACACACTCCTTCTCCTGCTTTAACTTGGATCAGCTGTTCTGCCCTGTCACCACCACCCTGGGTAAAAAAAGCTGAGGGAATGGATCTGAGATGGTCCAGTCCCAAAGCTGGGCCATCTCACAGGTGTTCCTGAAGGTGGATGTTATCCTGAGCCTTGATCAGTGACACTGAGGGGTTGCCTTTCTCCTTGGGGAGGCATCGGGATAAAGGGGAAAACAATAAGGGAACTCATGAAGTAACACACAGATGGGAAAGCCAGACCAGCAAGACTGACTAAACTTAAACACTGTAATTCAGCCACTAACACTGGATTATTCATACAGCTGAGAAGTTAGCCAAATGAATTAACAAATAAAATAGGTGAGGACGGAAAATATGCCCAGTTTCTGAAGAAAGAACTGAACATAACAATCTGAGATGTAGACCAAGTGTATCAAGCAAACACTTAACTAAACAAAAAGAATCCAAGCCAAAGTCTCTTTAAGGAACAAATGCACAAGTTCAAAGAGCAATACAACTACCATACTGAGAACAGCAAACACTTTCTTAATCTAAGATATTTGGCTGCTATTTTATTAAGCTAAACACAGGCCTGGAACACTAGAAGGCAGATGTATCACCTCTATTCCACCAATTGAAATAACTGACTGATTTACAGTCACGTGCTTTAGAAACATCTTTCTAGTTCTGATACATGTAAGGGACCCAAAACATGCAGGAGGCACGTAGATGAGTCTCTACAACAGCACATATGCTGAACAAATATTAGCTAAATAAGTGCTTTTGCTAATTAAAAACTAAGACAATTTATCGAGAAAGATTTATCAGAAAAACAGCAAAATAGAGTTCTAACTCCTATATGGTGAAATCAGGTATTTCCTTGATTGTCTGTGCAGTTACACAACAGCTTTGCCATTTTAAGGCAGTCAATGTTCAATACTTTTAAAAGAACCTGGGTTGGAATTATCCACTGCAAGAAACAACTTTTCCCTATTTCCTTGTCACAAACTACCCATATCGCATCTTCATGAACAGTAACTCTTCTGAAACAGTGCTCTTTACCTACAGATTTTACTCTGGATGCATGGGAAAAAAACCCCGAGAACGATGAAAACCCAGTTTGCAACCACCGCGTCAACCATTTAAAACTTCTGGTTTTACAGCTGAGTTCAACTAATGGAGGCAAAGGGAAGGGGCACGAGTTGACGACTCCCCTCTTCGAGGGGAGCCCAGAGATTGATACCTGAAGTTTACCAGTAGATTTTAAAACACCTTTAACAGCATATTTTAGAACAACAGATGTTCTAACGCGATGCAGACCGCGCTGGGTACCACCAGCATCCCCAGGGGTCGGGGCAGAGCGTTCCCAGCCCGGGCTCACCCGGCCCCCCACGGGCTCCCCCAGCTCCGGGCAGGGCCGGGGCTCCCGGAGCGCCCCCGCGGCCCCTCCCGCCCCGCACCTTCGTCGCTGATGTCGTCCACGAAGTCCTCGGGGTCGCTGAAGGAAATCTCGTCCTCGGGCTCGGCGGGGGCGGCGGGCGCGGCCTCCCCGTTCTGCTGCGCCGCGCTGGGCTCGGCCTGGGCCGGCGGCGGCTGCTCGGGCTGGGGCTCCGCCGCGGGCTCGGCCCCGGCCTGGGGCTCGGCCTCGGGCTCGGGCTCGGCCTTGGCGGGGCTCTCCCGGCCGGACGGCGGCTTCGGCTCCGCCGGCGGCTGCTCCTGCTCGGGCTCCTCGGCGGGCGGCGGCGGCTCGGGGGGCCCCGGCGGCGCCTCGGACTCGCCTCCATCATCATTATCCTCCTCCTCCTCTTCTTCCTCCTCCTCCTCCTGCTGCTCCTGCTGCTGCGGCGGCGGCTCCGCCGGCGGCGCGGGCGCGTCCGTGTGCTCGGGGTCCTCGGCGGGGCCCTCCGCGCCGGGTGGCGCGGCGGCCGCCGGGCTCTCCTCGGTGTCCTGCATGGGGGTCGGCGGCGGGCGCGGTGCCTGGTGCTCGGTGCCGGTGCCCGGTCGGTCGGAGGGGGGGGTGCGGGGCGGCTCCTACGGCCGGGCCATGTGCGCCAGGCCCAGCGGCCCGCGCGCGCCGGCGCCTACCAACGCGCGCGGGGCGGGAAGGGGGAGATCCTTGTCCCCGCCGCAGCTCCCGCCCACCGCCGCGGCCACCACTACGGCCGTCTTCTCCCTGCTCCGTGCACAGGAGGGTCTGGACACTTTGCAACCCTTATCTTCCTCAGCGAGCGGCGGCTTCCCCTCGTTTTCACCCCACCGCACCTCCGGCGCCCCTATTTCATGCCTGCTGTGGTCGAGCCCAAGATGGTGCCTCCTTCCATTCTACTGGGGTTGGGCCCGGCCGAACCATTTTTCGGGAGGCGGTAGGCGCCGTGACACTTAACTGGACTGGCACACAGTGAAACCTCCCTGCGTGTGCGCCCGCTCAGCGGATGCCGCTGCTCAGCGCTGCGCAGGCGGTGACAGGAGAGCGCACTGGCGCGAAACCCGCTCCGTCTCCCCCCTACAAACCGTCCGCCATGGGCTCGCCCGAAGGCTGGCGGGGCGCGCGCGCGGGCGCTACCAAGCTGGTGCGGAGAGGGGAGGCGCGGGGCGCTGCACGGACACCGCCGCGTTTGTGCTGGAGGGAGGTGAGCGCGGGGAGCCAGCGCCCACCCCCGCGGTGGCGGGGCCCCGTGGTGCGGTCCGGCGGCAGCGCCACATCAGCCGGGCGAGATGGCGGCGGTGGGGTCTGAAGGGGCACGTCCTCGCACACCGCCTCCCAGCGCTCTGTTAATCCCTACGAGGCCTTTATGGGGTTTAAATAACATTTTCCGTGAGGTACAAGGTGAGGGGGGCCATGCCCTGGCACCGCTGCACGCCCCGGTTAGCGCTAGAGGCCTTCAGAGGGGCGGTGACGTCCCGGTGCAGTCGGACACTCAGTAGGGACAGTGATCTGAGGGGTCACAGTGCACAGTCCTGGCGTTTTAGGATGGTTTTAAAATGGTTTTAAAACTTGTATCTATCTCTCACACCGGCTACCAACGTGGCTGACCATCAGAGAGACCTGGCCCCACGTTATCGATTAAACCACTGCCTTCCGTCCCGGGCACCTCAAGCTGAGGAAAAATACGTAGTGTCACTTTTTCCAGCATGTGTGCTAATACAGGATGTTCGAAGTGCCTAAGGGAACTTGGAATTTGCCTTCCTGAGGTGACAACTGTAGAGGAAAAAGCTCAGAAGAGTTCTCGAGGAAAGTTCTGTGCCCTCTTCGGAGGTGAACACTTGCGTGTTGAGTAGGACTTTTGGTGGTTTAATTTTTTTAGCCCATCATCAAAACAGTAAAAACGCCAGCATTAAAACAAACAAACAAACAAACATGAGAAGAACAGAGCAGGTATCGTACTTGGCATTGTAAATGCAGACCCCGTTGCAGTATCTCTCATGTTTTGATAAAGTCTCGAGGGAAGATGATACGAAGCAAAGGACAGCCCCGTGTGTGATTTATCCGGCAGTCACACGATGGCAGCCGAGCTCCACTCACACTCCGTTCGCCGAGCGTGTCCATTCCTTGCTGGAGCCACGGGCAGCACGTATGAATGGAAACGATGACTGGCACTTTGTGCGGCTATTTTTTCCCTCTCATTATATCATGGTAGCTGACCAGACTTTGACTCCCCAGTCAGCAGAAGCATCGACACGCTGAAGTGAACAGAGAATGCTGTTTCCTGCCATCACAACCACATGTTTCTCCAAATGTGAGGGAGGAGGTGCTGCCATTCCGTTCATAGTCCCAGCTGGGTCCTCAGTATACCATGGCTCTTCAGGAGTGTGTATGTGGTCTCTGTTCCTCGTGTTTCACCACCCCCACAGTTGTCTGTATTGCTGGAATGTGCAATTTCTGCAATTACCTTTCTTCCTGTTTGCACTTTTCCAGTCACTTTGGTTAAACTCTGGATCTAAACGTTGGCTCCTCCTTTCCCTGACTTTGCATGGGCTGTTCTTGGCATTTTCCTGTACTTTTCAGCAACTTCTGATTTATCTGCTCTTCCTTCCTTCCCCCTTTCCTTTCTTCTGTTGAAATTTCCCCTCAGTCTCTGTTTTATCTCACTGCTGTTCTTTTTCCTCCAGTCCTCACTCAGCAATCTGAGGGGAAGTGGAACAACTTTTAAAACCAGATTTTGGCACTGGCAGCTGAAGCCTGTTCCTTTAAGCATTCCACATGCAAAACTCCCAATCAATGGGAAATCTGGGGAAGGAAATCTAGCGGGAATGGCTTTTTATAGCACAAGTCAAACCAGCCTCATGAATTTCACTGTGTGCAGGTGATCTGAGAATAGCGGAGCTGACAGCTCTGCTTCCTAAACTGAATTCTGAAGGAGTAAGCAAGCTCTTGTATGAAATTCTATCTAATACTGACAGGACGTGCCTGGAATGAGGCAGGGCCTCGGGTGGGGACCTGCTTATGCATTACATTGGTCACCTGGACTCTGCTGGTTCTGCCCCGCTCTGGGGAGACCCCCCAGCAGAGCTGCCTCCAGCTCTGGGGTCCCAGCACAGGAAGGACATGGAGCTGTGGGAGTGAGCCCAGAAAAGACACCAAGATGATCAGAGGGGTGGAGCACCTCTACTGTGAGGAAAGGCTGAGAGAATTGGGATTGTTCAGCCTGGAAGTGGGGTGACCTAATTGCAGCCCCTTCCAGTGCCTGAAGAAAGGTGGAGAGAGATGTTTTACAAAGGCCTGGAGTGACAGGACAAGGGGGAACGGCTTCACACTGACAGAGGGCAGGGTTAGGTTAGATATTAGAGAAAAACTCTTCCCTGTGAGGGTAGTGAGGCCCTGGCACAGGTTGCCCAGAGAAGCTGTGGCTGCCCCATTCCTGGGAATGTTCAAAGCCAGGTTGGATGGGGCTTGGAGCAACCTGGACTGGTGGAAGGTGTCCCTGCCCATGGCAGGGGGTGGAACTAGAGGATCTTTAAGGTCCCTTCCAACTGAAACCATTCTGTGATTCCGTGATTCTATGACATGTGCCCTTTTTATTTTATTGTTTCTTTATGCTCGAGGTTTTCCAGAAGCTTTCACTGCAGTTACAGTGAATCTGGAAGTGTTCAATGACTTATGTCAAGCAGAGTCTTTCTGGCCCTGTTCAAAAATTATTTCTGCAATTGAATTATTTTTCACAGTATTTTTCTTCAAGACTCCAAAGCAATCTTCAGTTGAGAATGTCTTATTTATACCAAATAAATAGTTATGCTATTAGCTTAAGTACAGACCAATCAAAAATCTATAGCTAAATGAGAACGTGTTGATTCCTCTATTCATTTTCTCAAAAAATGCTATATAGGCGAAAAATCCTGTGGGGCTTAGTTTTCAGAAGTGCTGAGCATGCAAAACTGCTCTGCTGCTGTACAAACATGATTTGAAGGGCCTCTCAGCTCAAATAATGCCGTGCTTTTCTAATTTTATACCCAGCTTTCGTCTGCACCCACGCTCTGGGACTGAGCTGGAACAGCACTGAGGGAGGAGGAGAAGGAGAATCACTCGACTCATTCACATCTTTGTAGCAGCACAGAAAGTTTCAAGGGGGAGCCTTATGGTTGCAATTACACCTGAAATAATTCTCACTTCGTAATTTTCTGGTTTAGTTCTCTCTGCATACGGTGGACATAACCATTTATCTTCCCATGACTAAGAAATATCAGGAACATTAATTAGTGAATGCATCCAATACTTTGGATATTGAAAACATAAAGCCTTATTATGGATTGGTAATATCTCAATCTGGAGGTCCAGAATCTATACAGATTTTTGCTTGTTTGATGGTGTTTTCAGGAAAACCATATGTGCCTTACATTTCATCAGTGTCAACCATATAAATCCTGACTAATAAACTACAGGAAGTGGGGGGAAAAATCAGTAATAAAATGAGAAGTGCTCATACCTGCAATTCTTATTTTTATGCAGTTTTGGAAAGGGTATTTGCATTTCAAATGCTCATATTTCTGTGCTTTCCTGAATAGGTTAATATTGATTTTTAGCATATTTACCTGTATTAGTGCATTCCTTCAGGAGCATAGCACAAAATGTACAATGGCGTTTTCTTTGAAAAAAACATTAAATAACTACTTTCAACTTATCATTAAGAATATCTCATAAAAATCCAGATGCATCCAAAATATAGAAATATATTGAATATAGGAAACTTCATTAATTGACTAGATGGCAGCAGAACTGCCGTGGGGAAAGGGAACTCAGTGAAAGAAAATATACCAAAATTGTCTGGGAGTAATTAATATGATGAGAGGACATAGTATTAATCTCACCAGGAAAGGTTTAGGTTGGACGTTAGGAGGCATTTCTTCTCAGAAAGGGTGATTAGACATTGGAATGGGCTGCCCAGGGAGGTCGTGGAGTCACCATCCCTGGAGGTGTTAAAGGAAGGACTGGACTTGGTGCTGAGTGCCCTGGTCTGGTTGACAAAGGTGCTGTTCTGTCTTAGGTTAGACTCGGTGATCTCAGAAGTCTTTTCCAACTCAATTGATCCTGTCATTCTCTGACTTAACCCCCAAAGTACAGCCTCAAGAACAATTTATCTACTTTTCATAGCTCACAACAAAGTCTCCCTGAACTTCACATTCCCAACAACTATCCTTCTCAGATTTCACAAAAAAAAAAATCAGTTACATTTCGGAATAATCTCGTGTTAAGCCCGTGAGCCGATCGCTTCTCTTTATATGGTTTAAGATGTTTGGAAGATTTGCTATTAAGATGTTTGGGAGATTTGCTATTAAGATGTTTAGGGGATTTGTTATTAACCCCGCAGCGGTTCCGAAGCGCTCGGAGCCATCCCGTCAGCGGCAGGGACGGCTCGTTGCCCCTGCGAGAGCCGCGGGGTGCTGCTGTGCGGGGGACACGGTCGCGCAGTGGTGGCATTTGTCACACCCCCGGCGGGCACAGCTCCCCGGGTCACCCCTCGCCCCCGGCCCCGCGGGAGGCGGCTCTGCCCGCCCGCCCCGCCCGCGCTCACGGGCGGGCGCTGCGGAGGAAGGGGAGGGGAGGGGAGGGGAGGGCGGCCGCGCCGGGCCGGCCTCACATGACCGCGGCCGCGATGGACGGCGAGCCGCCCGCGGGCACGGCCGGCACCGGCACAGGTACGGGGGGACACAGGGGGATGTGTTTGCGGCGGGGCCGCCCCCGCTCCGTGCGCTGCCCGCCCGCTGCCCGCCCGGGCGGTCGGGGCCGCGCTCCCCGCCAAAACCGGCGGGGAAGCGCCGCCGCCTCCCCTTGCTCGTCCCGGGGCGGCGGGGCCCGGCTACGGGCGGGGCTGCCCGCGGCGGTGCCGCTGGGGGTCCCGTCCCCGACCCGCGGTGGGCTCTGCCCCGCGGGGGTGAACCGGGGCGCCCGGGCCGGGGGGTTTGTACCTGCCCGCGGAGGTCGCCCCAGTGCCCGGCTCTGTGTCCGCGCCGGTGTCCGCGGGCGATGAGCTGCCCGGAGCCCTCCTGCGGGGCTGGACGCGGGGCCGGGGCGCGGTCCAGAAGTTCTCCCGTGGGGAGTCACGCGGCCGAGCGCTCCCTGCGCGCTGGGGACACTTCATGTGGCCCCCGGTCCCCGCCCGCCGAGCTGGACCCGGGCGCGTTGGAGCCGTTCCGCAGCGGGGCGATGGGGCAGACCCCGCGCCCGCCCGAGCGGCACATCCAGCCTGGAAACGCTGGAGTTTTAGGAGCGTGCAGCTGGATCTGGGATGGAGAAACTTCGCAGCCAAGTGCTGCCAGCGCTTGTTGCGAAATGATAGATGGAGGGAGCTCCTGGGTGAATTGAGGGAATAACATGTTGGACTCAACGTTTAAACTGAGGGAAACTTTTAGAGGGAAACAGGGTAATACGGTTCTCTAAAGTTCTCTTTAAAGTGGCTAAAGTTTTGTACCTGCTCCATGCATAGTGTGGGTTTTTTTTCCTCCGTTTGGAAAAGAAATTGAGTAGAAGTTACTAGTAGGTGAGCCTAATGCAGGGAAAAATGGTTTGGTTGGATTATATTCAGGATCCAGTGGGTATGCTTTTGTTAGGCCTGTGATGCTCCTGATGCAGATAATGCTTATAAATAAATTATTTTGGAATATTTCTGTCCAGGACTGATGTAACATATTGAGCAGCAGCCTTTGTGGAAAAAATGTCCTACTGTACCAAAGAGAGAGCTTGCTCAGGTATGTCTGTTCTGGATTTACCATCTGCTTCAGGAGCCTAATAGAGATAAAACAGTTGCTTCCAAGTGGAGTATTGATCTGATTAACTTCTGGTGATGGTGCTTCTGTACCTGTCTAATCTACTCAGCCCCGTTTAGAAAACTTGGCTTTCTTTGACAATGATTATATGGTGAGCAATGAGAGGAGGTATCTAATGGTTTTATGTAAAGAAAAATAATGCTGTGAACGCAGGAACGTTTTTATTTTAAGCATCATGATGAGGGTTCAGAGATCTTAGAAGTTTCACACCCCTGTGTAATTTTTGGGGGGATCAGCAGCTCCTCAGTGAGTATTTTGGGAGGATCTAAATCTCCGGAGTAAGGAGAGTCCTGGCAGGGATCGTTAATGCCCATCTAGGACAGCACAAACAAATGCTTTTTGATTTTGCAGAGTTAAGAGTACTTTAACACAATCAAGAGAAAGAAGAAAAAGGATAATGTGCAGTACATTAAAGTCAGTTTTGCAGTTGCTTTTATTGACTTTTCTTTCCTTTTGCTTCCATTTGAGTGTTTTGCAACGATTACAGGGAGCTGATCCAGGTGTGTTGGCTGGGGAGGGAGGGGGTTGTCTCTTTTTCTTCTAATGGTGAATCATTAACTGTGTGTGCAGCCTGTGGAGGGCTTGGTGGGGAGGACTCTACAGGTTATAGACAGTATGATTTGCACATAAATAGTCTGATTTCCCCAATAGTCTTCAAGTTTTATGGGTTGGTGCAGGTTGATGGAGAAAAATTTACCAGTTACAGACATGTGGAACTGGTAGAAAAGGAGGGGGAGCTTTGATAATTACCTTTCAACAGTATTTGGGATGTGAATGAGCTTCTCCTACCTGTGAAATGTGTGAAAAGACCACTGGGAGGCTGAAGTGTGTGGAGTGGCAATGCCGTTTTTTTAATGCTTAAGTGCTGAGATCAAGTTTTCCCCCAGTGTAACTGGGAAGGTGAGAAACACGCAAGGAAGATGAGAAGCAAAACAAAGATAAACCATTTCTTCTGATGGGATGTTCTTGACCTGTGTAAGGACAGATGGTTGTGGAAACTTGCCAGTTCTGTAGTCAGGCTAAAATGTCCTTGCAAAAATTTCCCAGAGATTAGTTCCATGGGTTGTTGCTTGCCGGGTTACCGTTTTGGGTGTGAATTTTTACACTTCCAACCTCTTTGTGAGAAGTGGTAGTTTAGAAGTCTTTCACTGTGAGCTGGGAACATGCCCTAGTGAGGATTTGACTTTTTGTCTCTGTAATCCTTGGGCACATTCCTCCATGGACTTTTCTCTGCTAATCCTGTTATTTCTTTAAAGTGTGTAGCTCCATCTCACTTTATTGTGTGTGCTACATCTGAGGACTGTGGCTCAGGGCTGACTTGTGAATGGAATGTGTTCCTTGTATTCCCAGACTTGGGAAAGCAATCAGTTGATCTAACAGCACAGATCAAAAGAGCAGGGTGCGAGGCTTAAAGGTAGTTCTTTACACACAGTAAATCTATGTTACATTGGAAGGGGGTAGCTTGCTGTTGGGTTTTTTTTCCTGCTGGAGTGTGTGACTGTGATATTTTGGGAAGCAGTTGGAGGCCTACGACTGTAGGGGAATGCAGAAATGCAGGTGCTTTCAAAATATTGTTAAATAAAGCTATAGCCTCAGCTATTTTTTAGCTGTGCTGTTGCTTCTCCTTTTCAATTTTAAAAGCACCAAGTGCTGAATAACAATCTTAAACTTAGTTGGAAAAAAAACCCAAAACAAAAAACCACCAAAAAAACCCCTCCAGAAATGAAAACCAAATTACCCTCAATATCTCAAAAACAAAGGAAAATATAAAAACTTAACCAACCAACCAAAAAAAAAATCCCCAAAACCCCAGACCAGCTATTACAGGGTACATATTTGACATCTGCACTGAGAAAGCTGTGGTGATGGTTTTTAGTTGTTTTTTTTTTTTTAAGGAGAAAAACAAAATGTTGGAGCCTACTTTCCAACATCTAATTTTATGATAGTATGTGTGTTACTTTATCTTGTCTTGTTTTTTTGGTATTGGAAAGCTTGTATTTACAAGGGAATTGTTGGGAAGGAGAAGGAAGGGCACTCTTAATTAGAGTGAAGCTAAATATAATTACTTTTCTTGTACCTAGTAAGAAATACAGACCTGCCTTCCATGTTGAACTCAGAGCTGTGGAGCAGTTGGCTTTGTTACATAGACTGATTCCTTTGCTTTGCTCCTTTCTAAATAAGAATGCCATGGTTTTAAGTTCCTTAAAAAACCCCAAACAAGTTGCATACAGTTGTCTCAAAAAATATGTAAAGCCTTTAATAGGAACAAAGTTTTGTTTGCCCTTTTTTTTTATTTTTTTTTTGTGGGACTTCTGTTTTTCTTTTTGTGTTTTTAGAGGATTTCAAATTATGTAAGATTTTAAAAAAATAAAACGAAGAAGGGAATCTATTTGAGTTTGTAGTTGAAATCTGCACCAGCTTTCACAGAGGCTGATGTGGACACTGGATTCTGGAATTATGGAGGAATGTGTTTGATACAATAAGGGGGAAAGGCATTTCCATAATTCCTGAGGCTTTTCATGAAAAGACAGAAAGGAAGGGGAAATGCTGATGAATGATATTTACATTGCTGCTTTAGAATTCCTGTCCCAGGAGTTTGTAGTGGAGCCCTCATTTTTTCCAGGGAGAAATCTGAGGTATCTGTGTACAAAACCAGTTTTTGTACTCCTTTGTGTTTCCTGTGGGTTGGATCCCCTCTGCTCCCCACAGCTGTGGTCTGTGAGGGTGGAGAATAAATCTTAGCTGTTATTCCTAAAGGTTTTACTTCCTTTCAAAACTCCTTCCTCCTTCTAGAAAATATGCTACTGATGTTACAAGTAATTCTCTGGCACCATCTGCTTAATCGTGTCTGATAAATTTATCTGATTAGCACCTGGTGTAATAAAGAGTTTGTATCAGCCATCAGTAAAATGGAGATAAGGCCTCCAAATTTGATTGACGGAGCTTAACTAGGGAAGGGAGATGGGTGGTGTGATTTGCTCCTGAGCTTCCAGCCCTGGCACTGCTCCTCTCTGCTGTATGTGCTTCCATGTAAAACCTCTGTGCAGCTGACCAGATACTTGGAATTCTACTCTGGCTTTCATAAATGCATGATTTTAGAAATTTACATGGAGGAAACTGGTCACGGTGGAGGGCAGGTTGGTGCCTGGTTGTATCACTGGAGTAGTGGAAGTCAGGTGCTAACTGAGGTGTGAAATACGTGGTCTAAAGTGGAGAAATTTTCTATTTTAGTTGTTCTCTGGGTGAGTTTCTCAACTCCCTTCAGTCCAAAGGCTACCTGACTTGGCACAAAAAAAAAAGAAAGTATTATACAGTGTTTTCGTTGCTGTTTTCTTTTATGATGTAACAAAAATTAGGCCACGCTTTGAATAATTCTTCAGACTTTTATTTCTTATCATCTTGTTGTCTTGTTTACATATGTGTGTTTATATGTATTATTTTTAACTTTCATATTAACTTGTTTTCAGTTATATCAGTCCACTTCCTGATCTCTTATTGACAACAGATTGAGAAACTGCTGTAGCAAGAGTGTAGCTTGCAGGAAAAAACTGATTTTTAGTTTTGTCTGCTTCCCAGTGTTCCAGGGGACCATTCCATACCTCGTTTCTGTATTCACTTGCTGCTCTCTGTATATAAACTTCACTAGATAATGATCTGCTGAAACCAAAGGGAATGTTTTCAAAATTAGCTGTTCTCCAGCAGAGAGTGCGTGATGGGAAGCGTTAAGTGTTCTGTTACAATGCATGTAAATCCTTTTACTGGTTGAACACAGGAGCTCATACCAATGAGTTCCCACTATTATCCACCATTCCTGGCCAGGGCTCTTGAGGCTGTTCTAGAATAGGCTGTTTAGTAAGTAGAATGAAAAATGGGCTGAAGAATAGCTCCAGTATATATTGCTCTGTAGGGTTAGTGTTAATGCCACGTTAAGTGTTTCCTAAAACAGGTTAACAGCTGTTCCAAAGTCATCTTATTGTGTTATCAGACCAGAGTCTGAGGGTGTAGATTCAGTCTGAGTAGCTGTCTTGTTGATAGCAGACACGCTGAGATTATTAATTAAACAGTAATTATTCAAACTTGTTTGCATGGTTGTCTGGTTTGTGTGATTTCACACGTTTAGACAAGGTTGAGGTGTAAAGAAGCTACAGAATATTTCAGGAAGAGCCAAATGTGTGAGCTGCTGATAAAGAGAAGGTATTTCCTGTAGGTGAATTTTAGAAAGCAAATTTAGAGAATAACTTGATGAAAACTGGAGAAGAATTACCAAGAAAAGAGCAACATGGCTGAATTCTCAAAGAAATGTGGAGTCTTGTCTGGATCTCTGGGAGGCTTCACTCTGTAGATGTCTTAGTGGGTAATGTGGATTCAGATCACTGTAATGAATGTGAGAGTCCTCAGCATCACTTTGGCTGATTGTGCTGCAGGTTCTGGGTGTTACAGATGAAATACTGAGAGTTTCATGGTTCATCCTGTATTATCTTTTCTTCTGATACCTGTCTTTGCCACTGGGGTTTCAGTAGTTTACCAGACAGTGCCGAGCCCAAGGTCAGGGACCAGTTTATGCTGTGAAAGCACTGCTTTGGTGGTTGTCCAGCAGAAGGATGGGAAGCAGAGACAGTGAATCAATAGGCAGGAGAATGTTGTGTCAGTATAGATTGGCACTGCTCTTAGGGAAGAAGTTGGGGTGTACTTTGAGTAGCCTCTCCTGAGGAGGCCAGCTTGGAGCAACTCCCTCTGCAGCATGAGCCAGTGTTGAGCATCACAGAGGGCTCTGGAATTCTCTGTGTGTGTGTGTGTGCGTGCGTGCGTGCGTGTGTGTGTGTGTGTGCCTTGGAGGAGTAACAACATCTGCTGTGTCATGTTGCACTTCATTGCTGTGTCTTGAGCAGTTAAACCCAAGAATTCAAGGGTGCACACCCAGAGAACCTCTGCTCTGGAGGTCCAGGATGCCTTGTGCTTTCCACAGTTCTTTTTGTGTGTATTTTTGACCCTTCTTCTTGATACTGTGATTTATTGCACCTTGCTGCTCCGTGAAAGGTCAGACGGGCAAGGATTTTTCTACACAAGAAAATCTTTTGCCTTGAATTTTCTTTCCTTTTTCTTTCAGTTCAGCATCTCTCTGAAAAGTGGCTGTACAGGTGTTATCACTTTATCCAGCAGTATCCCATGTCAACATTGAATTAGCTTGCATTATTTTACTGCAAATTTCTGGCAGGTAACTGGAAATTTTTAGGAGCTGCTACATAGGTGGGGTTAGCAGGTGATATATATTAGTCTAATAAAGCAGAGGTGTTAAGACTTGCTTCTCTGAGTCACATTAGCAGGCATCTGAAGCCTGATGAGACATGTGGAATAAGGTCATTTGTCCTGGATTTGGTTTCCTTAAGCCATTTTGTGAAGCAAATAATGAAGAGTCTGCCATGTATCTGAGGAACTGAAGATTATCTGTTTTCCCTATTTATCAGGGCCTGGAGCACATGAAGGAGCAGGTGGGAAATCCTTATCAGGAGGAGGTCAGAGTCTCAAGTTAAGGATATGAGTTCTTATCTTCCCTGAGTTTATCTCTTACAAAGTTAACAACTTTTTGAACTATGTATCAAAGCTTAAAAAAATGCTTATTGCTTCCATAGTGTTACTGTCTTTTTGTGTTCTCAAAACTGTAGCTGTATTTAAGAACTTCTGCCCAATGGCAAGGAAGGGATGATGAATCCTACCTGGCTTTTCTGGGTACCTTTTCATCAGTGGATTTGACTGAACTCAGGTATGGGCTGAATAGGTTCCAGGGTTATACCCACATCTTTCACACTGATTCTTATGTGTAGA
The DNA here is from genome assembly GCF_003984885.1 of Neopelma chrysocephalum. Lineage (NCBI taxonomy): Eukaryota > Metazoa > Chordata > Aves > Passeriformes > Pipridae > Neopelma > Neopelma chrysocephalum. The sequence continues at coordinate 4,962,883 of NW_020897722.1, forward strand.
ATGGGTAGAAAAATGCTTTGAAAACTAATGTAAGCTTAGTTTACAGCCACACGGTAGTGTTGTTATGAAGTCAAATTGAGATAATGGACTCTGGCCAGTCACTTGATTACTCTGAATCATCAGCTTTGCCCCTTCTTTGATGTAGTTTGTCCTCTGGGGCCACATTCTTAAGACCTATCTTTTTTTCACTTTGCATCTAGCAGAGGATCAGTTAGACTCTCTCTGTGCAAAGCTGCCTAGCTATGATTGAATTCACTGTTGAAAGCTGTTTGTTTTCTAGCTGTGAGCAGTGGAATAGGTTGGTTTGAAAGATTTTGAGGAATTGTTGTGTTGGTAGCCCTTGTTAGGAACCCTTTTCCCCTGCTCTTGAACTTGAGCATGTTGACATAGTAAATTATTGTAATTCACACTCACTGTAGCATAGTGTCAGAGAGTTTAATAAAATTATGCCAAATGAAGTGTCTCCTTCCTTTGTAATGACATGCAAAATTAATGGATTAAATTTCTGCAGAGCAGTAAAATGACACATTTTTCTTTCCTTCCATGAGTTGTTCTAGGCAGGATCCAAAAGTGCTGAGCTAGGGTTTCGTTCATTTTGGCAGATCCTGCTGTGGACAGACAGGAAATGCAGGCCTCTTAGCTGATTCACAGAACAAATTTGGCCTGTGATTCTTTGCTTAGTAGAGATGTCTTTCTGACTCGATATAATTGGTGTTGCTCCCGGGTGTTGTGAGGAGGGAGGTACCAATGTCTTGAACGTGTGTGAAGCAGCATAACCTCCCGAGGGAGTGGCCTGGCTGATGTTCTGGTTGTGTTGCACCACTCTGGGAGCACCAAGCAAGGGAACAGGATATTTTAAGGCTACTTCTTTTACTGTACCTTATCAGGTCTACCGGTTTTTTTCCCCTTTTTGTCTTCTAGATTTGGCAAAGCCTCCAGTAAATGAACCAAGGGAACCGGAACAGTTTCTAATGCAGACGCCCCAGGGAAATCCACTGCTGCTTTCCCACACCCTACAAGAGCTATTGAGCAAGGATAGCGTGCAGGTGGAGCTTATACCTGAGAAGAAGGGCCTTTTTCTGAAACATGTGGAATATGAGGTTTCCAGCAAGGTAATGTGAACAAGCTCTGGGCTCGGTGAGAGTGTATCCTCTTAACAGTGTCTGTGCAGTTGCTATTGGCAAAGTCTTGGCTGATTTGGTCAAGGTGTGTTGGGTGATGCTGGTTATAGGTTCTTCTCTTGGTGTAAGAGAAGATTGAAGATGATTTGCCTTTTCCTGTTTGTAGTGCAGCCAGTGAAATATGTCTCCAGTAGCTTCTGTGTGGTTTTTTTCAAGGAGGAAACATGTCCTCTTCCAAGCAGACCATGTGTGATTGACACTTCCCAGGCCACCAAAACATCAGTTATTGAGTAGTGCTCAAACTGTTCTAGTCATTGTTGTATGTGTTCGGTGACACATTTGGGTCACTTGTCTGCAGTGACCTTTGGGGCTTTAGGTTTTTTAGGGTGATGTCCCTAAGTTTGTCAAAGACTTGTGAGGGGAAAGGGCAGACGTGGTGAATGCTTCTGTGGGCTGTCTAGGAATGGATGTTTATTTTTGCCTGTGATTTCAGGGCACAGGACTCAGTGACCCTGGTGGTCCTGCAAGGTTTTGAATTTAGGAACCCATGACTGATTCCTTTCAGTCACTGTCATGTCTCCTGTGGCTGTGGCTGTAGAATGATGCTGCCTCAAAAAGAAGTGTAGCTTGTCCTTGAGCTTCATCTGAGATCTACAGCACAAACCAACATCAGGTTTCAGAGCAGACTGAAGGGAGGCCCTTGGGGCTGTGTTTGTTGGGCTCCAGTTGGGTGTCTCATTGCTGTATTTTGGCACAGTGCCACTGTAAGTGGTGGATGACGTGCAATCCAAATGTAGTGAGGATGAGTAGAGGGCTCTGTAGTCTTTCCTATTAGTGGTTGAATCTGTAATAATAGTGTGGGGGTTTGTAGATTATTTATTTATTGTTTTTAGAGGATTTCTGCCTCCTAAATGTCTTGTTCTAGCTGCTACCTAACTCCTTTGGGAATGAGAAAACAGTTTCTTTGGCCTCTTCTACATATTGATCTAAGAAATGCAGCATCAAGGCCTAAGGTTTTAAAGGAACTTTCAGTCTTTGTTTATAGCTCTAACATCAGTGTGAGGTCTCTCCTCTTGTGAGGTTCACTTAAAACATCAGGCATTTGGGTTGAGTAGTAACTTAACGTGGTCTAAGACTGTTTTGCCACCTCTGGATTTAAAACCGATTTAGAGAAAGATCCTAAGAGCTGGAGCTCAGGGACTTGCAGTACTTCAAGAAAAGAGCTCTCCAGAGCACTTTAAAAGTGTCAGCACTCTTTCCCAATGTTCTGTCTAATTTGGAAGACCAGAGAGTTTGAGGGGGTAATGCTATGGAACCACGGCAGATTTAGGGATATTTGCAATTTTTTGGGAAACACTTTCCTCTCCACTTTGTAGTCATTTTCATCTTGTGTGTGAATAAAACCAGACTTATGTTTTGAGCTGAAAGTCTTATTCTCAAAAGGACTGTATGTGGTGGGCTCACCCCGGCTCGACATCAAGTGCTCACCAAAACTGCTCTATTGCTCCCCTTCTCAGCTGGGCAGGGGAGAGAAAATGCAAAAGAAGGCTCATGGGTTGAGATAAGGACAGGGAGAGATCACTCACCAGTTGCCCTCATGGCCAGTCCAAGGGCTGCAGGGGCACAGCTGTCTCACCGTGGGCTGCACCCTGGGCTGCAGGGGAACCTCAGCTTCAGTGCTGCCCCTCCTTCTGCACTGACCTGAGGGGCTGCAAAGCTGTTACTCTCACATATTCTCACTCCTCTCTCTGAGTGCATTTTTCTTGTGCATTTTTTTTTTCTCACATACGTTATCCCGGAGATGCTGCCACCATCACTGATAGGCTTGGCCTCATCCAGCAGCAGTTCCCTCCTGGAGCTGTCCGGCGTTGGATCTGTCAGACACGGGGGCACCTTCTGGCTTCTTCTCATAGAAACCACCTGTGTAGTCCTCCAGCTACCAAAACCTTTCCATGCAAACCCAATACACTGCAGTTAGAAGAATTCCATATCTGTTGATAATCAAGCGATGGCTGCTTTTAATCTCCTCCCTCCTTCCCACCACAAGGCCTCCAAAGAGAAATAGGTCGTTTCTGCAATCTGGTTATGATTTCTTTCTTTTCTTCCTTTTGCATTTAGGGCAGCTGATAGAACAAAAAAAAAAAAAAAAAAGGAAATGGTGCTGCTGTCTAACCTGTGAATTGACTTGTTCTCCCCCTTCCTTAATTGCAGAGGTTCAAATGCTCAGTCTACAGGCGATACAATGACTTTGTGGTGTTCCATGAGATGCTGCTCCAGAAGTTCCCGTATCGCATGGTGCCGGCACTGCCACCAAAGAGGATGCTGGGAGGTAAACCTGGGTCTTGCTTTTTGAGTGCAGGTGCAACCGTGGTCAAGGTGATACTGTTAAAAGTAAATGTTTAAAAGATTGAAAGTCTTTGCTTCTGCTTGGCTCAGAAAACAACTTTGATGTTATAATACACAATTTTGAGGTGTGAATTATTGCCGTCCTAGAAATTCCTATAGGTGAGATATTGATGTGAAATTTCAGTGGGGTTTCTTCCTGTGGAATGACTTTCCTAATAAGATTTTAGGTGTAATTCTACACAAGAGCATGGCGGAGCTGCAGGTATTGGTTTTTAGAAAAACATGTTATGATGATCATTGTTTAGTGGTGGACTTGGCAGTCTTAATTTAACAGTTGGATTCAGTGATCTTTATGTTCTTTTCCAATTTAAATGGTTCTATGATTCTATGATCTTTTTAGCATAACCAGAAACTGAAACCTGAGACTGGAATCAGTGTCAGGTCATTCAAGTACACTTTAGCTGTTAGCCTAAAAACCAGCATCTCAAGACTGAAGCATATCAAAGCTCCTTCAGGAACATTTTTCATTAATCTCAAATATTGACACTGATTTTAAACATAAAATCCCATCTTGTTTAATACTTAATCTGTGAAAGAACAAGCTTTTCACTGTCTCCTCCCCTGCCCATGGCACTAAGCTCACTGTGTTTCAATAAATAATTGATTTCGGTTGATGAGTCCGTGCATTGCTACAGTAATTGGTAAACAGTGAGCAGAACAGGGTGTATAGTGAACTGGAAGACAGCAAAATCCTGGCACTGAAAAGCTCCAGTGGCCTTATGTTCTTGTATGGAATGTGAATTGTGAAGACCTTTCTTTTGGGGTTGCGAAACCCATCTGTTGAATTGAACCTGATTCAGTGTTCCCAGCCAGAGTTTCCAGAATTTCGACTTCATGCAACACCTGTGAGCAAAGCAGCCTTCTCTGATTAATCTCAGTGGAGAGAGGATGTTTGAAAGAAGCTACCAATATATATATAATTTGTCAGTCAACTGTTACTTCCTTGTGTTGCCACTGTGTTGATATTTCTGTGCATTCACCAGTGCATTTCTTCCCATGCACATCGTAAGTTTAAGAAAAAACCTGATAGGATTAGTTCCCAAACTGTGCTAGGAGACCAGTTCTAATATAGTGCAAAGCTGTGATAAGGCAGAGAGTGCTGATTGCCTTTAGTCCAGCGACTCTGCATGTAGAAGAGCTGTGGAATTGGGCTTAATGGGAACTGCAAACAGGAAAAAGGAAATGGAGTGGGTAGTTCTTGTTTCTGAGCAGGTTAATGGACTGACAAATAGAATTGCAGGACACAGGATTTGATGGATTAGCATAGATGTGTGACTCTTGCAACTTCCAAGTCCCAGAGCCGGATGGGCAAAGCTCCATGCTTTGTCCTTGGTGTGCTCCTCTGCTGAGTTACACTGATCCTGATGCTGCTCTGCTCCCCTCCCTCTGTCGTGTGAAGGAAGATTGTTCACCTGCTCTGCTCCTTTTGGAGGACAGCAGCCAGCTGGGGCAGATCCTGCAGAAGTGTGTAGGTTATTTCAGAAATGTCCACGTTGGCTGAAGTGTGAGCAAGGCCAATCAAGATCTGCAACCACAATGACAGAAAAAGGAATTGGTGGGTGATACTGTACTGAGGATCACTAGTGAGAGTCCACACAGCCAGCAAACTGCCAGCTTAAAACTGAGGCAAAAGAGTAATAACCTTTCATGATATGAGAGCGTTGTCATGGATAAGAGCATTCCTGTAATTCCCTTCTATGCTGCTTTCTTTTCCTTCAATCTTTAGTTTAATTTTTTATCATTCATCGTTCCTGAAAAACTGCAGGAACTTTGATTTACTGCCTTACTGCAATATTGCCAGATTGAAATTCTTCTTATTTCAGCAAGACGAGCAGAATTCTTTTAGTTTGACAAGTAAAGGCTCTGGATGGATGTACTGCAGATTGCTGTGCTGGTCTTCCAAAGTGCTTTCTGACATCTTGCATGAAAGAGGTGGATACTGATCCTAGTATCCATCCAGTATCCTGATGGATACTGCCAAACAGACCAGGATCCCCTCTGCAGACCAGCTGTGAAGTTGATTCAGAGGAAGAAGAATCTTTGCAGGCCCACAGTTTTTAAAGTGGAAATTTCAGGCCTTAGGTTTGGTTGTTTATCCTGCTTACCTGCCCCACCCTGTGGAAATAACCCCACATAGGTATATATGCTGGATTTTGGTAAGATTAAATATTCCATCAGGTGGTTCTTTATTTCAGATGGTCGATCTAAAAGATTGGTTTTGGGAGCTGACAGACTGAAGGTAACCACTCTTTGTTTTTGTTGCAGTGCTCAAGCAAGGGTTGTAAGTACAAGGAAGTTATTGGCCTGAGTGCTTTTCTCTTTCTGAGCAGCTGTAACGTGAGGTGCATTAATTGAAATTTCATGTTTCTTCCTGTAGCTGATCGAGAATTCATAGAATCGAGGAGGAGAGCGCTGAAGCGTTTTATAAACCTGGTGGCTCGACACCCCCCTTTCTCAGAAGATGTGCTCTTGAAACTCTTCCTGTCCTTCAGTGGCTCAGTGAGTGTTTGTTAGCAATAGTCCTGAGTTTGCATGTCTGCCTGTAACTGCTTCACTGGGCACAGGGTTCAGAATTGCTTCTGACCTACATGGTTTTGCTCCCTGTGACGAGGAGAATTTTCTCTCAGTGGGTGTTTCTACAGCTGGAAAGTGGAAGGTAATTTCATTCAATGCCAGGAGGGTAGTATTTTGAAAATTATAACTGTTCTTAGGGGAATACAGGTTATGCTTTTCCTTAAATTAAACCTAACCTGAGTAAAGCTGTAAGTGTCTTACTGTTGAGGTGTATCTGAGACCTTTGTTACTTAGTTCTTTCATGCTGATTTGATTCTGTATTTTCTGCAGGATGTACAGAATAAGCTAAGGGAGTTGGTCCAGGGAGTAGGAGATGAGTTTATGACCTGCAAATTAGCCACCCAGGCCAAGGTATGTATAGGAATTTTTTGCAACATATTATTCTGGTTTGAATGGCTGTGTTCTCCTGGTGGATCAGTTATGGCATTTGTGGAGTGATGGGCACCTTAGGTAGGAGACAGTTGTTTACAGAGTTTGAAGAACTCCTAACTTTATCAAAAAGATCAAATAAATATTTGACTCTTAAGGTCCTGATATTTGTAGCTAAATGCTGGTTCGTGAATATGATAAAGATTAAACAATGAATCCTGCTCAGAACATGTTTCTCAGCAATTACTTGTACTTGCATAACAAACACATGCACAAATTGCACAATTTAAAAGCTAACATCTAGATGGATATCCTTCCCACTTGTTCATGCCCTCATTCTGTCTGTCTTCTTCTCCCTGTGGGAGAGCAATTTGGACTGTTAGAGAGAAGTTAGTTATAAGTTCTCCATGTATCTGTTTATCCCAGAGATTAGTGCTATGACAAGTTTTAAATCTACTGTGTTCGTTGAGCAATTTTAAAGCAAGTTGTTGTTCAGGTTCCTGCAGTGCTTGCAGGAGGTTTTGCAACTGGAGCTTAGTTCAGGTTTTTACCAGTGATACTCTGGTCAAAAAGAGCTGAACTTTCAGTTCATTCTTGACTTTACCAGGCTGGGAGTTACCAGTAGGATTAGGTTAGAACTTGTGAGCTTGAAACCTCACAACCCCTGTTTTAACTGCATAGTAGAATTGCAGATATTGTCAACTCTGTCTACACTGGGTATTTGAACCTCTTTATGCCTCTGAAAATTAGGGCTGTTTGTGTGACATCTGACTTGGACAACTGAATTGGAAAAGTGATCTCTTCAGGGTTGTTACAGCGTGGCATGAGGGAGTGAGCACAAGAGGGAAGCCTCTTTTTCTCTGCAGTCTGTGGTGTGCCTCTGATTTACCCACCAGTAACCTCTCTGTACTCCTTCAGGACTTCCTCCCATCTGACATACAGGCCCAGTTTGCTGCCAGCAGGGAGCTCATCAGAAATATTTATAACAGCTTTTATAAGCTTCGAGACCGTGCGGAGAGAATCGCTTCTCGAGCCATTGACAACGCCTCCGACCTCCTCATATTTGGGAAGGAGCTCAGGTAGGTTTGGAGGAACAGGCCTTGCTAATATGAACATTTCTACTGCTGTTTCAGAACTCAAAACTCTTGTAAGGCCTCCAATCTGGTAAAAATGGGTATTCCAGTGCATGCTGTAGGTCCTAATCAATTTTTCCTACTATGAAAAAGGAAATGCACACTTACCATTAAGGCTGCATTCCCTAGAACATGAGGAAACAAAATATAAATACCTTGGCATTCAGGTACTGGTTTTATTGTCTCTCTCCCCAGTAAGTACACAATGAACTCTGCATTTGTGTTGGGGCAGTAGCAGCTCAGCGCTGTGAGCTGTTTAGACAGATTTGAAACTCTGAACTGCTCTCTGCAAATAAGTTTAGCTGCTCAGTGGAATTTGTCTCCTAGATGTGACTGTTACTTGTCTCCTTCCAGTGCTTTGGGCTCAGACACTACCCCACTTCCTTCCTGGGCTGCTTTGAATAACAGCACATGGGGGACTCTGAAACAAGCCTTGAAGGGTCTGTCTGTTGAATTTGCACTTCTGGCAGATAAGGCTGTGCAGCAGGTGAGTTCTTGACTTTTCTCTTTTTCTTTTTTTTTCTTTTTTTCTTTTTGTAACACGGCGGTGGTACATTGCTGCCCTAAACTTCATCTTTAATCACGAGCTCTGTGGACATAAGCTCTTCAAGAGTTAAGAAGGAGATGGTGATTCAAACTTTCGTCCTCAACCACCAGCCTGCTTGTTCAAGCTTGAATGAAATACCTGGACTGTGTTTAAATGGGAAAAAAATATAACAGGCAAGGAAAAGGAGGGAAAAACCTGCCTTCTTTCTTAATTTTAAGTGATTATTGCACACGTTAAGTTGTACTACCTTAGTGAGCTGTCCAAGAATCCTGTGTTCTGTCTTACTAATCTGCTACAGAGAATCCAGAATAAGTTATTTCTGAATCAAGTTTTGACGTTCATGTACTTAAACATTACATGAGAGTGATTCAGACAGAAGTATCATATTCCTGTGTAAGTGTGCAGTGTGGTAATGACTGTCAGAATAATGTGAGAACACGACAGTCTGGGAAGGAAAAGTAATAATTTTGTCTTCCCTGCTCTTCATCTCATTGTGTTAAAACACTGAGCATGCTTTTGTAGATCAGTCAGACCAGGTCTTTTTCTCCAGAGTTTACGCTCCAGAGAGCTCTATTGATACAGGAAGAAAAGAGAGTATTTTGTAAAATAAAAAAACTAGTGGTGAAATTTGGCTTGGTGTCTCATCTCTGCCTTCTGATGCATGAACTATTATGGGGAACATGCAGGTATTCAGAGCTTTAATGGATTAGTTATCTTGTAAGAAGGGAAGATGAAAGATTGGAGGAATCTGCAAGAGCAAGAAATTCCAGGCAGAGCGTGCTGAAAGGGCTGACATGCAGGGCTGTGAAACCAACTCCTCTTGTTATAGTGATCAGTCAGTTGGAAAAGCCGTTCCTGCCTCAGTCAGGTCTTTGTTCTGCACACTGAAGACTAAACACACTCCAGTGTCATCTGAAAGCTTTTTGATGCAGTTGTGTAAGCACCAATGTGCCCTGGAGAATGCAGTGAGAGCCTGCGTGGTGTGAGGAGGTGAAGGACTGGGATGTTGGTTCTTGCCAGGCTTACGTAAAATGTACTTTTTCCTTGTTTTCTAGGGTAAACAGGAAGAGAATGATGTGGTGGAGAAGCTGAACCTTTTCCTGGATTTACTCCAGTCCTATAAAGTGAGCTCTGCTGTTCTTCTGCCAACGAGAAAGTTGTTCAGAGAAGCAAGCTTGTGCTTTTTAGAGGGTGTAATGCCAACTGGATGGAAAACTGTCTGGGAGGCCAGTTCAGAGGCAAACTGGGCATCTGGCAGAGGGAGGGGAGCGGCTGTTGGCCATAACCAGCTCTGCAGCCTTACTGATCAGCTCGGCTTGTGATGAGAACTTGCCAAAGAGCAAACCCTGCAAGGAATTTCAAAATACAAATGCTTGAACTATATGGATCAGCTAACTTTTTATTTTCAGATTTGGCTGCTTTTGAGTCAAGGCAGTGAACTAGATCACTATTGGTTTGTTCATGGAGATATGAGCCGAGTTACAAATTAAAGAATTTTTGTTAATACTAATCTATGATCAAAGGTACTTTTTATAGAAGCATCTACTGAAACTGTATGAGGCAGCCTCTCCTGACATTCCCAGGCCTGGACTGAGATAGAAGGACACTGGCAAGCTCTTACCACAGTTAATTGCCTGCACTCAATTTTGAGAAGGTCAGGAAAAGATAAGAGGCCTGATAAGATCCAAAGTGTTGGCAGAAGTGATGCTCCAGGCTGCCTCTTGAGCTCACTGGTCTGGGTTCAAGCAGGTTTTTTTTTCTTGAGTTCTAAGCTACTGGCGTTTTTTGACCCTCTTGAAAACTAAGGAACAAAAATGTGCAGCATGGAAGTTATATAAAGCACGACCACGTGTTTGTGTTCCTGATGTACTTGGCTGTGTGTTTGCTGACTCTTGGCTTCCACTATGTACCTGTTCTTTTCTTTTCCCGTAAAGGACCTGTGTGAAAGGCACGAGAAGGGGGTGTTGCACAAGCACCAGCGGGCATTGCACAAGTACAGCATGATGAAGAGGCAGATGATGAGTGCCACTGTGCAGAACAAAGAACCAGAATCAGTGGAGCAACTGGAGTCTCGAATTGTGGAGGTAGGGCAGGCTCCTGGGAGAGCAAAGGGTGGTACTGGGCTCTGTGATGGTGCTGCTCTGTTGTATTTGCAGAAAACCATTGGGCTGAAAGGGTAGTCTGTGCTTTGGGAAATCTGAGTTACCTGCTGTGCCAGATGGAAAAGGTGCTTGTTTTCCTCCACACTTACTACTGGCCCTTTGGCAGCACATCATTTGCAGGAGCTGTGGAAACCAGCAGTCTGCAGGGTGGAAAGTGCAGTTGCCGTTGTATCAAATGGGTCCAGGATCTGCCTTTTTGGGTTTTTGATATGTGTTTGAATTGCTGGTAGGGTGAGGAATGCTGTTTTCTCCTGCTGTAAGTGAACCTCCTTGGCAGCCCCTTCCTGGCACTGCATTTCACAGAGCTCCTCTTGTTTCAGCAAGAAAACGCCATCCTGACCATGGAGCTGCGGAATTACTTCTCCCTGTACTGCCTCCATCAGGAGACACAGCTCATCCACATCTACCTGCCTCTCACCTCTCACATTCTGGGGGCCTTTGTCAACTCCCAGATCCAGGGTCACAAAGAGGTGAGGTTTTCTGGACTGTATCCTTTTCCCCAAAATATGAATGAGAATTTGAATGTATTTATTTTCACCTGTTGGCCTTCGTCCTCTAATCATCTGTCCAGCTGGGCTCTTTCATAACTTAAGAAGTCATCTAAGGTCTTTCCAGTTTGGAGTGAGGATCAAGGCTGGCCTCTAACTCCTCTAAAAGACTGTATCTTCTTGCAGCAAGTTGCTGTTTTTTTCTTCTTTTCTTCTGCTCTCATCAACTATCCTATGGGTAGTTGAAGAAGACCTAACCATTAAATAGCTATTCTGTAATGAATGATGTGTGTTTGCTAGATGAATCTGTTTTTTTGTGGTGCTACACAGAAATTGTATGACAAGGAGCAACTTCCTTGCCTTTGCTCTAAGAGCTCCTTTTTGTTAACCCCTAAATATGGCCTTTAATATTTCCCATATACAGACTTCCTTGCATTTGTTGTATTAGAAAAGTCTCTCCTCCTTCAGCTCCCTTCCTTCCCTTCAGTGAAGGAATTTGACCAAGGTATGGGAAATCTCTATTCCATGCATGCTCAGGAAAATGCTCAGGGAGCTCCAATAGCACCAGTCTGGAAGGTACAATCCGGGTCCACTGAACTTCCTGAAAACACTTCAGCAAATTTGTGTTGTGCTTTTGAGTACCTGAAACTGCTGCTAAAATTCAGTGTGGTGAGATAGTTAGCTACCGTGTGGTCACGTCTGTTTTCTCTCCTTTTCCACTCACAGATGAGTAAAGTTTGGAATGAATTGAAGCCGAAGTTGAGCTGCCTTTTTGTGGGATCTAGCAGTATGCCAACTCCACCACTGTCACCTCCAGAGGGAAATTTCTTCTCCAGTTAATGCTCCGAGCACCCTGCATGGAGCAAGAAGGGCAATCAACGAAGGGGTGGGACCTCTACCTCCAGATGTTAAAATGAATCCTCCAAACAGCTATATTTTTTTTTTTTTAATACTGCTGCTTTGAGCTGCTCTCTGATTTAGACAGACTGGATTGTGGGGCAGAACATATGGATCTAAAGACCATCTCCTAATTTTGCAGTGCTCTGGGGCAGAGCTGATGTTGGTTGTCCTGCAGACACTCTCCATGGGGTCGGGATGTGGCCTGGCACAGCGAGTGCTGCAGTGCTGTTGCTGATCCCTCTGCATCTTGTACTAACAGCCCTCCAATCATGTTTATCTGCAGCTGTGCTGACACATCTCTGCACTGAAGTCTCTGAAGTGCTGAGATGAACGGGATAACTGAAGCACTTGCTTGTAGTGGAGATAAATTGCCTTTTACGCCTTGGAGGGCCTGTGTTAGGGACATGTGTGCATAAGGAAAGCTGAAAGCCATCCCCCATCCCGTTGTAGGTGTCTAGATTTGATTTCTTACTGCTAGACCTTAGCACAAAATGAATGAAGTGGTTGGATTTTGTAACCCAGCTGGGCAGGGGTCAATGCTGCTGTGTAATGGGGTTCTCCCATGAGGTTGGATGGACTGTATTGTCAGTGTGTTTCCCTTCATGGTTGCAGGGCAGCCTGGGGACTTGCTCATATTTTTCAGTTTGGGGCCAAAGACAGCTGGGTTCAGGAACTCAGAGGAGTTTGCCTGGCATAAATGAGAAAATAATTGAATAAAACACTCCTTAATTGTAATCCAGTCCTACTACATGAGCAGAATAGCTACAAGGTAGCTGTTTCCTTCTGGAGGTTCTGATATCCCTCTGTTAAGTAGCTGTTCAGGTCCACTGGAGAGCTGCTGACCCAAAGGCTGGTGTTTTCTTTGGTCTAATATCAGAAGTATTCTGTTATACCAGCAGGCTGGAACACAGTGCTGATAAAGTTCATTAACAAAAAAAAGTCAGTATTTATCAGGATGTTACTGTCATTCTTTTTCCTGGCTGTGGGTAACACTGGAGTGTGTTTGTGAAGGACAGGAGACAAGTGACAGTTCTCGTCTCTAAAAACAGCCCTTGGTAGTGGGGTTTTCAGAATGATTTGTGATTGAGATAAAGGGACTAATCATTCTCCACTTTGTATCTCCAGTGACTTTCCCTCTGGAGGCAAAGGGGGAGGAGAATGTGCACATCATGTTACCTCGGGGGAAATGGTGCACATCCTCCAGAGAAACTTATAATCCAAGGAACTGCAAACGTCTGCAGCAAAACTGTGTGAACAGGTCTCTCCTGAACCTGCCTTCTCTGGGGCCAAAATAGCTTCTAAAGGGGAATTTGAGATTTGGCTTCTTAGCATTTTCTTTGACTGGGTAAAAAGGAAGCATATTAACAAGGATGAGTGCTCGCTGTCAAACTGGAACCATTACAGTATTTTTCTACTGGGGAACTTCCCCATTAGCAGGAAATGTATTTAAATCCTCTAATCACAAAAGCTGCTTTTTTTTTTTTTTATAAATTTAGAAAACTCAGTACAGCATGAAGCTCTTCCTAATCCAGGTGGAAATTCTGGGTTAGTTTCTTCAGCTAAGAGCAAGACAAATTACTTGCCCAGTTTCGTGAGACTGGAATAACCATTCCTCACACTTATCAAAATGGGGTAAAATAGAGTGATATGGGTGAGTTCCTTGGGTGCTGGGCCTTAAGCAGTGTGTAGCCAGCCTTGCTCAGAATGCATTAAGAGCTTTTTTCCAACAATTCAAATGTTAACTTGCTTTCCTCCTGTATATGGGCCTTGTGCAGTGAGACAGATGAACTGCAAATGGCTGTGACAGGTTTGATTCTCTCCTGAAGATTTCCAAAGCAATGCAGAGGAGATTCTGCTCACAAGGCAGAGCAAACTGTCAGAGGAGGGAAATGTTTCTACAGTCCAGTAACAAAGAAGATTATTATCTCAGGAATGGCACAGAAGGTTTTTCTGCTTGACCTTGTCTTGATTAGGAAGATGGTTTGTGGTTCAAGTGTGGAAAGCGTGTTACCAGATTTTTATATGCTCTTTACCCCTGGCATGTTTAGAAGGTGTTGGCTGGTTATAGCTGGCTTAGTCTGAGCACCCATCCTCCCTTGTTTATCCTTGTTTGCTTGATGTGGTGAGCAGTCAAAGTGAGAAAATACTGTATGTTTTGGGGCAAGATCTGATACTTCTGGTGGATCTTCTGTGTAATTTGTTTGACTGGGCAATGTTCCATGGGAGCACTTGCAAAGCATTGGCCGGAATGGGACTTTACACTTCTCACTTCTAGAAAGAATTTCTAATTTTGGACTTTATTTACAATCAAAAAACAAATCCCCCAAAAAACAAACATCAAAATGACATTTGGGTTTTAGACTAACTCCTCTTTCCTGTTCTCCTTGAGAATGAGAATTCTACAGTCCAAATGCAGAGATGGTAGTAATGATAAACACAGAGCACAGGACCTACAAAGGAACTGGAATTACATTGAGAAAACACCCATTCCTCCATTGTCAGCCCTTGCCTCTCTGAGGAGAGCAGTTTTGGGGGTGGGTTTTTCTTGTTTTGCCTTTACTCTGTTCACCTGGTATTTGAGAACAGAGGCTTTGTATTCTCAAAGCTGATCCAGCTGTTGGCACTTTCAGAGTTTATTTCATACTGGACTGTCAAGCTTCTGTCTCATTCCTAAACACATGCAGACACTATTTCATATAACCCTTAGTTTCCAAACCTTTCCTTTGGGAGACTGGTCAGTGTGCAAATAGAACTGTTATGTTTACCTCAGTATGTGAGGGATTTCCTTACTGTGTTTTGTTCGTTCAGTTTATGGATCTGTCAGACTTGGAGGGCTGCATCAAGCACAGCTTCCTTCCCCTGCAGGGATGCAGCAGGGAATCCAGGGGATCCATCAGGCTGCCTGTCTGCCCTAGTCAGTGTGGGGGAAACAGCTGTGGTGACCTCCATGCTACTGCCTTCTGCAGTAAACACTAAGCAAACCAGACTGAGGAGTGTGTGCTGCCTATCCAAGAGCTGATGCTCCTGTAAGACGTGATGTGCCTTTGTGAATGGAAGCTTTTCTGTGTGTGCTTGAGGTCAGGGGACCTTCAGGTGTTCAAAACAGCGATGGTAGAAAAGGCCTCCAGTTTTTCTGTCAGTGTCTCTGTCAGGTCTGTTGGGTAGGTACCAGGGTGGTCAAAACCTGAGACCCTGAAAGCTGCCTGAAAATTGTTCTATCAAAAGGGCTCTAAGTTTCTGTCACTCCTGAGGGCTTCTCCACTTCCAGCTGTGAAGTGGCTTTTTGTCCAGTATCACGTGTTGAAAGACTCCAAACTGTATTTACAATACAACTTTAGTCTTTGATCCTTCTTTCTCTCTCTTTCCATCCTCCTTGCAAGTTGCTCCTCCGAAGCTGTAATGTGCTCAATGATGCCTTGCTGCATTCCAGTGCTTTTACTCTCCTACTTTGATCATGCAAGGGTGTAATTCCTGGAACTTGAAACAGGCTAATTTACACCCTTCAGTTTGTGCTGTTTCCTAAAAGACAAAGCTCACCAGCTGGAGACAAAACTTAAACCACGTCAGTCTCACAAGAGCAGCAGGAGCAGTAACATCCCAGCTCTTTGACATGACCTGGAAGTCAGGGCTGGGGAAAGCATCCTCCTGAAAGGACTGACCTGACTGCAGAGAGGGGATGGCAAAGAGAAGTGCAAGCCTGAGCTGTGCTTGTTCTGTTCCTTCCTAAATCCTGGAGGAACAGAAAGTAATTCTGTGTGATTCTGTGATGTGCTCTCTCTCACCCAGCAGTTTACAGTTTCCACCAGGAAATAAATCCAGATATAACAGGTATTGGCTGTCAGTCACTCCCTTTCCTACCACACAGTAAGGTCCTACACCCTGTTAAAGCTGCCTGTCCTCCTGGGCTTATTCTCTCTCCTACTTGCCTCAAGCCATTCATTCTCTCTGTTAGAGCAGCCAGAAACCTCACTGCCAGGTCAGAAGCAGAGGTGGGTATCAAAACCTCTGTAAATAACTCAGTGTGCAGCACAAAAGGAAAAGTAAGGTTTTAAGGTGTTAATTCCTCCTCTAAGTCTGAGCTGTGGCTTGCTGAGTAGATGAAGAAGGGCATTTTTGAGTGGGTATTTTCAAAACTGCTGGAGGGAGACAAGAAGCAAATTTTTGTTCAAAGGGTGTGAATATGGCCTGCCTGGAATATCCTGTATCTTTGCTTTGCTCAAATAGCCTTATGTATGAAGCACTTTATCCAAATGCAGGAATTAAAGAACTATTACTACAGCTGGTAGACTGGAAATGTTTACAGATCCTACATTACATTCCAAGATTCTATCTGTAAGTGTTATATGTTTGTAAAAGTGTTTAAAAAAAGAAAAAACAAAACTTGTGTAAGAAGCTACATATGTGATGTGTTATTTCTAGCACAGTTGGATTAAACTTTTGCTGGGTTGGGCTGACATCAGTGCTGAGCAGTCACCTGCTCCTGCCCTGTGGCAAAGTGTGCAGCCATGGGGGGTGGCACTTTGTAGCAGAGACTTGCTGAAATTTGATTTTGTTCAGCGTATTTTTACCTGAAATGCTCAAAGGAGTTCAGCTTCACTGCAGGAGCTGCAAGAGTGAAAGCTGGGCTCAAACAGGACTATACATCTAACTTCTGTTTTTATAACTCTCGTAACCTCACACTGCCTTCAGCTGGAGAACCCTGAAGGAGTCTCTATCTGGACTTTTCAAAAGGCTTTTCACAACACTGTTACAATAGAACAACACACGCTTTTACTAAAAAAATATTTTTAATATTTAAAAAAAGAAATAAATTCCAGTCATGAGGGAAAAGCCTAAACCATTAGCCAGCTGTGAAGAAAAGGGTTAACACTAAGTTTTTAATAGTTGTGATCACATAACCGCTAAAGCCTACCACAGCCAGGGACTTCACACCGTGGAAAATCTTGCTGCTTTCATTTCTGCTTAAAGAAACTCCCTTGTTTTCCTTACTTTCCAGTGACCTGGAAAATAAGTCTCTGGAGAGCTGAGCAAGGAAACCCTCATAAGTCATACTCATGGTGTTGCAGCCCAATGTGGGCAGTAGCACTTGGGCTGAATGCTTCCCTTTTCTTAAACTTCCTCCACTTCTTTCAGGCTGTGCTCCAGGATGGTGTCTTGTCCCTGGAACTTAAAATAGCCATGAAACAACTTTCTCTGAAGCACCAGGGGAAACCAGTAGATATCATCTGGCCACATGCAATTGAATGGCACCTCATCCAGCTGAAACCACTGGGGCCGCATTTCTGGTGGGAGAAAACAAAAGAACTTGGCATGGGCCTTCCTTCATGGACTTCTGCTGAATATCTGTCAATATGCACCTTCCCTCTACAGCCCAGCTGCCTCCCTTTTGAAGGGGGGGCATTTTGGCATGAAAATTTGGTTCTCCATTTCATAAGAGCAGTGCATTTCAGAAGAGCACACACATCCTTCCCTCCCCTCTACCAGCTACCTACCCTCACTTTCTGTTGGCTCTCCGTGGAAGTGATCTGCCCGGAAAACATGAACGTCCATGAGTTCAGAGTTGCCCACAAATTCAAATGTGATCCGACCCATCTTCTGCAAGGTGTCCACAGTCAGTCCACTCTCCTCCAGGAGCTCCCTGAAAAAGACATAGATTTCTTTATATGAAAGTGGGAGGCATAAAAAACCTGCAGTCAATAGCTTGACTTGCACTTCAAAACCCTTCCAGTGAACCAAAGGTGAAAGCTGTACAACAGAGCACGGTTCTGACTTGCACCAAACTATGAGTCTACTTACACCACACGGGAACCAGGTCAGATGGGATCATGTTTTATTTCAGGCTCTGAGGCTGGTAGGTAAATAGTCTATGTTGGAAGGGGAAGATTCAGGAAAACAGATCATTTAGTGTAATTTACAGTCCTTGCAACATGCTGACCTTTTCTGAGATCAGTGAGAAGTGGGCATGTGACTGTGACTGGATGTGGCTTCAGAACTCAGAGATACACATGATTTAGACAAAGGCTTTGCCAACTTCAAGCTAAAGCTTTTAGAATTATGGGGAAACGTGATGAACACCAGAACAACTGTACTTGCTACACTATCAGCTGCTTCTGAGGCAAACTGAAGCTTATTTAAATTACACAATACATAACCACTTGCATACAGAACGTTAAGAATTCCGTCTCCCATTCAAATGCAGTATAAAAAAAACACAAAGCAATTGTGTAAACTTTCCCTTTCCGCTCCTTGGAAGCACACATTGAGGATAACGAGAGGCCAGAAGGCAGGACTTTTTTAAGAGCACTTGGAGAGATGTGCCAGACAGCTCTTTGCCACACTCCACCATTAACAGCTACTTGACACACATCCAATTGTTTCCTCTGTTTATGTTCCACGATCAGGTTTTTTTTTTTTAATTTTACCTCCCTCCAACAGAAGCACTATAGCTTGAAGTTAGTCATGGTTTTTCTAATGTACAAAAATAAGGAATACTCTGAAACCACGTATCTTCAGTTAAGGTTAATAATTAATGTAGTTGCCTATTTGGCAGTAACAACAATTTTAAAATGTAATGGAAATCATTATAAGGCTCCAGCTTTCTTTGGCGTCGATTTCATGGATCCCATCCTTCAAAATTATATTTCAACTTAATGTCTTGGCTAATTTTAGTTTATCTTCTGAGAAGCTATCTATGTCTAAAACAGAGTCATTTTCCAGCAATGAATCTAAAAGCCTCCTTTTACAGGCAGTGATAATTGAAGAACAAAGCACAACACTGCTACGGTTCTCCAGGCAATTTATCCATCAGCTGCTTGGCTCTGTAGCAAGTGGAAACATTACAGGTGGCAAATTAGAAATAACCAACTCGCTCAGTGTTCCCCTTACAAGATGTGCCACTGAGCAGCTGTGGGTGCCCAGGTGCTCACAGGAATGTGCCATATCCAGCAAAGGATAGAAATCTTACTGGTACTGGGAACTTCTGTTCATGTTTCGGCTTAATGTTTAACTCTCTGTGCTGTGAGGACTTCACACCTTACGCCACTGCCAGCCCAACTGAGACAGAGCAACACAGAACCACAGCCTAATACCTCAACTCCCAGTGCAAGGGAAGTTTGATTTGGACTGTGTGATGCTTCCTGGAGGAGAGCTGTGCCCTGAGGCAGCAGTGCACCAGCAGTGTTCCTGCCAGGCAAGTGGCCAGTGTGTCCAGCTGGCCTTGGCTCTGGGAACAGCTTCCTGCACAGCGGACCTCGGTAGGAACTGGTTGTGTCATTCTGGAGTAAACTGCAGGTGAAGGGATGAGGACAGACCCAGGCAGCAGGTGCTGGCTGTGCTGTGAAACGTTGCACTGAGTCAGTGAAACTTTGGTCAGTTCACGTCTCTTGTGAATGAAAACTCCACTGTCAGACTCTGGGCCAGCACAGGTAAAACACACACCCAGGAAATCAAATCCCAAATCAAATAACTAGATTTACACCACAGTGTTAACCTGGCAAGTGAAGGCTGAGGTAAGTAACAAAACTGATCTCCCACCCTCCGTTCAGAGATGATAAGTTATATGAAAAGCCACGATCTCAGTGTCAGGTACGTTATTGCCCTGTGCTGCTTGGGGCACATCTGCACAGGATCAGCTCAGCACAGAACCCAGGCAGTTGGGCTGGCACAGCTGAGGAGAGTGTTCAGGGCAGAAGCTGCTGGGTAGCAGCTGAACACACCAACACTGATCTTCCTGCAGGTGCAAGGGCAATTTTGGGGTTGTATCAGGAACTGAGGAGATGGCAAAGTGTGGCTTAGTAACAGCAATATTCATGTAAAGAACAAGATACCTGATTTTTAGAGTGTAGCAATTCAATTGTGATCTGCTACTTCATTTCAATGACCAGACAGAAGAAAGAACTTCAAGAAATCAGCACTAAAATTTTCAAAAATTATACTGTGCCTTTTTACTGATGAAATTCAATTCCCTAACTCAGCATTAGCACTTTAAAATGTCACCATATAATAAACCAATAAATTTCTACAGTGCCTTTCATAATGGACCTCTAAGAATTTCTGCTATTTTGTCACTACATTTTCACTCAATACTCAAAATGCTACTGGAAGGTGGCATCTGTTCAACAGCTTCAAAATTTAAACAATAAGCAGTTTGGCTTATTGTTTAAACTAAATTACCTGTAATTCTGCTATATAGCCAAAATTAAACCCTGCACCTCTCTGAACAGTGCAAGAACCTCTGTCTACCACTCGCAGACTCACTCTCAGTTTAGATCAGAGTCCAGGGGATGGGAGGGAGGACACTTGGGAAGTTCCAGTTGCTCACAGGTTGAATGACAGTTAAAGATTTGCAGATGACAGACCAGGGGGAGCAATCCTGTTTCTTTCTACATGGGGACGATCCCTCACCACCTGTGGAGCAGGTGCCTCTGTTTCAGAGATGGCTCACGGCTGCACTGGTGGGTAACACACCGGGGTGTTACTGACCAGCCTGCAGCCCACCGCCGATGGTCCAACACCTCCACGGCCATCCTGTGGCCCCACGCCTGTCCCCGGGGCGCCGGCCGAGCCCTCACCTCCGGGCAGCCTCCTCGATGCTCTCCCCGGGCTGCACCTTCCCCCCGAAGCCGTTCCACAGCCCCGCGCCGAACCCGCGCTTCTTCATGCCCAGGAGGACACGGGACGGCTGCACCACCAGGACGAGGGTGAAGAGTCTGGACGTGTACATGGCTCCTGGGAGAGGGATGAGGGGGGCACGCTGAGCCAAGGGCTCCCGGCACCCCTCATCAGAGAGCCCCTCACCCCCAAAACACCCCTCACCCCCCAAGGCCTGGTCCCTAAATCCTTGGTCCCCCAATGCCTCTCCCAATACCTCTCTAACGCTCCCACTGACCCTCGCTCTCCTGCTTCCCCAGCACCCCCTCCCCAACTCTTTGATCCCCCCTCCCCAAATCCTTGTTCCCCCAAAACACCCTCCCTGAATCTCTGACCATCCTCAATACACCCTCCCTGAATTCCTGACCACCCTCACCACCCCTTCCCGAATCCCTGAGCCCCTCAGCGCCCCTCCCCAAATCTTTGATCCCCCCTCCCCAAATCCTTGTTCCCCGAAACCCACTCCCTGAATCCCTGACTCCCTCAACACCCCCTCCCTGAATCCCGGACCACACTCAGCACCCTCTCTCCGAATCTTTGATCCCCCCACCACTTCCTCCCCAAATCTTTGATTCCCCCCTCCCCAGATCCCTGTTCCCCCAAAATTCCCTCCCTGAATCCCTGATTCCCTCAGCCCCCCTTACCCGAACCCCTGAGCCCCCCAGCGCCCCTCCCCAATCTTTTGATCGCCCCTCCCCGAATCCTTGTTCCCCTCAAACCCCCTCCCCAAAGCCTTGATCCCCTCAACACCCTCCCCCCAAATCCTTCACGCCCCCAGCACCCCATGCCTGTCCGCTCGCCCCTCGGCCCCAAACCCCCGCCTTTCCCGCCCACCTCAGTCCCGCTCAGCCGAGGCGCTTCCCGGTTCTTCCCGCGCCGCCGCCGCCGTGAGGGAGGCGGGACGGGGCGGGACCAGGCGGCCATGGCGGGGCCGGGGGGTGCCGCCATCGCCGGGGGCAGGTGCGTGATGGGGCCGCTGAGGAGATCCCGGGACCCCCCCCCCCGGGGGGTGGCCGTGTGGTGTCGTTAGTCCCGGCGCCTGGAGTTCCCCTCAGGAGTGGGTTAATGGGCGTGTGGGTGTGTGGTTGCTGGAAATGCCGGGCGGGGGTCCCCCCCGGGCAGTGGCTGTGGGTTGCTCCGCCCGGAGCTTGCAGGAGCTCGGGTATCTCCCTGGTTCCTCTGAGGGGATCACGGAGGCCTCCAGCCCCTCTGAGGCAGCCCGGGACCGTGCTGGGGTCGCTTTACCGTGTCGTGTCCTTAAACATGGGAGCTGTCTGTGCTAGAGCGGGGATTCTTTTCCCCCCTTCCCTCAGGGTATTCTGTGAGGCCTCATCGAAAACATGGTCCTTCTGTTGTGGTTGGACCTGATAGCTAAAGGTGCCAAAAATCTCAAATTTGGAGGCTTCTGTTTAGAATCACAAAATTGTTAGTGACCTCTGGAGTTCAATCATCCAGTCCAACCCCTGTGCCAAGGCAGCTTTACCTGAAGGGGGTGACACAGGGATGTGTCCAGGTGGGATTTAAATGTCTCTAGAGAGGGAGACCCCACAACCTCCCTGGGCAGCCTGTAGCCGAGGTTGGAATTAATTACTATAGAGACTTTTGAAATACATCGTCATCATGTACTAACCAGTTAACTTGCCTTTCTTGCCGGGCAGCTGTTGGCGTTCGGTGAGCAGATGTCTGCACACCACCGTCAGGTTTCTGAAGAAAACTGGGACTGAGCAGCTGTGGTTGGAGCGGCACTTGAAGGATCCTTTTGTGAAGGCATCAAAGCAGCAGCATTACCGTTGCAGAAGTGCCTTCAAATTGCTGGAGATCGATGACAAGCTTCATATTCTTCGGCCAGGACTTTCTGTTCTCGACTGTGGAGCAGCACCTGGTGCTTGGAGCCAGGTTACTGTAGAGAGGGTCAATGCCTTGGGTACTGGTACGTGTGTTTTTGGCAGGCAAGGATGGGCATGATACTCCTCTTGAATTGTGTGAGAAATCTATGAAATACTATGAAATCTAAGAAATACTATGATGGAAGTGGTATGGGGAAGGAATGTGGATGCTGGCAAATGGCAGTCACTGACAGAAGCATGAGGTGTTGCCTAGTGAATCTTCATACGGTCTGAAAAAATTGTATTTGTGAAACAAAACCATACCATGTGATATTAGTGTTCTGATTAGCTGTTGTGAGGAAGATCCCCTCATCCAGTTCTAAAATCAGTGTAGCCTCCAGCAATTACCTTGGCTTACCTGATTTTTTATTTCCATTCTAGAAAAATGGAAGTAACCACTGTGCCTGGTTTACGTGGTTTAAGCCATTAATACTTACTTAAGGTGTTATCATCTGTACCATTGTCAGGACTGTCAGCCTTGAAACAGCAGCAGAAAAACAAGAAAAATCCCCCTTGCTTATCCAAAGTAGCTGAGTTTTCCTGTCTGGAATGGATGAGCTTATGGCAAACCCTCCATCCAGATGCACCCAGCAAACTGCCAGGGGACAGGAAGGCAGTTTTGTTTCTTGAGCTCACGCACGTGCAAGTCGTTCGCAGTCATTGTGAGTGTTTGTGTGTCCTTCATCCTTACAGATCCTGCTGTCCCCACTGGCTTTGTCCTTGGCGTTGACCTCCTGCGGATTTCTCCTCTGGAAGGAGCAGTTTTCCTGTCAAACACTGACATTGCAGACCCCAGCACGCTGAGGACAATCCAGAGCCTGCTTCCCGCGGGGAAGGCGGACGTTATCCTGAGCGACATGGCACCTAACGCGACGGGCATCAAGGAACTGGATCACCAGAAGGTGATCAATCTGTGCTTGGGCCTTCTGAACCTGTCCCAAAGCATTTTAAAGCCAAAGGGAACGATGCTCTGTAAGTTCTGGGATGGATCTGAGGCCCGTCTTCTGCAAAACAGACTGAAGGAGCAGTTCCAAGACGTGAGAACTATAAAGCCTCAGGCCAGCCGGAAGGAGTCTGCGGAATCTTATTACTTGGCAAGGCTGTACAAAGGGAAATGAAAGCTGAGAACTGCAGATTCTCAAGCAGGTAATCAGACACTGATTGGAAATCTGAATTTTGGTAGGTGTCTAAAGAAAAATCCCACCATGGAGACCCTGGGGAAACCTGCCACGATTCTCATGAAGTCCGTCATGCTTTTCAAATACCTGTGGAGGAAACGGTTGGGAATGGAGAGGAATAATCTGACAGGAAACCTCTGGGGCTGGAGTAATGGAAATGAAAATAAAATGGTGATATTGTGAGTGTTTAATGTGTGTTTGGAAATCATTGCCCTGTTAATGTCATACATGAGACAGACCATAAAGGGGGTTGTTGATATGTGAGAGTACAGCGAGGGAAGTTTGAGCCAATTTAGTGCCTCTTAGTAGCTGGTGCAATTTATTAGCACATGTAAAAATAGAAAATATTTCTGTTCACATCAGGATCTGCATCTTCACGTTGGGATCTGTAACCCAGCAGTGTGGGAGACACGGATGGCTTGGGAATGTTCAGCCCAATGGCTCTGCTGCCTTTCCTATGGACACAGGCTATATTTAGAAATTGCTGCTTCATGGCACTCATAAATCCAGTGGCAGTGGGGCCGAGTCATTGCTATGCAGATCATTTCAGTCTTGTTTCAGGTGTGACCTGTGGTGGTTCCCAGGTGAAATGACAAGATGTTCCCAAGATCCTGGACAGGGAGAATAACTGATTGAATTGCCAGAAATCTGTTTGCACAAATAGATTTACCCACTGCCTTATCTGGAAGTGGCAACTTTTATAGTAAATAGTGCTTTTATCAGGCTGACTGTGGCATGGGATATACAAGGAGCTGGTAGCACTGGGTGTTTTTAAGGCTTCCAGATCGTAAACAGCTCATGTGGGACTGCTTACAGATTTATTGAATTGTGATTTGAAACCTGCTGATCTGGATCTCCATACTGAAGAGGGTGTGTGGCAGCGCTAACCCAAAAGCCTAAACTGGGGAGTGGGGTGTCGAGTAGTAAAAGAAAATTGAAGTCAGTCGCTCCTTGAAAAACATTATGACCTGGGATTCGCGGTGGGAATGGGAGCCGGCAGAGCATGTGCTGCTCCTCTGCTCCTCCGGCTGCAGCTGCGGAGGGTCCGGGAGGCTCTGCCCGAGCAGGAGGGCGCAGGGGGATTTTGGGCGGGGGAAGGGGGGGCGAGCTGCCCACCGGCCGAGCTGGGAGCTCCTCCGCGCCGAGGAAATACGGTAGGGCGGAGATGCGCGCCTAGTCGCGTCGTTACGGCGGGCAGGGCCGGCGTTCTCGCGAGAGCGGGGCGTGGAGTTCCCGTGAGATCCCGTGGCCGGGGAGAGGAGGGAGATCCAAGCGGGGCGCGCGCCGGTGAGCGAGGAGGGACCGGGAGGGATGGGGATGGATGGATCTCACCGATCCCGCCCCGCTCCCGCCCTCCGGGGCGAGCCCCCGAGCAGCCCCGTGCCTGCCGCTGCCGCGGGTTCGCTGCCGGGCGGGGGATCTCCGGGAGCCCCGGGGGTCCCTCGGCCGCGGGGGTTTCTGAACCGCGGGCGGGACCTGCGTGTCCTTATTTTCAGTAGGTTTGAGGACAGGCTTGCCTACCTCAAGCCCCCTGCGGGTAGGGGACTCTCGGGAATTCGTGTGTACTCGTACCCTAGTGCGTAGTTTGAATAAACGCTTTCTCCTGGGTTTTGGCTGCTCTGCTGCCCGTGTGCTGCTGTTACGCCTCCTCTTCGTGACGATATAAATCCAAGGAATAACTGAGAATGCAGGAGCCTGGAGTTAGCCCCAGGACTGTGTCTCCGGCGCCACTCTGTGTGAATGTTGTGGCTGCCTTCCATGATCCTGGGGCTTTATGGAGCACGCAGTCACTGCAGGAACTCCCTTAAGGCTCCCTGAAGTCTCCTGGGAAACCTTGCTGGCGTTTCGGAGCTTCAGGCTTGGTTTGTCTTCGGCCCTTCTGAATCTGAAGGATTTGCAAAAACTTTTACGTGATCGAGGAAATGCAGTTTTACTTATAGAAGGGATCTGTGAACTGGGGAAGACTTCTTGCTGGAAGTTAGTGCTTCCAGAGTGATTTCGGGAAACCAGAAACAAGTTGAATAGAAGGGTTTGCTGCTAATATGTAGTTCTCCTCCCCCCTCAGCTTCAAAAGTTTGGGGGAAGAATAATGAGTTCTGTTTGTTACTGTTGCCTGCTGTAGGTCTCCCTGCCCTACAATGTTAACTTGTCTCCCAGAAAAGAAAATTCAATTTTGTATGACTCATGACAGCTTTTATTTGTACATTTATAGGCCCAAAATTCAGGGGAGAAAGTATTTAAATAAAATCAAACCATTTTGGGTAGAAAGCCCAGGGAAGAACAGCCTGTCTTGCTTCATTTTCTCATTTCAGAGACCTACAACTCCAGCCTGGGTTGGGTCGTGTTTTCTGTGGGTTAGGATGCACCTGCAGTGATTTGCAGGTTGATTTTACCCTGTAAATTGGAAGACATTGAGAGTTTCCTCAGGGCAGTGGCGTGTCTCTCCTCAGCAGAGCAGCCAGGATCCAGCAGCGTGCTCTGTTTGGTGATGTCTATTTGTATCTGTTTCCAGAGCCATGGAGGACTTGGAAAATAACACCACCGTCTTCTCCACCCTGAAATCCCTCAACCACTTCATATCTCAGCGTATGGAGGGGGTGAGTGGGCTGGCCCCACCAGGACCATCTCAAAGCTCCTTGCAGATCCAGTACCAGCAGAGGATGCAGGTGAGGTGTCCTCATCAGTGTGCTTGTGTGCTCCTTTTGACTCCAGGAATTGGGATTGATTTCATTCAGATCTGACCGTTCTTTCTGAAACTGATGTTCATGCAAGCTCACTATTGGAAGCTTGCTTTTGGTCAACATTCTGAATTTTTTCCAGAAAATATTTAATTTTTTTCAAGTGTCAGACATACTTATTTCTCTTTTGTAAAAGAATGAGAAGTGCTTTGAAATTATTCCCTGCAAGTTATATCTGTGAACCAGCTCAGGAAATTAAATTGTAAGTTGTTTTGATATTGCTGAACAGAGGAGCTTTAGATCTGTTACCATTTTTCTAGTAAGACACTTTGTTACCTTTTTTTTTTTTCATAATTTTAAGGTTTCTTTGCCTGGACACATACAGGAGTGTGGCTTTGATAAGCACACAGTTCAAATAGTTTGTGCTTTCATGTCTGCTTCTGTTTGCATCCACCTATGGTTTTTACTTTTCTTTCTTTTAGCTGCTTCATGCTCATAAAGCATAAAATAAGTTGACATCTTGGATCCTAAGGACTGTTTATTAGGCTGGAATGAAGTTTCTCTGTTCTGTTAATATAATTTCTATTTCAATCTCTAGGTATAAGTAAGCTTGCTTATTTTAATATAAATCTGCTTTGCATTTGAAATGTTGACAAAAGGCAATTTCTGTCTCTGTTACATCTCTGGTGACAGTGATGGTTAGAGGAGGCTCTCTCTGGGTAGAGTCTCCATTACCTGTGTGTTGGATGTACATCACCAGGAGATGAGGAATTCTGTTAGTATTGTCTGTGCTCCAAAGTAATTTCAATGAAAAAATGAAGTGTAATGTTGCAGAGGTCATAGAAAAACATGTTATTTTGCTCAGTAGTTGCATTTTATTGGGAGAATGATCCGTGCTTCTTGGCCAGCTGCTTTTACTTTTATGAGGCTCTGGGAGTTCATAATTAAACTTCTTTTAGATAGAAAAGTACATTTTGTCAGAGTATCTCTAGAGATCGAAGGAAGAATTCTGAGTGAAGAACTTGGAATTAATTTCTTTCCAACTCACCTTGATTTGATATGTGGTTTTGGGTGTGGTTCCCCAACTGCAGCTGGTGTGAGAAGAACAACAAATTTGGTGATAGTTTCCTGGTGCTTTGTAAAATGGCACATAAATGTCAGCAGAAGCAGTACAGGGTGGGAGGCACCACCCTGCCTTATTATTGCTGTGCTGTTAATGGAGTGCATTGTCCCTTTTCACACATGAACTGGCCAGTTGGAAGAACAAGCTGGGCAGATCCACTCCAAATCCCAGCTGCTGCAGGTGGAGCGGGAGAAGATGCAGATGGAGCTCAGCCACAAACGAGCTCGCATCGAGCTGGAGAAGGCAGCCAACACCAACGCCAGGAACTATGAGGTGAGTGTGGTGGCTTGGGATCACAGGCCTGAGTCAGAACACCTGTGGAGCATCTACAGTGGTGTTTTGGTTTGGATCAGGGATATCCTCTCCACTTCTCATGAGCTGTGCTTTGCAGTGGAATGTCTCAGAATGTGTATAGGCAACTTTTTTTTGGAGCAAGTCTGGTATTCTCCAGCTGCTAATAGACCCTGTCTTCAGGGCAGGACTTCAGTGAATCTGTAGTAGATGGTCCTGGAATGCATTTACTGTGTTTGCATTTACTGCAGAGGTGGTGGTGGTGTGGGTGTCAAGTTCCCAGCACCAACTGTTTTGCCCTACAGATCCCTTGCAGTGCATTGCACCAACTTGCTGATGTGCACAAGAGTGTGAACTTGAAGCCTTGTTAGGTTGACAGACCCCTGATCTGATCACTGGGTTCTGTTAGTTTAGCACTAAAGTTATCATGGGTAGCCATAATAAAAGGGGTTTACTATTTGTTTCCCCCAGAAGTATTTAGTAATTTTTCTCCTAGCTGAATTGAAACTTCTGCTGGCACAATTGCAAGCATTTAGTTTGTGTGACTGTAATTAATTGGAATGGCAATAGTGCCAGCCATGCAGTGTCACACAAGGGAGCCTGCACTGATAAAACAGTGAGCCTCACTCAGGGACTAATAGCTTTTATTGGTTTCTGCTTTTATGACCACATATGTTTGCTTAACGATCTTACTGGAATAAGCAGTAGATCAGTGGGTTTTGTAGTATAATAAAAATCTCATATGTGGCTGATTATAAACATGTTTTGTTGTATTTTACAAGGATGCTGGGTGACAGATTTAGTGTGTAGTTGTGAAATAGCGAGTCAGTGACTAAATTCCTTGTTCCTCTGAAGTCAGGTGATGTGGGATTAAGCCAGGAAGAGTTCAAACTGGAATGTAGCTGAGTCAGTCACAGAAACCCTTGAAATACTGGTACAAAAAAAGGGAGCAGCACTAATCCAGCACTCTGGTAATTACCCTGCTCAGATTCTGTGTTTTTCTGAGTCATGTGGATAAAGGTTTTAGGAACCTCACATTGCTTTGCATAATCCTTGTTTACTATGTAAATCCATGTCTCGATTTGCTTTGATTAGTAAAGCAATTTTCTATGCATTTTTTCAATAAGAATTAATTTGTGGTAGGAATAAACCGAAATGGTGTATGAAAGGTGGTCAGA
Source organism: Neopelma chrysocephalum (assembly GCF_003984885.1). Classification (NCBI taxonomy): domain Eukaryota; kingdom Metazoa; phylum Chordata; class Aves; order Passeriformes; family Pipridae; genus Neopelma; species Neopelma chrysocephalum. The sequence goes on from NW_020897722.1 coordinate 4,991,566, forward strand.
GTGCAGAAATATTTACTGTATTAGTTGGTAAAACTGTGCATTTAAACCCTGTTTCTTTTCTTTTAAATGGCCTCATACAGTTTCCAGAAGCTGCAGAGGGAAGTTTGTCTTATAACCCAACTGTTGAGATCTGAGTTTCTGAAAGTCAGTTTGCTGTGCACGGGCCAGCTTTAAATTGGAGATCAGAATGTTTTCTGCTGGAGATCTGCTGATCTGCTGGAGGGTGTGCAGTGGAGTCTGTGAAGCCACATTTGTATTCTCATAGCCATGACTTAGTGTAAGAGATTTGGAAGACTCTGTCTCTTAATTTTCCAGCTCCCTTGCCCTGGGTAGCTCTTGACGTTGAGTTGCTCCTGGTGAGATTTTTGGCCTTGCCAATGCAAAAACAGGTTAAAGCTGTGGTCTGATGATGCCTTGGTGACCATGGTGATGAGGAATGAAGACAGAAGGAAGATGGCTTCAACTTTGTGCTACTTTCTTCTTATGTCTCTTTGCTTTTTTTTTTCCTTGGCAAGCGAGAGGCCGACCGTAACCAGGAGCTGCTCACACGCATAAAGCAATATCAGGAAAGGGAAACAGAAGCTGAAAATAAACTGAAAGAACAAATGGAGATGAACAAATCCTACAAGAAGAGCATGGAGACAATGAGTAAGAAGCTGCAAGAGAAGGAGAGCAAATTAGCTGAAGCTAATGAAGTAAGAACAGAGTAATTTTTAATCCATTCATAGTTTCAGATGACTTTGCAGTTCTTGTGAATTGAAAATGCCCTTTTTGATTAAAAAAAAACCAAACCCAAACAAAATAATTGGAATCACTGTGTTCATCACCTGGAAATTAATAAACCCTGGTGGTGTGTGTCCTTGCTGTCAAAGTTTAGAACCAAACCAAGCCCAGACACAAGTGAGCAGGTCAGAAGGAGAAGAGATTTCTTAGACAAGTTGATGTGGAGAAGGAGGAAAAAAGTGCAAGGCAACATACAACACCAAGGTTGAAAGTCAGGTTACATGACCTGTGAGCTTTTCTTTGGAGTTAAGATATTTAGAAAAAAATCCTGAAAACCACTGGCCTCTACTTCTAAGGAAACTGTAATGCCTCTGGTATTTGGTTGAGGCAAACCCAGACATTTTAGATTTTGAAACTCAGACAAAATAAATTTGGAATGGTTGTGGGATAATTTTTTTCTTTAATATATGTACTTATCATCATCTAACTTTGAAGCTTGATATTTTTCATGCCAGTTTGGGGTCACTCAGGTAACAGGTAATGGAAATGACAATTTGGGTGACAGATGAAAGCTACTAGATGATTTTCTTTTACCTTTGTTTGAGGTAAGTTTCCAGGTCTGAAGGTTTGCGAGAGTGGGATTGTTTCTAGAGTCAGTGTTTGTACTTTTTAGTTGGAAATTATTTATACTACCGTCCCTTATATCCAGCTTGGAGAGTCATAGCCTTGTGTGTTTCTGTTTTTTTTCTTCCATTAATTCAGACAATCACTGTATTAAAAGGGAAAATATCAGATCTGCAATGGAATATAATGAACCAAGAGATGCAGATGACAAGCCAAGACTCTCAGAAGCAGGAACTGATGGAACAGCTGGATGTTGAAAAAAAGTAAGCAGGGGATGAATGACTGCAGGGAGAAAAAGGCAAACAAAACTTGAGTCTTGTGCAGGTGTCATCACTCAGAAAACTTTCAACAGCGTTTGATTTCCCCTCTTCAAAGGGGTTCTTTGATCTGGATGTGCAGGTTATAACTGTTGTTTGAAAGGAACTCTGAGGTGGAATTTAATTGTACCTTGAGGAAAAGAACCACAAACTTGAGCTTTAAATCTGTGATGTCTCATGTTCCTGGTAGAGAGTTAACAGAAGGCACGTGGGTGGGAAAGGCTAATGTGAACTTTAGGGACTGAACAGAACAAAAATATCAAGACTTAAATCATAGTGGAGGGCTAGTTGAAAGCTACGAGTGTGTTTTTCCTTGCTTACTAACTTGAACTCTTCAATTTCGGAGTTGTGAAGGTTTATTTACTCTGATTGTGTATTTGTTGTTTTCGGAGTTAAGGTGACTTGATTTTTTTTGTTTTGATTTTTTTCAGTATGCATCTTTGCTAAAATGGATGGATGTTTTTGTCTCTAAATTAGAGGGGATATGAGTGTGAAACTGTATGAGGCAAAATCTTCTATAGCATTAACATTTACCTTGTTAATGGTGTTTGACTATGTTTGTCAGAGACTTCTGCATGCAAGTTGTTTCTGGTACATGATTTCTGGATGTTGAGTACTTTTTGTGTCTGCATCGAACAGGAAATGGCAAGAGGCAAGTCAGCAAATCCAGACCCTGCAAGCAAACCAATCCCAACTGGCAGAATATGAACAGAAGATTAAGGTAAGAAACTTTTTGACCTATGTAAAGCTTTAGTTTTTGATGTCCTTCAGTGGAAGAACAGAAGTAAAAGGTTAGTTTGTCATATATCTGAGTTGGTAGCCAGTGAGAGCTGAGGTTGGGTGGACCAGACTGTCTACAGTTAGCTGTAACTTGGCACTCTTTGCCTTTGTTGTATCAATTGATTGAAAAAAACCCAACTTTCTCTATAAGAAGGTGATTTATATCCTTGTGCAGGGTTCTGGGGTCTTGTGCCACAGCACAAGTTTGCTTTGCAAGAGATTGCTTCTAGAGTGATCTTTTTGCAAATGGTGGATGATGAGCCCAGCAACTACAAGTACTTTTCTGCTTCCCAGAAAATCCTTCCTCTGAAGTTGGGTTTAGCTCTTTAAGAAAGTGCAATTACTTGTAAAGCTTTCAAAACCACACTGACTAAAATGTGTGTATAGAGGTGCTTTATGTCCTTCCAAATTAGCATGTAGGTTGGTGGGATTGTATGTTTTTCACTTGTCTTTCTGGCACAGGTAGTTGTGGGGAGTTACTTTAGTTTGAGCAGGTGCTGACAGTGGCATTGCCTCTGGTGAAGCCAGACCATTGTCAGCAAGAGGAGACTCCCTCCACTGAAATGAAAGGATGGAAAACAGGATATCACTCTGCAATACAGCTCTGAATAAACTTTTTTTTAGTGGAAAAAAAAAGGCAACACAATGCTAAAATGCACATTTGTGTTTCTTCTTGTTCCTAATTCTTTCAGGCCATTCAATGCCCCTTATGCAGTTCACTGATGGAGAGATAGAGGATAAGAAAATCATAGATTTGGTTAAGTAGGTAGGAAAAGGTCTTTTTAATGATTAGCAGAGGGTGTTTTTGTTATGAACTGAGGGTAAGCAGGTGTAACAGCTGGGCTGGTCTCTTCTCTACAAGTGGAACAAGAGTCATCCCTCCTTTGAGCAGTGAATAGGAGCAGATGTTCCTACTGAGTTCCCTTCCAACTTCATTCAAGTCCTTGATTTGAGCTTGAAAAGTACAATGCAGAAATAGTTCTTACAAGTTCCAACTTAATCATTGATGTCCTCTTGTCATCCCACATTTTCTAGGATCTGGAGCAGAAGTTCTCCCAGCAGGAACATGATGCTCTAATTGTCAAGAACATGAAGGCAGAACTGGCTCGTTTCCCAAAAATGGAGCGGGAATTGCGCCAACTCAGGGAGGAAAACGCCTACTTCAGGTGAAGGAAAGGTTCAGTTGTTGAGGGTTATCTTGTGTTCTTCTGTACTTGCTACAGCTGCACTATATGCACTTTCAAATCCCTCTACTGTGCTTCCACATGGAAAGTTTAGGAGGAAGTTTAAATATTTCCTATAAATAATGCATATGAACTGAGCAGCGCTGTGATGGTTACCCTTTGAGAGGATTTGACAAGATCTGAGGAATCTTCTTGAACAGAAGAGCCTCACAGAATGTGTATTGATTGTTCTGGGTGGTGATTTCTGTTTGTTAGAACAAAATTCAAGGTTTAAAGGTAGTGATGAACTCCATACAGCTTTGGGAAAGAATTCCCTGTAGAGAAAAGAGACAGCTGAACATTTCTTTAATAACTGGTTTTGCTTAGCTATTGTTGCCACTATTTTAAAGGCCTGTTGTTCCAGCATAATGTTTAGGAAGTGTTTTGTTTGAGTTTCTAAAGTACTGTGATATAGCCCGTGGTAGAGTAGGCTTTCTGGATTTCTGAAGTAGCAGTTGATTTGAAAAATTAAATTAAATCTACTATGAATTAACTTGCCTAAAAATGTTTTGTGTGGTTTGTTTTATTTTTTTTTTAATTACACAAGTCATCCTGCCAGCTTTTTCTTTTTCAAAATTATGTAGTTTTCCTTGGTTTTGGTCTTGTAGTTGCTTCACTGTCATTTTGAGTTGTTTATCTTGGAATTTTTTTTCTCATGCTTGTTTTTTTGTGCACGGAAATATATCAACAGATTAAAGGTCATTTGTTGTTAAATGGTTTTATTTCCCCCTTGCACCCCTCTATTAAAGTAAAACCAGGCAATCTCAATGCTTGCTCAAAATCCAGGTCTGTAGCACTTGCTGTGTTCCAGCCCTGCATCCAGCTGGACTGAACAGGGGAGTTGGGAGTCTTCTGCTACCCTTATTCTGTCAAATAGTAAAGCAGATACAAAACTTCAGGTTGTTTGGGCTTAACTAGGATGGTACTTAGAGTAGACAAAAATAAGTTCAGTAAAACTTCAGGGGTTTTTGGAGAAGTGGCTTTGCAGTGAAGGTTGTAGAAGTGAAATGTTGAATGTCCAGTGTCACAATTCCCTGGTCATTCCATGTGTATTTGGAAGTTTGTGGGAGGGAACTGGGCTGCATGGCTCTTTAATAGTTGTCCCTTTCTTCACCACAGGGAAATGAAAGAAAACAATGGCTTGCTTAAAGAGGAGGTAGAAGGTCTCCAAAGAAAACTGGAGCGCTATGAGAAGGTCCAAGCGCAGCTGGTGACCGTGGAACTGGAAAATGAGGTGAGGAGCTGGAAACATTGGGTGGAGGAACAGAATAGGGGGTTTCCTTTACTGCCTGTCTTGACTTTTAGGCTCTTCCTGTGTTGTGTTAGTTGAGATGTGATATCTCTTTTAATTACTGGGCTCGAAGCAGGCGTTCCCAAACTGAGGTCAGCGTGAGGAGAGTTATGGCAATGAAGGTGTAAAAGGCAAAAGGATTTCTGTTGTTCAGCTGGAAATTTTGTGTAAAGAACAATCTCATCATAGTGTCTTCTTTGGCCTTGCTGTTTCTCTTTCACATTTCTTCTGCTGGAAAGGCTTTTCATGATGTCAGGCTCTGCCCAGACATGGTGGTGTTGAACAGGTGTATGGTGACAACCTTGATACCCACTTTGATTACCATAAATGCTGTGGGGCCAGAATGGAATCTCAAAAGAATGACAAAGTGCAAGATAAGACCATGAAATCCACAGAGGAAGGAATGACACTGACTTTGAATGGAGGAATCTGAAAAAAGTCTGGAAAATCAGCTACTAGAACATTCATCTGTGTCTAACTCTACTTTTCATCTTTGCTTTAGAAACTTCTGGCAAAACTACAAAGCTGGGAGAAACTGGACCAGAGCACTGGCTTAAATATCAGGTATGTTTTCACAGCTCTGGAGGGAAGTAAGACTTTTAAACCACTTTCCTCTTAATCTTCAGGTCTCTGAAGTGTGTTGGTCATGCTTTCTTGCTATCTCTTCATGTGTAAGCTCTTCCAGTACTTTTTGTTTTATATGAGAAGAAAGATTTACACTGTTTTAAAGTATCTTTGGGAACTAACAAATGTTTTTCACCAAGTCAGCTTGACCAGTGTCTCTAAGGCCATGCTTCAGTTTTGAGTTCTTTCAACTTTTTGGGTATAGTTGCATTCAGTTTAGTTAGAGATTCTGCTTGCTTAGTAAGTGAATCTCTAAGAATTTTAGGATGTGTCCAGAGAAGAGAATGTATCTTTCTTGTGACAAATTGTTGTGAATATATTTCCTTTGACATCTGGATATCAAATCAACTTATCAAAATAAGCTGCTAGATGCTGTTGTGACTTTTCTTCCCTAAAACAGCTGAAGAACTGTTGTTAATTTAGTTATTTTGTCAAACCCCATTCCCCAGTGGTGTTTGTAACACCAGCTGGTCTGTGCACTGGTAGATAACAGCTCCTCCTGACATCTGGAGCACTGAAACAGACTTTTTAAGGTCTCTGTTGTGTATGGGGTATAAAGAGGGACTGGAAATGGTGCATCTTCTGATCATTTCCTTCCATTGCAGAAAGTTTTCTGAGTTGCTAGGAAGTTTTTGTGTGTCTTGTTTTAACACTGCTCTATTTTCTCTAAATATTTACATTGTTATTACACTGAAAGTAGAGATGCTTCTCTGTAAATAACTGTCTTGACATGAGCACCATAGCACAGATCACCTTTCATGTTGATTCAGAGCTGAAACTTGTACAGCAGAACCTCCTTTTGCCACTTGCCTCTTTATTCTGTTCATTACATGTATCCAACAACAGAGCAATGTCTGCACAGTCTGGGAATGTTTGGATATGCACATATGGTTTAGGCACAGCATTGCTTCATGTAAAAGGTACTTGTGTTCCAACTTGGGAAAGTCTCCTTAACTTTCTCAGTGTTTTCTGTTTAATGAGGACAATGAACCTTTTCCAGAGGCAGCTGGCACATAGCATGCTTGAGGTTCTCTCCTGCATCTGCTGAGGGGCACATACATCTAGATGAAAATGGAATTGTGCTAAATCTCCTATGGACAGAAATTCTAGGAATTCTTTTCACAAAACTTCCCTATCAGACATTGGAGTAAAAGCTTTTTACTTACCTCAAGCTGTTAAAGGTTTAACGAGGTAATTTCACACTGGGAGAGAAATGGAACCAAGTGATTCTGCCTGTTGAAGTCTAATAACTCCTTCATTTAAAATCAGAATATTCCCTGTGAAGTGTTAGGTTTTTGATTGGGCCATATTGTTTAGTGCTATTAATGCCTCCTTCTCATACAGAAAGGGGAATTGCTCTTGAGAAAAATCGCCTTTTGTATGCAATTGGAGCAAGTGGGACTGGATGATTCCCCCCTGCCTCCCTCATTGTTTTTTTTTTTCTTGGCTTTTTTTTGTTGTTTCTCAGACTTCTTACAGCATGAATTATGTTAATTTTCAGTCAGGAAGATGAAGATGATGAGAGATCATTGTCCTAGCTGGTTCCTGGAGAATGCTGTTGGTGAAAGTTGGAGAAGAGTTAATTGCCCATCTCATAGCAGGAGGAAAAAAATAAGAACAAGTTGGCTGATTGTCCCAAAGAGCTGGAGCAATGTGCTGTTTGCTAATAACTAGATAAGCAAGGAAAAAGGGAAGGCATTAGGATTTGTCCTCTTTTCTTATCGGGTTCTTCATTGGTACAGGGGATGTAAGGGAAGTGCAAGCAGCGTGTGGTGTTGTAGGAGAGGATGATTTTTCATTTCCTCCAGCACTTCCACAGGGCTTGTTCAGTGTCTGCTCTCAGTGGTTTCTGTTCACTGATTGCCTGCTCCCAGCAGGCTTTTTGTCAGATTGGCTTACGATCAGCCCTTCCAGTGTAATTTTATGTAATAATACTTGGGAAGGAGGTGCAGCTTTTGGGAGTGTAGTGGTAATCCTACTGTTTTTAGTACTGGTCTCTTTTTGGTGACAATGAAAGAGCTAACTAAGTGTTTATAATGCTTCACCTTGTGGGGGGAAAACAAGTTCATTAACAGTTTACTCTGGCTAATCTTATGTTTGCTAGTTCTGGATTGTAAGCTCCTGGGCTTTTCTCTCTCATAAACAGTGGAAACAAAAATAGCTGTAGCTCTAGAGGATAATATCCCTGTAAGCTGCACAATAGCCAGATAATAAAATAGTACACATCATAGTTATATATGTGGTTCATGTGTACACACTATAAATCTATATAATCTTTTTTTGTTCAATTACTTTTGATTTCTTGAGCTTCTTACTGCCTACTTTGCAGCATAGTTGGCTCTGGTTTTTATTGTGGATGTAGGACTTTTTTGTATGTTACTGCTATGCTGCCAGGGATTTTCATGCGTTTCTCATGTGTTGCTCTGACTTGATATTCGAGCTGTAGGATTGGTTTCAACTGTAAAGGGAAAAAACCACAAAATATTGAAATTCTCTCACTGCGAGTAGAAAGTTTTATTTATTTTGGAGTTTACTGCCCTAGAGAAGGATATTTATGCATGGTTCTTATAGGAATTTGTTATTAAGAAAGGGCTGTGTCAAGAAAACAAGCTGCTTCTATTCTGTCTCTCCAGGAGGTGCTGATATAGTTTGTATTTCTTCAAAATCCAGTATTTGTGTAGTTGAGTTGTTGACCGACTTCACTGACAAACCGTGTTAATCGTGACAGACTCGGTTGTTTTTTCAGAGCTGGACTAGTAGCTTAGAGATATTTTTCCAGATAATTCCTTGACTGCCGTTAAAAGTATTTCAGGGAGGTTTTGGGTGAGAGGTGGCAGTGGCTTTATTTGGGTGACAGTGCGCAAAAGCACCCAGGAGATGGCGCCCTTTCTCCTGCTGCGGGAGCAAACGGGATCCTGTTCCAGCCTGGGAGCCTCATCCTGCTGGGAATCCACCAGCGGGGCAGCCAGCCTAGGGGAAAACCGCTAATTGCTCCTGTCAGAACTTTTAAAATCTGTTTAATGCTACATGCATGCAGTCGCTGTCTCCTTGCCCAGTACTCAGGCTTGTAACTTGGTATGAAAAAGATTTGTGCTGATTTGTCTGATGGAATACAGAATAAAGTATTTTTCTAACCAACTCTGTTGATACTCACACCCCATACTCTTCATTTTTATCTTGTTTAATAGGAGTTTTTCACAGCTTGGTTCTTTTCTCCCCACCCCAAGCCCTGGAATTCCATTCTTGGAGCAGCACTGTTGTTATTCTGACTTTCCCCTCTGCAGCATGTAGAATATGCCCAAATAAAAAATGAGGGTTCTTGTTCTATGAGCTATTAATCTAGATAAGCCTGTTTTGCTGCTGTTTGTCTGTGTTTGGTTGATGTTGCTTTTGTCCTCTAATGAATTAGCCAGGTGATTTTGCTACCCATAAACAGAAACAGCCTGGAGTGCAGAGTGATGCAAAAAGATGTGCTTCAGGTATGGTTTAAAGATGAGGCAGTAACTGAGGTAGTGAAGGTACTGATAGTATTGATAGCAGCTTACAAGGTTTAATGCTAAATTTGTCTGTCTGTGTTTTTCCGAAAGTGGCAGAAGACTGCAAGTTTTGAAAGGTTGAAGTTTGGCTGAAAAGCTACACAAATTGGTGAAGGCTGAAAGGTGGGCCACGAACAACAGCTTCAGAGGAGTTTTAGTCCAAGCTTTTTTTCCTTTTTGGGTAGAATAAATACTAATGTGTGAAGTGGGTTTTTTTTGGTGGGGTTTTGTTTTTTGTTGGTTTTTTTTTTCAATTGGAAGTAGTGACTATTTGAAGATTTTATATATTCATTTGCTGGGCTCAAAGATCTTTGTAAACACAGCAGAATTATTTTATATCAATGATCAAATATATTGATCATGACCTACTTAAGTGGGTCTTTACTTTTTGGAGCACCATTTTCTGTTGCCAGTAGTACTGTCAGCTCAGGCCTGGTGTTTGTGTGTGGGATAAAGCAAAAGATTTTGTTCACAGTACTCCTCAGAATCACTTCAGTTTTTTTCCATCACAGGGGCACAGTGGAGAGATCAGATATCTTTTTCTGAAGGGCTGTGGAATACAGTAAGGAATTGAGGTGAGGTTGATATATCAGAGAGAAGTGTGCTTGGACTCTTCAGTGGAGCTCTGAGACTCCAGTCATGGGCTTGGATGTTCTTGAGTCGCATCTCGTTGTGGTTCTGTTGTAAGGCAGGACTTGGCCCCCTGGTGCTGATGGCATGAGGCTCATCTGGAGGGACTCTGAGTTTACTGAAGCCCGGGTTTGGAGAGTGCCTGTGGTGTCCTTCAGTTTGCAGGGTCGATCCAGCTGGCTGCAGCCACGGTATCACATTAAGCTGCCATGGCTGTTTGGTGTGCTCGCCCTACAGGCCTGGGAAGAGAAGTGCACGTTAACAGGAATTCAGGCCAGTGCTTAAGGACCATTTTCCCGAGGTGGAGCCTGCCAGCTGCAGGCAGCAGACACTGATCTGCTGACCTGTGCCTCGAGCAGAAGAAGTGAACCTGTTAATGCTGACCTGGTTTTCTTTCTCAAACATCTGTGGGCTTGGCTGGCTGACAAATCTTGGGGATAACTTCCTGCAATGTCTGAGACCAATTAAGAGGAGGAGATAGTGTGAATGTGCATGCATTTCCTCTCTAAGAAAGGGTTTAATTAAGTGGCAGGCATCTCTATTTAGTACAGTGGTTTGCACAGTTGTAATTCGTAATTACCCAGGTGCTACACTCAGTACGGGAAGTCCTTCTATGCACATTCTGCTTTTGGAGTTGGGGGAAGGGAGGAGAGAGGGTGGGAAAAGGGAATCGGATTTCTTGATTCTGCATTTAGTGGTGGATTAGTGCTCTTTTTTTTTCAGTGAATAGAAGAGAAGGGAGAATATTGGAGTTCTCTACTTTCCTTTTTGAATCTTGATTAACTATGCTTAGCTACTGTGTGCTCTCTTCCATACAAGGCATTGAATATCTTTGCAGTAGTGAATGAAGCTCATAATCTTTTCCTTTCTCACAAGGTAGTAATTTATCTTTCTCTGAATGTCCATTATGAGTAAGTGGTTACTGGTTTAAAAAAAAAAATCTGTTGACAGATATACAAAGCAGTGCATGTTGAAATAATTTGAATTACTCATGTTATTCTGGATATTTAATTAACAGCAACCAATCAAGACAAGACTGGGGGTTACTGTTGCTAGTTCCAGTAATGCCCTAATTCTGGCATGATCTCTCCATAGTGGAGCAAGTATTTTTACTGGATAGCCTATTGTAACCCTGTGGTCTTTTGTCACCAAGCAAGAAATCAATCTAATTAAAAGCATTTGATGCTGGCTGCCCTCTGTAACTGTACCACTGACCTGAACTAAAGTGCTAATTTCTTTTTTAGGGGGCAGTTAGGGGTTGGCTTTGTTTGAGTTGGCTACTGGTGGCCCCTAAAAAAGAAATTAGCACTTTAGAGCTGTCCCCCTAACTGGAGGATAAAATTAGGATTAGCATAGTATGAGGATATTGAAACTTCATGTTGTATGTTTAAGTTTTTTATAACTAGTTGTAATTTATGATCTGTGAACAGACTGAAAATTGCATGACTGCTGTTTACAAGATTCCCAGTGTAAAACAAACTGTCTCCTCACAGTGGGAATTCCCAGGGCACCCAATAGGGAGATATGAACTATATAGGGGGAAACACTAATTTAAAAACCCCACAGCAAACAATAAAATGAAAACAACACCAAAAAAAAGCACTGTGCTTATTAGAGAAACTTTTATAGTTATGAGGTGTCAGCCTACCTCATGGACAGATTATCTGCTCTTGTCCTCTATAAGCACAGCATTGCAGTTTAGTGTTTGCATTCCACTGAAGCTGAAGGCTTGAGAAATGGTACCTTGTGGTCTGTGAACTCTGCAGCTGAAAGAGGTGGCCCTGCAGAGCAGAAAGCAACCTAGAATGGGAAACAGCCTTCCCTTCCTTCATCAGGTTTCCTCTGTAGGTGCATAAATACTTGTGTGGTTCCAAAGCAGGGAAGGGGATGTGTCAACGAGCAGCCAGGTTTGGAAGGGATGATGAGGGTAATCATTGTTTATATAGAAATAAAGGTTACATGCTCAGTATTTGTAGGACTTACATGGGAAAGATGAAAGATTGAAAGATGCTGCCTTAGCAGCATTTAAAATCTTCTTGAGGGAGAAGTACCTGAACAGTTCCAAAGGGGATCTTTGGCTTTAGAGAGAGTGAGGTGCAAGTTTAAAGAGAAAACTATTTGTGGTTGTCTTGCACTAATTGTATGTGTGCCAAAGCCACTGTTCTTTACGTGGAGAAGTCTTGGAGGAAGCTGTCACCTATTGAATGTGATGTGCAGCATATACTGGAATATTGCTCTAAGCTCTTCTGTTCTTCATTCTGTTATCTTATTTTAAAATGTACATTAGTCTTCACTTTCCACACTGCCCTGGGTTTTAGCTTTCCTTGACAGAATGTGTATCATGCCTGGTAGGGAGAAAATGCTCCTTTGTCATCTCAAATTCTGAAGCTCCAGGCTTCAGAGTAGTCAGATGCAGATTTGGGAGACTTCAGGCCACATTTAGGTGTTGGGAGTGATGCATTTAAATGCGATGTTTGGAAGTGTGGTGTCAAATCTGTGCTTTAGCCAGAGTTTAGTCTTCTCCCATTCTTATGGGGTTGATCCACTTAATTTTATTATGGCAATCATCTGGGCCTCTTTTCATAGATACCTTAAAATATTGCAGGTCTGTGTCTGACAGTTCTTCACTGAAATGCTGGGCAAAGCTTCCTGCCATATTTTCCTATCTGATATTAATTTTCTCTAAAAAACGCTGTACTTATCTCTGATGTTCAAAAATTATCAGTGTTCTTTCTCCTTTGCCATTAATGCTTTTATTTCCTTTTGAATACATCAGAGTTAATAAGTCTGGAGGCTAAAGGAGAGATAGGAAGGGTGTAAAACATAAGGGATGAGCACCTGACAACGGGGCAGACTGAGGCTGTAATGTATAATCAGAGAATCAGAGCAAGAAGTAAGCAAGCTCAGATCAAAAATATCTCTGTCCTTGCTTTGCATTTCAAAGCTCTGGGAACAGTTCAAGAGATTGTCTTCCCGGGATCACAGATCCATAATTCTGGAGACAGAAAATCGTGTTGAGCAATAGCTTAGCACACTGTCCATCTTCTTTGGTGGAGGAATATTTGAGGAACTTCAGTAGTTTGACTACAGGAGTTCAGTGGAGAATAATGACATCAAAGAAAAGATGGACCTTTCTTACTAGGGGTAGAAGAACTTTATTTTGGAAGTGAGGATGCCAATAGACCATTTTTTAATGAAAATTATCACTTCTTTTTCCATTGATTCTTTTTGTTAGAATATAGAGCATTACCCCAGCTTGAATATAGGGTGCATTCCCCAAACCAGTAAACTCAAGGCTCTTTTTCCACTGGGATCAGGAGTGGTTTTAGAAATGTGTGCTGGTGTTGTCTACTGCATAGCAAGTGATTCATTTGCCACGGGGGACTGGCCAGTCAGACACTTCATTTTGAGTTGCTGCCATATTTCCTGCAAGTATAGTTTGAGACACTGTTGGAAAACAGTTGGGTAGAAGTTACTTGTTTCCTTCCAGCATTTAGTGACCCATGTTATGTGTAAATGGCTTGAACTTCTGTGCTCGCTCTGCTGTGAAGGAGAAGCTTTCAAAAATACAGACACTTTTATAACGAGCCACTTTCCTTGCATTAAGCAGCCCTGTTTGCCTTAAAGTGAAATTATCATTTAAATAGCAGAGACTAATCAGCAAGGGGATGGTTTGCTCCTGTCAGACAGCTCAAATGCTTGTGCTTGATTTTTATTCAGCCTCTCATTTGATCATTTCCACAAACCCAATAACCACTATAATCTCCAGCTCATTTTTAATTTTACCTTTCCATTTCCATTTTAGCATCTTTCAGTATTTCAGCTCTAAATTTTCTGCTGGGGCTGTCAATGTGCTCTCCCTCCCCTCTTCCTCAGATGCTCAGTGTATTATACCTCATTTAGCCCCGAAGTTTTGGGTTTGCAAGGAAACTTTTAAACAGAAGTGTACATCCTGTACTTACTTATTGGGGAGGATTTTGTTTTAGCATAGTAATGCTTTTTCAAAACCTTTCTCAAAATGGACAAGTCTTCTCTGAACAGAAGCAAACCAAAATGCAAATGTAAGGATTCAAACTCTCGTATGGGCTGCTCCCTTGTACTCCTGGGCATGGCCTTTAGCTACAGGCCAGGGAACCTCCCTTCTTCATTGGATCAAGAAATACCAAGATGGATTGTGCCAGACTAATGTAACAACTTTCTTTGTCTAGAGAATTGATTATCTTATGGAATAAATCACAGTAAATCTTATTTATTTGAACTTCATTGAAACAAGAGAACCACTTGGGAACGTATAAATCATGCGGGAGAAGAAGGAAATTAATAGAATTGTAGCATGTATAAGGAGTTGTTTAAGCAGGGATAGATTTAGTATTGTTGGAAGGAAAATGCAAGGATAAGTGGAATTCCTCGAAGATTAGCCTCAGGATCTGCTTTATTTAGTATTTCTATTAATGGTTTTGGTGCAAAAATTTGGTGTGCGCTGATAAAACTTGGCTAATGATGCCAAGTTCAGAGGATTCATAAATACACAAAAGCTGGATATGCAGAACTGAGTGACCCTAAGGATTAGAGTGCAGAAGTGGGACAAAATTCAAGGAAACAAGGCGCAATGCTCCACGGAATTGGGAGCTGAATGCAAACATCTTCTGTAAAATGGAGCACATGCACTGGAAAGAACTGGAAGGGCTTTGTGCTTGTTTACAGTGGTGGCTGTTCTTTCTCACACATAGGATGCACCAGGAGAAAAACTTCCATGGAGGTGAAGGTGTTCAAGAGCCTCTGTGGATGGTCTGGCAGATGCTTCTGGGAATTCTGGTCACCCACTGTGGGGAAAGATAGTGGGAATGCAGAAGGGGGTTGCTGAAAGGAGCCTGGGAGCCCACTGAACCAGTGCTGAATGGAACAGCCTCCAGCAGAGTCTGGTGGGAGATGAAATTGCTGCCAGGAAATACATGGATAGAAGGGAGGAGAAGGAAGGAGGGGGTCCATACCAGTGAGAAAAAGAACCAGCTTTCCTTAAAACTTGCATTGGCATTTAAATCAAGTCACTGTAACTCTGCCATGAATGCAGCTAGAAGGAGGTTCTAATTTGTAGGAAGACTAAAGCTCTGAATGCAGCTTTCAGTGGAGTTAAAAGTACCCAAACTACTGCTCCACAGGATTATGGAAGAGATGACTCAAGTTCATAACAGCAAAGGAGTAGACAGGACCTAAGCTAGAAGGTCCTTTTGAGTCCCACTTTGCTGTGAATGTGGATGTGCCAATCTGTAAGCAAGGGAACGGGCACAAGAGTAGGAAGAGGGGAACGGTGCATTTTAGTTTGGAATTGCAGGCTTTATTTAATACCAGGGTTCTGAAAACTGGAGGTGGGGAAGGGGAATGTGGAGGTTAATGAGTAAAAGTTAGACCATGTCCATCTTCCTGCCCACGCAGAACAACAACTGTGGGCAGGGACCTGAAGTGTGAGAGCAGCTGACCTTTGTTCATGTTGAGAAATAAGCAGTTTGCTGAGAAATGCACTGAACTATTAAGAGCTTATCTGTCAGTGCAGATAAGACCAAAATATGATTTGTATCATCTGAGAAGCTTTTCTGAGCGTGTTTAATGCAGGTTATCTTGATGATGTTTTGAATGTGACTCGCTCCTGGTTAGTGCTTAACCTCATCAGTGCTTCACCCTAGAGCACGGATTTGTACTTCTGATGGGAGCTGGGAAGGGGCTGCTTTAATCATCTGGTTTTGTTTTGTCATTGGTGCAGGAGCAAGTTCTGCACTGGATCAGCCAGGAGGGGTCTAATTTTCAGGTTTAATTGTACTTTACAGCATAACAACACCAGCAAGGGGCAGGAGAAAATTGGAAATGGATGAACATTAAACTGCTTCAGTTTTTTAGCATTGTTTAAATGCTCCTGTTCTGACAAGCTTGCTTACATGCCCTGTGATATTATTATGTAAGCTTTGTCCTTAAATTCCAATCTTTCCTCCCCTGGGACTTCTTTGCAAGTGAATATTTTTGACCAAAGCATGTGTTTACCTGGGCTCTATTCTCTTTCCTCACAAGCTACTTTACTAGAGGGAATATGCTTGTAAATATACCTTTGTCCATGCACTCCTCGGAGAGGAGCACTGTACAATGTTTTCCAACATTTCTTAAAGGGCACAGTGAACTTGAAATGTTAGTGAATTAAAAGATTAATGTGATAAGTGCCTCAAGGTTCTCTTGAACTAACTGTGATTACATAAGTGTTGTTTGTATTCTAAAATAACTTATAGCATGGAAATTAGCATGGTGGATTGGATTATTTACTCATCCATCTCTGGTCCTGTGTCAATGGGATCCTGGGGTAGATAGGAAAATCCAGACTAATGTGCAAGACCTGAAGCAGACTTTTTTAGAATGGAGTTTGTTAACTTTCAACAGTATGAATTTTACATAAGCATAAAGATTTTTAGTTGGTGCCCTTCATCCCTTTTAAAAAGTAAAAACTCTCACAGATTGGAGTTATTATGTGGTATGTGCACAGAATAAATAGAAAAATGTTTTGCTTTCAGCTATAATGTTTCTTATTTCAAACAGTGTTCAACAAAGTTGCCAAGTATTAGACAGAAGCGAGCTTCCTAAATTGCCACTGTTTATATAAACGATGCTTTTTTCTGTTTGAGACAAAATGAAAAGTGTTTTTGTCTTAAGCTAAAAACACCAGCTTGAAGTGAGCTGCCTGAGGGAGGGTAGACACTGCATCAGGCTGGCAAGAGCACTGGGCCTGTGATAATTGGAAAGTTTCCCATTTTGAAAGCAAAGGTGGGAGGTGTTGAGTGGGTCCCTGTATTTAGTGACCACCCAGAATCACTGTCTGGAGGTTGTTTTCAAAGTGCTGACCTGAACACCTGAAATAAGAGCTCAGGGCTTCCCACATGAAGCTTTCAGTGGGGTTAGAACAGCTTGCAGGAAATGCAGCCAGGCCTTCTCAGCAGAAAGGAGATAAAACATTTCAACTATTCCACATAGCTAAGGCACTTAAGAGGTGGAGGTGTATGGAACCTTCTTTCCCTCCCTGCCCTGAAGTAAAATTCTGGGAGTGCATTGGCAAAGCTTGTTTTTTGAAATAAATGTTCTTCCCATGTTTTGGTTGTCATGTGGCAGCAAAATGTGTTTTTTTCTGATGAAACCATGTCTTGCAGAATGGCATTGTTGTACATTTTGAATGGTGTGTTTGAAACCTCTGTAAAGTGAAGCTGCTCTCAACTTTTGCTGCCTCTTGCTTTAAGCAGAAACAGATCTGTCAGAGAGCCTAACCTTGCAACGTGGGTACAGTTTTGGCTTTTCTAGAAATGTATTTACTTGAGATTTCGAGCATCTCTTCTCTCCTTTTCTAGTACCACTTGGACTCAATCCTTCCTGACTCCCTTTCTCTGCATTATTCTCAGCTGTCCTGTCAGCAGAGTTAACAATTGCTGCGCTTCTTTGCAGGGAGTAATGGACCACTATTGCAGGAACCATTTTCTGGCACAAGTTGTTCCTGTTGGAATTGCTTTTGAATTCTCATTACGTGTTTAAATTCATTTCCAGAGATACTCTGAAATGAACAATGTAGTGAAAGGGAAGATCAATCTTTTGGGTAGGAAGGAATATGAAATTCTGGATTTTCTTGAGTTATTCCCTGCTGACCAAGTTGATTTATTTTCTGTTTCAATGAAACGATCATCCTCTTGCTGTGACACACATCAAGCTCTTCAGTAATGACTTTAAATCCTGCTAACTTTTCTACAGAGGACAGTAATAGGGTGTCTGGCTTTGACTGAGAATATGTTCAGTATCGGTATCCTCAGTTAGAGAAGTCAGCTGTTCATCAGTTAGCTGGGACAGCTTTCAGGGGTCCTTCACAGCTCTGCTATTGCCTGCCTTCAGAAGATGATGCTTTGACCTAGTTATGAATTTTGTTTTCCTCAGTTTTGCTGGTGTGTTTGAAACTAACATTCCCGACTCTGTGCTCTTTGTATTCCCAGAGATAAAACTTTGTGGCTTCAGGTGGTTTTCTGCAAATGTAGCAGCCAAGGTTGATGGCATCAAGCCTATTTTGTGACAAGCCTTTCATTTAGGCCTGATGGTTTCCAGTGTGACTTTGGCAAAGACATCACCTGCCTTCTGGAGAGCTGGCCCACTTGTCAAGGTCACACAACACCTATTGGCTCACCTGTCTGCAAGTAGCTGGCAAGGGGAAATGCAGTTGGCACTTTGTAATAACTGATATATTTGCAAGGCTGGTAGAGAGGAAGAGTGAAAAAGTGGTCTGAATTAGTTTTTTTTTCTAATTGGGTAGACATAGGTCTTGGAAATGTGTGTGCTCCTGTCTTTGTGGCTTATGGCAGCTGCTAAAGGTAAACATGCTGTTTCTCAGTGTCTTTTGACTGTAGTTAGATAGTTAAAATAGCTTTTTTTCCTTTTTTTATCCATCTGGTTTTTGTATCCCGTTCTGTTATTTTCAGTGTCCAGGTCAGCAGAGTTTCATAGAACCGTAGAATCTCAGGTTGGCAGGGACCTTGAAGATCCCCTGGTTCAGCCTTTCATGGCAAAAGCCTTGTCTGAACAAGATGGCCCAGCACCCTGTCAAGCTGAACCTTAACAGTGTCCAGTGTTGGGGGAAACTTTAAGTAAGCCCTTAACTTTGCTGTAGAGTCAGACATTCTGTTTTGGGTTTTCAGGATGTGTATTGGTGAAGCTTTGCCAGAAGTGACTTTCACCGTGTGATGTCAGTAACTAAGTGTCAGACACATCTGGTAATATACATTGTTAAAAGAACTGCATTTTTGTGTCTAAGGTTGTAAGGGTTGCAAAATAAAAATCTGGCCCTTCAGAACTGAACCATCATAAGGACAGTTACCAAAGTTTTAGCATCTGTGGCAGTTGTCCATGGCTTTTGTTAGGGAGAATGGGATGCTTTTGGTATTAATTTTGGATTCAGTTCTATGGTGGGATTAAATAACTACGTGGAATTTGATGGAATTGTATGTGACAAGAATCTTGCTGACAGCCTCCAATTGTACCTGGGTTGTCATAGTTTGAAGGAGCTGTCTCTCACTAGGTTGTTTCTCACTGTTTTCTGTGCTTGGTAATTTGGAATTGTTAGGTTTGTATATGCTGTCCCCTGCATTTTCCCCCCCTTGCTGTGCTGGGGGAGTGCAGGGACTCAGCTGAAACGAGAAGGAAATAACTACCTTCTCCTCCTCCACACACTGCTGCGTTTGTCAGAGGCAGCTTGAGGGCTCAGGTTGTCCTGCTGTTGTGGAAGAGCTGCAATTCTCTTCTCTCTGAACAATAAGCTTAGTATCTGTTTGTACAGTAATGAACTGCTTTTGTTTCCTTCAGGAACGTGCTCTGCTGTCTGGAGCGTTTCCATTTACAGACAACCCTTGCCAAATTAATTTTATTTAATTATCTCCCAGGGCTAAGCTTGAATACATTTTGTGTTAAATTCACCGTTTCTCCCTCTTCTGAACGAAATGGACTTAATATCCTTGTTAAAATCTGATTAAAACTAAAATTGAGTTTTTTGAAGTCTGATTATCCCATGAAATGGAATTTTTAAACCTAATTATGAATGGATTTGCATACATTCTTAGCACCATTGAAAAGAAAGTTGAAATAAATTTATTAATGAAATCTTCTGCTGTCTCTTTGGGCCGTGGCGATTGCTGGAGAGTGAGGGAGGAGGAAGGAAGGCGAGAATGAAAACTCTCCCTCTTTTGATATATACCCTCTCCCCCCTCAATTAATTCCAGAGCTGGTTTGACCCTGTCTCATTTTTATGCCTCTCTGCCACACAGCCCAATTTAGGTAATTGACGGCCTTTCAGAGGGTAACTACACAGTTGAGCTGGTTTCATGTATTTAAAGCCTTTGTGCTTTCTGAAGAGAGGATGTGAGGAGGCAACATTTGCTTCAACTGTTTTGTTCTTCCCCTCTTTCCTGAGGTGGCCCTGACACCAAATCAATAGGCAGCTCTCGTTTCTCCTTTCTGAGGAGCTGTATATTGGAGCATTTATTTTATACCCGATAAAAAATGGATAGTTTTTCAGACTGCGGTGAACGCGCGCGTGGGATTTGTGATTTTTTTTTTTATGTAGTTCCCTGGGTTTGCAGCAAAAAGTTTCTTTGTAGGATACATTTGAATCTCTCACTGCAGTAATTGTGCCCATCCCTTCAGGATTTTGGGAGTCCTCTTTGGGAAAAGGAGTGCCAATGGAAGTTTTGTCTGCTTGTCTGACCTCAGCTCCTTGAAGCCAGTGCAGAGGACAGCAGGATGCCTGTGCAGGGAGGTGTTTTGGCAATTCAGAAATCCTGGTCTTGATACACGGCTCTGCAAAGAGTAAATACTCAGCATGTGGCCAAGTGTTCTGTAAGCATTTGCAAAGTTACTTTCAAGCAGAGAGACTTGTTTTCCATATGCCTTTGTGCTTTCATTTTAATCCTGTCTTTGCGCAGGTTAAGTACTAAACATGCTGGTGGTATCTAATTCTACAAGAAATGCAGAATGCTGGCACTGTTTCTCTGTGATGCTTCTGAAGTGGGGAGTCTTAATAGAGAAGCTGTGGCTCAGCAGAGGAAGGAGAGTTAGGCTGAGATTGGAGAATGCTTTTAGCTGGCATGTGCTCAGGTTATAAACCAGAATGGGTGAAGCAAATTAAAAATTTTCTTGGTATGTAACAGGAAAACTTGAATTCAGACGAGCTTTGGAGGAAAGTAGCTGACTGAGGTAACTCTGCACCAGGGACTTAAAATTATTTTATGGTTTAATGACTGTGGCTTTCATTTGTGCTTCCCGAAACTGTTGTCTCCAGATGTGTTTAGTGTCACGCTTACTGTGTAAACAGGACTCCCTCTACACTTGGGTTTTAAATGCTTTGCAGTATCCTCCCAGTCAAGCTCAAGTGGAATCTGAAGAGTTAAGATTATCTGAAGCACCTTTTCCTCAGTTGTGGAGCTGTTGTACAAAACTGCAGTCACAGTAGCAGCGAGCTGAATCTGAAAGCTGCAGATCCTGGAGAGGCCAGGAGAAGATCTCCAGGAGGGTAGAAGTTTTGAAGGCTTCTAGAAGACTGATTTTTAATTCTTTTATTGTTTTCTGTATTGGTTCTGTACCATCCATTCACCAAAGGAAAAGCAACTGGTTGTGGGTAGTCCTGCATCATAGAGCGTGATGAAATAAGATCTTGAAGGTAAAAGTGAATGCAAGGAAGGATGTGAAGGTGGAGTGAAAAAGGGATGTTTTGTTTCTTTTTTGTGACATCTAATTTATCATGTAATCTTATCAGTGCCTTCCCTGGTAACTTCAAGTACTAAAAGTGACCAAAGCCTGATGACAGCAGCAAGTCAGGGTGGTGTCCAAGTGCCTGTGACACCAGTGCAGTCCTTACCTTAATCCCAGTCACTGGAGCCTGTGGCAAAGACACAGGGAAGCCATAATTGCTTTTAACTGCTCTGAACTGGGCGCTGGAGGAGGCATCTGAGCTGAGCAGGGGTTTCTGAGAGTGAGCTGGCAAAAGAGGAGTGATTGTTGAAATGCCACTGTTTACATCTTTAATGTAATTACACTTTAGCAGTTCCACTTTCTGTGAAGAAGTCTTAAATTCTCCTTCTGTCTCCTTCAGCCATGAATTATTCATTCCTTATGGATGATGGTGATTGAGGTTTGGCTTTCACAGGCAGGTTTATTATGCCCACTTAGCTCTAACTGCTTTGGCACTCTCCAAGACTCAGTTATTTTCCCAGCATTTGTCCTTAATGTTCGTCGTTCTTCTTGATGTTAAAACTTTTGGAGTATTAATTCAACTGTAGTTGTGGGAATGAGAGTCTGAGGGGATAGAGTGAGTTGTTTGGGGGTTTTTTGTTGTTGTTGCGTGCTTTTTATTTTGTGGGAAGCATAAGAAGAGCTTTTATTTAGATCTGTGGTAATTGCTAAGTCTGAGGGCAACTTGTATTATCACCGTGTGTCAAAGAACTTGAATATGAGATGCTTCATTTGTGGCTTGGGAGATTTGGATGTTAAGGAAATAAAGCAGAATTTCAAAATGAGGTGGGATAATGTGCTCTGCCCTTGAGGGAGAGTGGTTCTGAGGGCTGGTGAGATTGGGATTTTGAATGGTCTCTTTGTAACACAGGAGTGCCACCACCTCTGTAGCAACAGTGACATTCTGGGCTCTTGTGTTCTGACAACTCGTGTCATCTGGTTTGAACTGGGACTGCAGCGTTGAGGTCTTGGTGTGTCTCATGTTAGTAGAGGCCTAGAGCTGATGTGCTAATGGGCTTCCATAAAACTTTGGGTTTGAAATGTTATTTGTCCTTCACTTTGAATATTAAATTTTTAGAAACTTCCCAAAAAGAAAAAAAGTATGAGAGAGAATTACTGCATTTGTTTAAAGTTCTGAAAGCTTTTTTTAGCTAAACAGTTCAAAGAGCGCATCTCACTAATCAGAGGAATATTTTTGTGTCCCCGGGGTGGTCACAGTGTTTTAATTGGAACTCGGGCTGCTTTGAAGTCCTTTTTAATCCTCCCTGAGCTGGGGGAGAGGGTTTGAAGACAGCTCTGTAAATCTGAAATTTCTTTGGTTTATTTACATGTGTCTGGGGACGCGTGTAATTCGTTTTCCTGGAGTGAAGTTCACTTGCCAGCTCATGGACAGCTGAGTGGGAAATGTGCTTCTTTAAGTGGGGAAGCCTGAGACAGAGACTGGGGGTTCTGGATAGTGAGCTCATGTTCTCCTGGATTTGTTAAAACCAGGAATTGAGCAACAGGCTCCAAATGGGAAATGAACACGGTGGGAAACGATGTAGCAGCTAAATGTGAGGCTAAACTAAGCAAAAAGCTAGGATTTAAACTCATGTTTTAGGATTAACTAATTAGTATGGCACTCAAAAATGGTGTTGCATACTGATATTTGCCTGCTTTAACACGGAGGAAACTGAAGATTTAGGAGACAGTGCTTAGGGCTGATAGCTTTAACCATCTATTAAATCAGTATGGGGTTTAATTTTCTTACACTGGAGTTGGATTAGAGGTTTTTGGGTGTCCCTAGCCAGATTGCTTAGTCTTTGTGCCTCAATGTCTAAAATTCAGGCCTTGTTTTGGTCTGGTTTCTAGAGGAATCTAGTGTTACCTCAGGTATATTATGCACTTGATGTATCTACCACGAAAGGAGCCCCAGTGGCAGCTGATGCCTTTTGTGCCATCTTAATACAAATGCCTTGTAGGAATCTGTGGCTACTGACAGCACAAGCATTTTCCTGAGGCGTTTTCTGCTTTATTTGTTCTGCTATTGATTTTCGTGATAAATATAATCATTTATCAGCCATGTGTTTTCTGCACTTCACTAAGGTTTTTAACCTCTCACACTTGCTGAAACTTGGATGTTTTATGTTTTGCTTCTGGCAGAGGTGAGACGTGCTGTGAAAAGCTTTGAAATCTTTGATTGAGTTTGGATAGTTTTTAATTAATTGAAGCAACAGGCTTAACCTCAATTTTCTGTCTGAAAGAATAACTTAGTATTCCGGCTGAACATAGAAGCAGTATGCTTTTCATTCTTTCTAAAATTGTTATCATAAATTTACCTGTGACTGATGTTATTGGGCTTGATATTAAAAGAAACAAACAACCACAGTTAAAATAACTTCTACTGTAGCTTGAAGTTGCAGTTTAAAGTGGCCGTTCCTGCCGTGAGATTGAAGAGGTGTGTGATTGTAATCAGAAGTAAATAAGAATAATATATGGGATGTCAAATCACTTTATATAAAGTAGTTGAAAATATGGTCTAAACTCTCCCAAGGACCTGTAGCCAGCCATTAATAGTATTTCCTCTTGTTCAAGATTAGGGGTTTTATGTTACTGCTGGCTAATATTTTCAGTTGATAAGGGTCTGGGAAAACAATGTGATCAATAAAGGTGTTGAAAACAACACAAGAACTTAGGTAAATTAATATTCTGCAAGTATTATCTCAGACAGGTGTCAAAAGAACAAGGCAATCAATTTAGTGCTATCAGTAAAATAGTCAAGTGTGTGTATATTGTGAGTACCTGGCCTTGGTTACAGTTTGAGCTCTCTTGTCAGACAGGAGCCTCAGCTATCTGGAAAAATGATGTCTTTGTGTTAGTAATTTCCATGTGGGTACCAGTTATGCCAGAAGGGTGTGTTGGATACATTTGAATTGTATTTGTTTTTAGGTTTTGGAGCATTTTTGTGTCTTGTCCCTATGTCCCACTCCTTCCTTGAGAAGCAGCTGATGATGTCTGTTCTAGGCTGGTCCAAGTGTCTTCAAATGTCTTGAGAGTGACCTCATGGAATGGAACCAGCAGAGGTTCAGTAAAATTATATCAGTATTACTAACTTAGACTGTTTATTTGCTTAAATATTGTTACCTAATTTGAAAGCTAAGGAGATAAATATTTACTTCAGATCCTTCTGTTGTAACCAGCCATCCCTGCTGGCCCTCAGCTTGGTGAGGAGCAAATCTCTGAATGAGGTTTTATTCATTGACATGAATGTTAGAAGTTTCTGCCTGATCTTCTGCAAGTTTCATTTATTACCTTTATTTTTTTGGCTGTCAGGATGCTTTCCTAGCTTTGTATAATCCCAGTAATTGGCCTGGAATAGTTTTCAGGATTTCTAATGATCCTCTGTTGAATATCTCTTTGAAAGATACCACATATGTCTGTTCAGAGTTTGTTTCCAGTGAGCTTATCTTTGTATTTCAGTCTGTGGTTTTCAGATATGAAGTTTTTGTTTATTACCATTTACAACTATCCAAATGACTTGAAAATCTTACAATTCTAACCCACATGGTTAGAATTGATAATTGGTATTCTGCTGTGATTCTGTTCTTTAGATTCATTTGATTTCAACCCCACTCCCCCTTTTGGCCTCCCTATTCACACTGTCCTCTCTGCCCGGCCCCAGATTGCCACAATGATTGTTCCAACTCCACTGACAAATGGAAAATAAAGGAAAAACAACCCTACTTATGACTCCCTAAGAGAAGTTTTTATTCATTTCATGGCGTTATTTTTCCCTTTAGCTGTTGTTTTTTTCTTCAAATTAAGTTCATGATTGGGAAAAACACTTAAAATAGGTTTTGCTGCTGCTGCAGTAAAATGAAACATTACATTATTAAATGTGTTTACATTTTGTGCTTGAAGTCTTAAGGGCAATAGGTATGAAATTGTATGCCACAATAATTTCCTTTCAACATCATCATTAATATATAATTACATTCACTAAATTGCAAATTGAGAAAAAACATTTGCTTCTCTAATTGTAAAGATTGTGCTGATATCTCAGTGTGAGAGCAGTAACAGCCATTTTTAAAAATCCTTTTTGATCATTTCCAACTTCACTACTTCTGTGCTACTGCTGGTAAATACTTGAAAGCTGCTTTAGAAGTTTGTGTGGTTCTTTCTCTTTCTTTTTTTTCCTTTCAGTCTCTGATCTCTTGAGTTTAAGACCTTAAGAACTCTTTGTTTTCGTATATTGTAAAAACATAGGACACAGAATATTTCATAGCTTTGCAGATACACTCCATGTTTCTTGAGTTGTATGTTAAATGCCTTCTTGTTGCCTTATAAACAATTTCATTTTATGCAAGTGAGTTTAAGCCAAATTCGAATTCTTTTTTGTTACAGCGTGTTTGAAATATGTGGACTATCTCTCCCTTTTAGCTTGCTTTTCCCATGGGATGAGGCATAGCAAGGCATGCTGCAAGAAGGAATTGATCTCTTCTGTGTCATAATACCAAAAAGATTGGGTTTTTTGGTTTTGCCTGAGGAGACAGTCAAGAATAGGGCATGGCAAAGTGTGCTTTGTTTTGAGAATGCTAAGCATAAATAAGAGTTTTAGAGTCACTACACTTTTTATTTTATTTTTATTCCATATTTATGCTAGAAATCATTAGCTTTTGTGCAAAAAAAAACCCAGAGTGGCAGCTGAGTGGAGAGCCAAGCATGTTTTGCTCTGGTTGTACCCTGTGGTCAGCCTTGTGCTGTAATGTGGAACAGCACAGCAATTAAAGGACATCCCTGTGGGCTAGCAGCAGTACAAATGGAGCTTGTGGGGGGATATACTTGTCATTAAGGAGAGCTCAAGATAATTTATTCTGTTTTTTTCTAGTTAACTCTCTGTTTTCCCTTCTTCCTTATGTACTTTCTCTGGTGTGGTACCTTCTGTTTAAAGCCTAGATTGGATTTGACTCTCAAGGAAGTCTCGTCTTGGCAGTGCTAAAATAAATCTGTGAGAGGTAGCATAGAATCTATTCATCCACCCCAAGCCCCAAAATAGAGACTCAATGGTGAATCTCTTGCAATACAGGCAGCACCACTGACTTCTGCCCACTTTGAGAGCCAGACTCACAGTTCCCATGTCCCACTCTTGAGCCCCTGGGGCTGATGTTACCTGACTCCTGGAGCCCTGTAAGCTCAAGGAGAGCTCATGTTTTCAGGAGAAGAGAACTGAGCCAGTTGACAGCTCCTTGGTGAAAGGGGGAGTTCCTGCAAGATGGAGTATGGAATGGGGGAAAACCCGGATGGGATTTTATCCGGAGTACGGAATGGGGAAAAACCTGGACTGGATTTTGGCTGGAGTATGGAATGGGGGAAAATCCGGATTGGATTTTGGCTGGAGTACGGAATGGGGGAAAACCTGGATTGGATTTTGGACGGAGTACAGAATGGGGGAAAACCCGGATGGGATTTTAGCTGGAGTATGGAATGAGGGGAAAACCTGGACTGGATTTCCAAAAAAAAAAAAAAAAAGAAGAGTTGGACTTGATGATCTCAGAGGTCCTTTCCAACCCAGCCAATTCTATGATTCTATGATTCAGACCTTCAGTGGCAGAAAATGAACTGGACAAAGCCAGTGGTGGCCACTTTAGTGGCAGCAAGCAGTTAGATTTACTCTGCTGGTCTCACCAAATTGCACCAGGGTAGGAGAAGCCTGGAAGTCTACAATGATGGTTTGTGAGCTGGACTCCTTTCTGAAAGGCAACTCTCTCTGTGTAGAAAGTGCAGCCATGTGCTCTGATACTTTAAAGTCAAACTAAAGAAAATTAGGCATTGGAATAAATTGCCCATGGAGGTCTCTGGAAGTGTTCAATGAGTATCTGGATGTGGCACTTGGGGGTGTGGTTTAGGGGTGATTAAAGTCATGCTGGGTTGATGGTTGGACTGGATGATATTGAAGGTCTCTTCCAACCTTGATGATTCTGTGATAATTGTTTTTGTTTCACCATGACCTCTCAAAGCTTTAAATTACATGTCATGTGGTTGAGCATGCAATGACCTGACTTCTGCGTGAAGACTAAAAAGAACTCAAAAACTGACTATTTTTAGCTTCCAGATCAGCAGGGTTGGCACTACTGTGTATACATTCCCTCTGCTTGAGGACTATTAAAGCCTTTCATTTGTGAGGTTCTGTTCCACTGTGCAATGTGTGTGCTTATCCAGTTTCTGTGGTTCATTCTGTGCTTGCTCTTAGAGCAGTGGTAGGGATGAGAAAGAGGTTTGGACTGTTGAAACATCTACCAAATGATTAATTTTTTTTTCAGAAGTAAGATTAATGTTATCTCCTTGAACCCTTAATTGTATCTTTAAAGTAGAAGTGAAACTTAAAAGATGAGTTGTTATGATGCCATATCGTTAACTCTGGGAGGAAGAAACCTTTCTTCATTAAAATCCAAAAAACTCAATCAACTGGAATCTAAGACAGTTTTCTTCTTTTTTTTCTTCCCTCTTCAAATTACGGCTTGATTGAATTAATTGCTAATTTTGCAGTTGCTTCAAAAGAGACCTATCAATTGTCTTTAGAATTGTCAAGACACTTGTGAACACTTAAAATGTTTTCCTACAAATAAGTTGTTCTTCTGCTTCAAGTGGTTAATGGGGACATTTGCTTTGGTAAAAGGCAATTGGATTTGTTGATTCTATCTGTACACAAATAAGAGTTTTCTAAACGAAGGGAACCTCAGAGGCTGAGATTGTTTATTGCTTTCACTTACACTTCAGATTTCCTCTGTTTACTCTGTACATAAAACATTAAGCAGGCACTTTACTGGAGAAACAGTCTCGGGTATACCTTTGAATGACTAAAGATATGTGACTGCTCTTCAAAACATTTTAATCAGTGGTACAGAGCACTAAATGTGCCCTAATCGCCTAGAAATGTGGAGAAATTGTTTTTGTGACTAATGTATGTAGGAGATTCTGGACCATATGGATTAGTTAATGTAGTCAGCAATGGAAAGGGAGGATAAAGGTGTGGAGATATGAACAAACAAGTGAAACTACCTGGACTGGAGCTTGAAGGGGCTTTTTTTCTACAGCAGAAATGCTGTTGTGAAACTTAACTCTCAGAACTTCCAGGTCGGGACACCGGATTTTAGTGACAATGTTTTCCTCTGGTCTGGTGAAGGAGAGCTAAGGAATGCTCCCGGGGAGGTGATGCATATTTTGAGGAGAAAGGGATGTTAAGCAATTTGTAGCTTTCTCATGTAAACTTGGAGTTCATACGAGCAAATTAAACTGAAGGACTCCTGTTGCTGTATCCTGGGAAGTCTGGATGTGCTGTTGTGATTATTGTTATTTGCTGAACTTTCTTGAAGGGCGAGTCCTCCCAGGAACTGAGCTGCTTTTGGACTTGGTGAAGCTTCAGAAATAAACAGGAGTCCTGTAAAGCAGAGATAAAGGAGTTAAAGCAGTAGTGGAGCTCAAATGTACAAAAAGGATGTTTGAGACTCACTTCAGACATAAGGGAAAAGACTATTACAGACACTATTACAGGCCTTTCTAATCATACAGAAATATTTAAAACAACTAAACTGCCTTTCCAGAAATCTTCTGTTGTTGTCATGTTATCGTTCTGTGTTTTGTTCTTCAGATGCTGTTGTTTTCCTGCCTGGGAAGATTAAATTATTTTTTAAAAGCAGAAAAGGTTCTTCTTCAGGAGAGGAGAATTTCAGAATCTTTTTATGTTTCTTATACATAATACAAAAAAAGATAAGGAACAAAATAAATATTTTATACTTTTAGGAGATTGCCTTTAAAAAAACAAATCAAACCCCACAAAAACCCCTGGAAATTGTTTTTTATTGAAAAGAACTAAACAGATGTGGCCTCTCTTTCTGTGCCTGATTCTCTTAACAAGCAGTTCAATAAAGACTTCTGTCTCTGGTCTTTATCAGTTTATTGTGCTGAAGTGTAAAACCTAAAATACTGTGCCAAAAATCTGGTGATGTTCCATTCCAATTTAATATGACTTAGTCGAGACAACCAAATCTGTCATTGTATATTCATACCGAGTTAAAACTATAAAGAGAAATGTTAATCCAGCAGACTTCCAAAAATAAGTTATTCTGAGTAATTTGGTATTATAAATGTGATATTAGTTTGGTAGTTTGAATGAAATTTAATTAAAAGAAAAAGCATTAAAAAACTCAGTTCTCCAGACATAGTTGACCAAGTGCCTGTTTTTCTCTTTAGTTTTGCTTTTGTTTTGCACTTCCATAGTTAAAATTTAATGTTGATCTCTAGCTACAATGAAACCTCTCCCTTTGCTGTGCATTTTGAAACATTTTATAGAAGCAATAACAAGTTGACATTCTAATAAATTATAAATTAAAATTTTTTTTCTTTAACATTTTCATCTGCTTACTGAGTCTTAGTTTAATGTTACTTCAGCAGCTAATTCTCAGTGTGTCACTGTCACAGTTCATACTGAAATGGTAATAGATCCTTAACTAAGAACAGGGCTTTCTTCCAAATCCTGTGAAATGTCAGTTATGTGCATTTAAAAACAAGGCATAAAAATTAGCAAAAGCTGTTTTCCTTGTTAAAAAAATGTGCCAGTGGGCGCTGAAAGTCATTGTATGCCTTGGTTGGACATCCCATTAAGTTAATTTTTCACTTCACTGGAACAGTTTTAGGTTTTTATCATTCTCAAATTGCTCCTTTTCAAATTACCTGTGCTCCAAAGGAAGGCAGAGAGCTTTGGTTAACAGCGTTTTTGAGCCTTCCTGTGTTACTGTGCTCTAAGCTATGCTGGACTAAGTTTCTTGTTTAGGGGAAAAAAAAAAAATTGTTTCCAAGTTAGGCTTAAATTCACCTGTTTGGTTTTTTGATTCTTGCTTAAATGTTATTGCAGAAGGAAGTGGGGTCTGGGGATGGGATGGTGGGACAGAGGAAGAACACTGTAGCTTTTGGCTCCTTGTGCCTTGCTCCGGAGAAAGGATCTGAAGTCAGTGATTTCTTCTGCATCTGCAGCTTGGAAGCCACTTTGTCACTCGTTGTTCATGTTATCTTTATGTTTCCAAAGCACATGACTCAGTTCTAGTGACACACTGCTCTCAGTCAGACCATCCCATGTGTCCCTTTACAGGATTTTGCTGATGCAGACCAGGTGTGGGGTTTTTTTGTGGTTCCAGGGGCTCCATCATTCCTTGGGAAAGGAAGCTGCCTGCAGCTTTGCAGGGCAAACAGTGACAGTGCTCAACTTTTCAGGAAGGGACTTCTGGGTCTGTTCCTGTCAGGAGAGGGTTTCAAACTTCTCTCAAGGAGCCATGGTGATTCCAGTAGTGTTGGTAAGCTGTGTTGTCATACAGGTGCTCTTAAAGCAGATTTCTTGGCTTTCTAATACTGGTTTTAATATCAATTGTTCCATAGGGAATGGAGGGAGCTTAGCAAAAATTGTATACATCAGACAAGGCTCTCAAGGCCAGAACATGTTACTGTGTGTTGGGATGCTGACAAATGTCTCTTTTTACTTGGCATTGTTTTCAGAAACTTGTGTAACTGGTTACAGCTGGTTGGTGTTTGCAGTGCTTTGGGACTGGACCAATTCTCTTCAAATTGAAAGCTCTAGTTTAATATTAGTGTGCGTGCAGTGTCATTCCTCTACTTGTAACTGTGGAAATTTGGCTTTTGCCAAACTGTTGGTGACCAGGGTAGGATGTAGACCTCAGAAACAGGCTTTGAAACCTCCCAGTAAAGGTATTTGGCAGCAGAGTGCATGCAAGGGCTGTCTTTGTCTCTGATCACCTGACATGATTTAGCACTATAGAAAGTGAACTTTTCTTTGGAGGGGGTTAATACCCATTGCCTTTGTTTTCTCTGCTGCTCCACTTAAAAAAAATAAAATAATAGAAGGTATCTAATGCCAATAAAACATCTTCCAGAATTAAATGTAAACCTAAGCTGCCAATTGCTGGAACTGAGATTGGAAGCTGATTGTTGGTTTGAATGGCCAAACAGATGAGGATAATTGTTTTTTATTGGAAATTGGTCAGGAGCTCTCATTACTAGAAATCTGTGGCTTTTATAGTCCTGTCTCATTTTACTATTGGATTAATTTCAGTTCCCTGTCTCAGTCCTAATACATGATGTTATGAATTTCTGAGAAAATGAGTAAAAAATTGAGGCAAATACATTTTTTTGCACATTAGAAAAAGAGAAATCTGTGCTGTTATTTTATTGATGCAGGGACCAAACACTGGTGTGGGGGACTGGCACTCAACACAGCCAGAGAGATGCCCGATGCTAACTATCCTTGTGGTAAATCTGCTATATTTGGGTGAATTATGAGAGGTTTAGAACTGCGTTTTTCAGAGCCTTGTTGTCTCGGCATTACATTGTACAAAAATTGTTCCTGTTGAAATTGGTGTATGTGCTTAGAGCTTCTCTTTGCCAAGCAGACTAAGCGTGCCCAGTCCATTTCTGTCTGGTGTGAAACATACTTTGTAATTTTTTTTCACATCAGAATTAATACAAAGTTGCCTTTATCCTTATCTCTAGATGATTCTAGTTAGAAACTACTGCGAAAAGAGAACATCTACTTCCTTAATTAATGGGGGAAAAATCTGGGTCAGAAATCCATTTCCTGCAGATAGAATCCATGTTGAAATCACATTGTAGTTTTACAGATTTCTCTTATAGGATTTTTGCTGTTATTTTCTCCATCACTGCAGACATTGTGGAACATACAAAACCAACTGTGTTCCTCTCTCTGGCATATGTCATAATTTAATTCTCCATTTATGTACCAACAGAAAGAACCCGAGTCCTCCAGCTTGGAAGACAAGGTTAGAGCAGTGTTAGATTTGAGCTCTTCAGAGCTGAGAGTCCCAGAAACCAGCAGTGTTTTGCTGTTGCTCCTGGATTATGTGGAGATGTGACTTCTGTCAGACTGGGTTGAATTAGTTCTCTGGTGCTCTGATGCTCAGCCATCAGGTACCCTCAGTAAAGAGCTGGGGAACTGCTCAGGTTAAGGATCCCTTCAGGCTCAGCTACAGGAGTTTGAAGTGTTATTTAGTGCTGCAACGCATTTGAAAACCCAGGTGCATGTTGACTTAAAATTGACTTATCACTTTTACCAGAATTTGAATTTTAGATGTTTTAACCAAGCCATCTCCAGGTTGTGTCTTGGTTTCTTCTCATAGTTTCCTTGGCCACTGAGTGTGATGTCTTTGAAGAATAGTTTCATCCTGTTCTGACTGGTTTCTTTGCTGCAATGGGAGAACATGTCCATCTGTTTTATTGTATATTGACTGTTAAGACTTGGACGTAACACAAATTGTATTAGAACCCTCAAAGTTGTCTGCTGAGGAAGGATACAAGTGTGAATTTTGAAAGTGAAATGCAGGAACTTTTCAATTGGGACTGCCAGAATTGAATCCTATCTGCGTCAACTCAGTGTTTAACTAATTTTCGCTTGACTGGAAGTGACAGATGATAAAAGAGAAAAAGTGATACCTTTTCTGATGTGTATAGTTGGCTGAAAAGTGTTATCATCGGAGAAATTAGTTCTAGATTCAGTCAGAATCCCAATGGTCAAGCTAGAGGCACCTCTCCCTGCTCAGTTTTTGAAGTAGCAGGGGCCTTATTCTAGTGCTGTATTTGAATAATGTAAAATCTAACTGGGCCTAATTTCAACTGCCAGCAACAATGAAACCTTGACTTACATCTTGGGGGCCATGACAGACTCTGTTTCTACAGATTTCATTGCTGCAAAACTGCCTTTCCACTCCCTCCCTGTGAAAAACCCTTTCAAGGTTTGGGTCACTTTTCCCCTTTGTGGGTGGTGCATCTTGTGGAGCAAAAGGATGTATGTATCTGGTACACACGGGGATACCCTTTCCAGCTTCCTTTCCTTTGGGGAAGTGTGATATAGATGCTTCTCTTTTGGAATGGGAAAACTTTTCTGATGACTCAAGACAAAAATCTTTTCCTAATTTTTATAAGCTGCCTTCATTTAGAGTGACTTAAAGAAACTCATGATTTAAGGAGAGGCTTCTGAAAGAACAGTTTCCTCCTGCAGAGACTGCTGGTGTGGTGTCTGGGATTGTCAGACCTTTAAGAATTTGTCATTGGATTTGATGAAAAAATAAACCTATTCCTGACAACTGTAGATCTATGGAAATCTTTGATGTCATTGACAAGGGAAGGTTGTCAGTGATGCTTGAAGTGTTACCTCGAGTTCTTGGATTTTTTTCTTCCCCCCATGGCTCTGGAGTCATGATGTGTATGAAGGACGCTGAAGTCAGCACACTGGGAACTGTGTGACAACCCTGCTTTGAGTCACCTGTGATGTGCATGAACCTCTACACTCTCAGAGTGTGTTCAGCAGTAGCCAGAGTTGTTGAATTGTACAGTCTGTCTTTACATTTATTTCCTCCTTTTCCTACCCTTGTAATGTGAATCCTGTGATGATGCTGTGATGGCTTTAATAACACAGGGTTTTGTGTGAGCCAGACAGGATGCAGCTCTGTGTTGTTCTAAGGAACTGCAGCAAGTCTGGCCCTGGGATGTTGCCTTGGCTGCCTTTGGTGAGACCTGTTTTATGGTTATATATGGAATGTAGTTTTTTTAACCAATGATTTGTTAAAAAATTTCTGTTTTGTTTTAATTAGGACACCTGATGATCTCTCAAGGCAAATTGTGGCCCTGCAGCAACGGGAGCTTGCCCTGAAAGAGCAGAACTCCACCTTCATGAACAGGTGAGTGATACCAGTGGTGGATGCTGACAGCAAAACTCTGCTATAATAAGGCACTTAGAAAGGAAACAAGGGCTGCAAACTGAGAGACCAGCTCTTTAGATTTCCTTGCTCTTCCATGGAGCCTTCTGTGCTGTCTTCTTTCTCATGCTGATTTGGAGCTTTTTGCTTACTTAAATCCTTCAGGGGAAAAAAAAGATGAAGAACTGTGAGTGGATACAGTGAAGAGTTATTCGAGCTTTATGTTACGAGCTGAAGTGTTTGCAAGGGGAAATGAGTTGCTTTCCCAGACTGTTTCATCTGAAAAGAGAATGTCACAGCAAAATGTGCAAAGTAGCCACCTGGGTATGGGAAAGGGAGTAAGGGCTCTGAGGACTGTGATATGACTTGTAAAAGGAGCAGTTTGTAGAGATGCTGGTGGAAAAGGACGTTTGCAGTTTTGGTGGCAAAGTACTGCAAGGCTTTGGGAGGAGCAGTCCATTTATGGAGTGAGATATATATTTGAAATATGAGGGTGTTTAAGCCATTGCCCTGGTGTGGGAGTGAATATCTAATGGGAAAATGAATTTGTCTGCCAGAGCTTAACTTTCCAGCCTGCACAGGTCACACAGCCTTGCTGAACACAGCTCCATAGCGTGACACAAAGTGCTTCTCTCCCTCAGCACGCATATTCTTGCTTCCCTTACCGTTTATTTCCTCACATTAGGAACCCTCTGTCTGTTTTTGTTAAAAGCAATACCCCTGCCTTTCAAAAAGGCTTTGGACTGTTTGCATTGCAGGGCTGTAGCTGCCTTGTCTAAGCAACAGGAGTGTGGAGAATTTCAGCCTTTGGTGTAAAGGTGTTGAATGTAAAGCAGTCACAGACTGTGATTGAGCACAGGACGAGCACACTTAGCTTGACGTGGGCAGCATTTGCTAATGTTTCTCCTGAGGTACATTTTGGTTCAAGAGATGATTGTCTGTTGGGCTCTGCCTTACTAATGATGGGCAGGATTCAAGCTGGGTGTTAAAAGCTTTGGTTGTGCTGCTGCTGTTAATGAAACTGTTTAGTCAGTTGTAAAATGGTTATCTAGGTGTAAATTCCCATGAGCAGTCAGCCAAATTGGTTTGTGTTTTTTTGCTGAGAAGTTTACAACGGGGGAAAAAAAAAATCTCACCAATATAAACCCCACATTTCTTATATTAAAAATAAACCAAGAAAACCCTCAAACCCACAGTTGATTAAATGATCAAATAAAATGATCAGTAAAATGATAGTGTTTGAGTTACAGATTTGGGTTGTTTTTTTCAAGCTGCTTTTCACAGCCTTTCAGAGAAGTGCTTTTTCTAAATTTATTAATGGCCAAGGGGAATCATCTGTTGAAAAAGCAGCTTTTTGGTAGTGTCTGTTCATCTAGATGTAATCGTGCCAATTTAGTTTAAAAATAAAAACACGATTAAAATTACTTTTTGATTTCAAGTTAAATGGGCTGTAAAGCCTGCTTAAATTAAAATTGTAACATTTTCCTGATGTAATGCTGTGTGTCATTTCTGAAACTGGTAATTTTGACTTTCTTCTGTCACATACTTTATTCTGCCGTAAAAGGTAGGCAATAAGATACATTTTTAAAAACCTTTCATTACAGATGATTTGAAAGTTCCCAGGAGAAGGTTTTGAGTCTTTGGAAATAAAGCCTCGTTAAGGAAGAAAACCTAATTTTCTGCTTTCCCTGAATCTTTTCCAGATTTAGCTGATGGTCTTCTCTTTTATTTGTTTCATAATTGTGTTCAGGAGTGTCTGTGTATTGCAGTAACTTAATATGTGGTCGTGCCTCCCTCTAGTGATGGAGCCCAGCACTTATTCAGCTTTCTATTGTTTGGTTTTTTTTTAGCTAGAAGTTCTTTTGCCCTTAGTTGAAATATGTTGTCTTCAGTGCTGATAGTGCAATGTTTGATTTATAAAGTCGATGGCTATGTGTGTTTAGAGCAATGTGCAGTACAAACACCAAATATTTTTGCCCTAAAAGTCTTGGATTATATTTCTCCATTAAAATTAATGATTTGGTAGATGCTTAAGAAAACATCATCAGACATTGGCATCTAAATTTATTTTTATGGCAATGAAGTGGAGAATCTCAGACAGTCCTGGCTTACCTGTTGGTATAGCACAAAATTCAGTTTAGTAGAGGAGGTTTCAGTGTGAAGTTAGAGGCGATTATATGACCCTCTTCCCTAAATGGCTGATCACCAAGCTTTTAAACACAGGCAGAAGAGTGCCTGGAAGGTAATTTTTTTGCAAGCTGATTATTCTTTGTCTCAGTCTTTACACTGCAATGAGCTTGGTTTTTATTCTTAGTAATGGTACCTTTCCAACACTGTTTAGTGACTGTGATGGACGCTTGCCAGCTACTATTTGTCTCACAACCTGACAAACAGTCCCCAGTTTCTTTTCAATAACAGGAGATGCTCAGGAGCAAAGCAGGAGTTAATTGTTAATGTAGGGGTATATGAGCAGGAAGTGACTTCAGAAAACAAAGGAGGCGTGGAAAAGGTACCACAGGGGAATAATTTGCTGTGTAAGGTGCCATCCATTTCTGTAAAACTGGAGACAGATCTAGCTCAACTAGTGCCCCTTAGCTGATCTAAAATGGGGAGTTATGGTTAGTACACACACAGTAACAACCTTTTCCAAATGGCATATGGCTTTGCTAAACAGAGAAAATTTATTTTATCTCAATTTTCCATCCTTCACCTGCTTTCCATTTATTACTGTGCGTTTTTTAGAGCCAGTGTTTGTGTTACTGAAAAGGCCCTAGAGACCATCCCACCACAAAGAGGCAACATCATTACAAACACACCTTTTGCACTGGTATTTGCTTGCAGTGCAATCTGTGTTTTGTGTAGCCTGTGCACTTGCCAGTGTCTCAAGGCCTCCCAGAGATCAGATGATGATGCATATCCTATTTGCTCCATCACCCACCTTGGGTGCTTTTAGACACGGAACCGCAGCGCTGAATTTTCTGAACCGTAGGTTGAAATCAATTTCTTTTAACAGTGATTGTTTCCTTGTTTGAGTTGTACAAACTCCCTCGGAGCTTGCTATTTTTCCTGGGGCAGAAAACTTTCCTGGGGCAGAAAACCTTCCTGTGCTGCCAGCGTGGGGAAAGAGGAGAGGGTCCCTTTAGCACTGAACACGTAAGCACCAACTCACTTCTCTTGGCAACTTCAGGATCGCTGAGTAATGTAGCTGAAAGTGCCATTAATCGTGCGTGATGGACTCTCACTGCTGGTTTGGAGTGTGTTGCTGGAAGTCTTATAAATAGAGTAAATTATACTTGCAGCAGCAGCAGCAGGAGGAAGTATCGTGGAGCTTTTTAACTGCGGAACAAAGACAGCAATCCAAGGGTTCAAAAGCTCAAAAGAAGATTGCCCGGGGTCACTTCGATAGCACCAAGTGTGCCTGCTTTGCTATTTAGGAAAAGGTGATGAAAGGAAGGTGTTTAATTAGCGGGTCAAGTTAACCATGCAGCCACCATTAGTTAAAGCACATTTTCCCCCCTGACTGTGAATGCTGTAGGCATTGTGCACTGAAATGTGTTGATGGTTGTAGTTTATAATATGGAAAGTCGGCCAAGTGGTTCATAAGCTTTTGTCTTATGGAAAAATGATGTAGTAGTTGCACTGTTTTTTTTTTTTAAGTGAGAAGAGCTGCATATTTATTTTGCATGGTTTCTAGCTGCATATTTGGAGTCTCTGGAGAGATTTTCTAAAACAATTCTGGCAGAGTATTCTAGAATTTGAGACATAGGGGGAAACTTCCCTTCTCATCAGTGTTGTCCTGTGAGGTGGTTAATGTGAAGGAATGAGGCTGCTCACAGCTCGAGCTTTGCTGCAGTTCTGAAAGACAGGCTGTGAAAATGGACTTCTTTGATTACTTGTGGTACCTCCCAGAATGATCATCTCTACTTTTCCTCTTGTTGTCCAAATGCAATATTGACTTCGGACCTTGAGATGTCTTTTGGAAAGTCAAATACAAGGAAACACGTAGGTGAAGTTGGTTCAGGACAGGATGAAGGGCACAAAGGAAAATGGAAGAGCAGTAAATCTTTGAATCTGGTGTTGAGATCCTGAAGCTGATGGCTTATTCCCATCACCTGCTGTCAGAGAGCCAGCCATGTGTTTTGACATATTGTTTCATGTGAGAAAAGGGACATACAGAATGTGTTTGAAAAAGTATTTTCTACTCCAAGTGCTCACAGAGTTGTGTTTAAAGTCATGGTTGTTTATCATTTTTACTCATATAAATCATGTTAAACTGATTTGCCCAAAGAACTTGCTCTTTGTGTTGCTGCTTAAAATGAAATAAACCTCAAAACCACTGAAGACTGGGGAATGTAGATTGCAAACTGAAAAGAAAATGCTTTTAGGTTGGACAACAGGGATTTTTTTTTTTTTAGATAAAAAAACAATGGGTGAGTGATGATAAGCCCAGAACAGTCCGTCTCCATGAGGGCTGTTAGCTCAGAAGTGTTGTAAATCTATTGCCCATCTTCTCTTTTCCTTGGATGTCCCAAGGTGTGTCAGTCACAAAAACAAATAGAGCCTGTGAGACTTCTTCCCCTAATCTTCTGGAAAGTTGGACAGAAGTTTAATTACAGTGAAGTGTCTTTTATCTGACAGAGAGAGAAGTGCTAGCTTTTTAATAGGCTTTATGAGTTATTTTGTGATCAAAAGAAGCACTTAATGTCTAATACAGGGCGAGGTAGGGAAGTTTTTTCTCTTGCTTTGTTCATCTATATGGCACATTGCACCTTGATTTATATGTGGAGGTGTCTGTGTACCTAATACCAGACAAATGTTTATTCACAGTGCTTCAGGGCAATATTAACTGCTGGCAGGTTCTGCATTCATTTACAGAGTGAGGTTATGAAGAAATGACTGTAGGTATTGCTTTTTTGTTCTCCAAAATGGATCTTACCTTCACTTTTATAGCAGAAGGTACTTGGTAGTGTCCCATTAAGTGACCAATCTACATACTCAAACAGTAAGCTTCTAGAGCAACATCTGGTTATTCATGGCTCTAATTGGGTAGATACAAAGCTTTTTTAATTTTTTTCTATCATATAGTTAGCAGAAAATAGGAAAGCAAAAAATAATTTAACCAAGACATTGACTTATGCTTCCAATTCAAAAAACATGGGATTTTGCCCAGACCTTTGCTTTTCGTGATTGTGCCATTTTTAGTCTGATTTCCTGAGGAAGTGAAGCTTATTACTGTGCTTTGTGTGTGTATGTAGATGAGATTGTCTGTGCCTACCCTACTCTTTTGAACTTGCAAGTTGTGTTCTGACAAGTTTGGCAGATGGTAGAGGTCTCAAAAATAATAAATTTCAGCAAGTTTAAGGAAATCAGATCTCCATCTCCAGGGGAGACATCCTGAGGTCGTGTCCTGTTTGGGATCAGAGCCCTGCAAGCAAACAGACCCTCCTAAATGTCACATTGTCAGTGAGGCTCCTTTGAAGACCAGGCCTCCTTGGCCACCTTGAGCCTGGCACTCAGGGTTCTGGTACCCTGGTAGCATCACAATCCATAATTCCTGCTATGCCATGCTTTCCAAAGGCTTGTGGCATTTGATAGTCCTATGGCAATGTTGTTGGCATCGTTTTCATGCTTTTCATGTTTCATATCATTTTGATATGAGAAACAGAAGTCTACTTGAGTCAATAATCACCTTTGGAGAGAGAAACCCATAGGAAATTAGGCAACTTTGGTTCTGGAGCTCATGGAACTACTCTTTCTGTTTAAAAGAAAATATGTAGGGAAAGCCTAAAAAACTGCCTAGAGGGGACAGACATAATGGTAACTGTACCATCTTCTCAGCCTGGAGCTCTGTAGAAACTGTGTAGTGCAAAACCAGTACAAATATTAATACTTGGTTCCTTACCTTTTATTTGACTGTGCTTCTGGGAGAACATTCAGGGATAATCTGTGAAGTGCCTCTGTTCAGTGCTCTGATCACTTCTAATGATTAAAAAAATGTTAGAAATTATTTAACTCTGTTCTTAATAGTTCTTGTTCCTATGTTTGTGATTGACCCCGGGCATTGCTACCAACATCCCTGGTGCCTGTGCATGTCTTTATTACTCGAGTGAACAATAGCTTTTATTTGTTAGTGCTCACCTGGAGATGCTGATTCAGCATTCCCTTGGTAGCAGTGTGCATTATTGACCAGAAAAATGTGTAAAAATAAAGAGTTAGTTTGATAGGAAGCACAGGCTGTTCCTGGTGGTGTGTTGTGCAGCAGACATTGTGTTTCAGCACGGAGCTGCACTGTAAAAGTTAGGGAGGGAGAAGTCAGCCTCCCATCTCTTCTGTGCATGACTCACATCTGCACTATAAATCTTTCACTTCTGTGAGATTAAAATTCCTAAAAATTCTAGCTGAAATAGATGTATCTTACTACTAGTCAGGAGTTCTCAGAAACCAGAATGAATATTTAGAATTATTGAAGTAATTAGAAGTCAAAACTTATTATCTATTTTCATTATTCTTATTCTTTCCCTCTTAGCAGAGGGATGCTATGATCAAATTAATGATTTACAGGAGGCTGATGGGCAAAGGAAGAGTGCTCCACATCGGTGGTATATTTGTGATATGAATACAAAGGGAGGAATTGTAATCTCAGCTGTGCAGTAGGCAGCAGTACAAAAATATTCTACTTTGAAACCAGTAGTATTATGTAAAACCATATATTCAGCCTATTGCCAAGCTTTGTGTAGAGCTCTGGGAATTGTAGTGCTTTAAGATTTCCAGTTCTTAGGGATTTGTCTTTTATTGCCTCTGCAGCGTGGCAGTTTGCCTTGAAAAGCTGGATGTGAGCTGGAAAGAGGAGAGCCTGTCAGTTTGGTAATATCTTGAGGAATCAGTCTTGAAGTCACCAGGATGGTTCCATGGACGAGGTAGATGAATGTAGCCCGAGAAGTCTTGACTTAGTTTCTGGAGCAGCTTTGTGTTTACCTGGGTTGTGCTGAGTCACTTGATACAGTGACCGAGTGTCTCACGTTCTCACACGCAGATCCAGAAGACCACAGGAATGAAAACAAACACCTCTGCTCATATGTCCTGCCTAGTCTGCACCTCATTATTTTTAAGGCAGATAAAACATATTAATTCCTGTCTATCAAGAATTTTTTTGTTCCCTTGTCCCCCAAAAGCATGTGTTACACATCGGTTTCTTCCCCTTTAGTATCTTAAAATGATATTCCTGGCCATGGCTCCTGAACTGTTGAAGTGTTTCATGAGAAACTGTCAACAGTCAAACAAGTCTGTGTATAAGTTTTTTTTCCTCTTAATTTGTAATGCTGGAACTGCAATATAGCTTTCCTGAGCAGCCATGGGAAGCCAGAGGAAGATTGGTGGCAGAATGCAGAATGAATTTTCTGTCTCTTTGTACTCATTTACCCGAACACCTACTGTAGTTGCTGTAATAACAGGAGTATCGAAGACTATGGATTTTTCTAAAGTATTTTAGGATACTGTTTATATTGTTTATTTTAAGCAGATTGATGGGGACAGGCTGAATACACTGAGACATTTTATCAAGGTAAATGTGAATTCTCTAGGATTTTGTAACTGCTGTGAAGTGGTGTCGGTTCAAATACTGCACAGAATAAGGTTATGTCTGAAAAATAGATTGTCTGGCCTGGAATGTCT
Organism: Neopelma chrysocephalum; assembly: GCF_003984885.1. Classification (NCBI taxonomy): domain Eukaryota; kingdom Metazoa; phylum Chordata; class Aves; order Passeriformes; family Pipridae; genus Neopelma; species Neopelma chrysocephalum. The sequence continues at coordinate 5,033,026 of NW_020897722.1, forward strand.
CAATCAGTTGATCGTATCTGCACGTACACTTTGTTCAGCTCCATAACTAATCACCTCTCAAACAATTTCTCATCTGGATCACATTATCTCTACTGCCTGCCACTTTCAGCCTGCTGTTTATTGGTATTTTCATTATGTGTTCTCATTTTAATATTCTTCATGGCTGCTTGCATGCACATGTGAATGTACAGAGTGAAATACTGTATGTATATCACTGGTGGTGGTTATAAATACTCTCCTACTGTCAAAGTTTTATCATCTATACAAAAGACATACTGCTTGGAAAGTTTAATAAAGAAGTAAGCTGCTTGTCTTTTTTAGCTGTGTAAGGCAAAGAAAAACTTGTCATAAATTGCAGTCAACCCCCCTCCCAAAAAGCAGCTTTCTCTTGCTGCTCTGAAAGTTAAATGACTAATGTGCATAATTTATTTGAGCATCTGTGCTAAAAACTTGCATACCAAGTTTTAGTTCAATGTGATCAACAATGGCGAAAATTAGGATTTATCATGGAAATGCTGACGGATGTGAACATGTGTAGGCTAAACCGGTGCCTGACAAACCTTCTTATTGTGCAATGCTAATGGTGAAACACATTTTTTTTTTCTGCTGTAATTGCATTTCCCCCCCGGCTGCTTAATTTTCTCCTTTTCAAATTCGGTAGTTTTAGCTGCACTTCATATTTGGATTCCTGCTTTTTCTGGAGTCTGCATAAAACCTCCTAAGTTGTCTTGTGATATTTCTAAGCATAAGATAACCCTGAGCTGCCTGGGTGAGCAAGGGGAGGATTGGCATCCTGAGCTAGGGCTGGGGCTTTGCAGTAACGAGCTCAGAACAGGAGATGGTGCCGGCAGCCTTGGCAGCTGCTCTGGCTTCCCTCCCCTCCTCCTCCACCTTCTCTGCCTTGCACAGCCAGGGTGTTGTCACCAGGATTATAAATTCTGGAGCCAATTAGCTAAAAAATGTTACAAGTGAAAGGAAAGAAAGAAGCTGTAGAACATCTTGATGTGAATGTGCCTCTCTCAGAAGCTCTTTCTGTGGAGAGCTCAGATCACAGAACCACAGAATGCTTTGGGTTGGAAGGGACCTTAAAGACCGTCTCGTTCCAACCCCCTGCCATGGGCAGGGATGTGATTTACTGGACCAGGTTGCTCAGGGTCCCATCCTTCTTGGCCTTGAACACCTCCTGGGATGGGATATCCACAACCTCTCTGGGAAACCTGTGCCAGGACCTCACCACCCTCTGAGTAAGGAATTTCTTCCTAGTAACTGATCTAAGCCTGCCCTCTGTCAGTTTGAAACCACTGCCCCTTGTCCTGTCACTATCTGCCTGTATTAAAAGTCCATCTCCCTCCTTTTTATAAGCCTATTTAGGCACTTGAGGACCACAATAAGGTCTCCCTGGAGCTGTCTATTCTCCAGGCTGCACAACCCCAGCTCTCTCAGCCTGTCTTCCTAAGAGAAGCCTCCTGGCATCTTCATGGCCCAGTTGTAGCCTTTTACTACAGCTCTGGCGTGGCTTTTGGTGCAGCATCAGACACTTTTGAGGCGTCTGGTTAAGGAAGGAGAAGCTGGTTTGGAGGAGTCAAGCAAAGGGAAAACAGCACAGGGCCTTCTTAAGAAATTGGGCTTATAAATAAGGTCTTCTGTTAAACATTGGAAAGATCCTGAGGGTTTGTGCCTTGCTAGTGCTTCCTCCTTTCTGTGTCTTTGTCCACAAGATTTCCTAAATTCCCAAATTCAGACTGATTGCTTAGTTCCTGCATGAGCATCACAGAAGGAAAATGTGTTTACAGTCAGTTCCTCTCTCTGTCTCTCTTTGAAACAATATTTGGTGTGGTTTTGGGCAGCAGTGGTTCAGCCATGCCCTGTTGCTTAGAAGAAATTCTGATAATTTCTCAGTGCAGTCATTCTGCTGCAGGAATGTCCTTAGGAAGGAGAGGAGATAGAGATGGGTTCAGGAGGGGTGGTTGGCAACTGGTCCAGTTATTTTGTTGCTGGTGACTTGCTTTTTTTCCTTTAGCCATACAAGAAAAACTGTGGTAGGATGTGACATTTAGAGGGCCCGCTGGGGCTGGATGTGTGGTCAGAAGGAAGGGTTGGGCATGATGTTCTGTTAGGGTTTAAAACAGTGTTCCAGCAAAATGTAATTTCCTTGTCATATTTTATGTATAGACTGTTTTTACATATTTTCAATATTTAAAACAATGTTCATATTCATAACTTTTAAAATATGTTCTCACTGTTAAGAGATGGAAATCAGTTAAAATAAAAACCATGAAAAAAAATCCCCAACAAACCCCCCAAGCTTTCCTTTTATTCAAGCAACAACAATCAAATTCTTATGAGTGGAAAAACTACTGAAGAGGCTCTCTGTTTCTCAGCCAGAGAAAGCTTTTGAAATATTTATGGAAATAAACCAAAATGTGTCCCTTTCTGACTGTACAAATAAGGGATTATCAGATCTAGCCTGTGGCAGTTGCAGTACATAGAGTCCAAAGCATCTACAAGTAATAAAAAAGAGTGTATGCTTTAAGAAAAAGCTGTGAGGGTTTTTCTTTATGGGACTCTACTGACAAAGCAGCACATACCCATGGGTTATCCTAATGAAAAAGTCCCTCTTCTTGCACCTTGCATTGGAGGTAAAAATTGTTATCGAGACAATGCTTTAAAGAGCAAGACTGAAGTGACTTTGTAGCCCTTTCTCTTGTAGCTGGAGTGAGGAGCAGGGCTGCTTCCATCCCCTCCTGCTGAATCCTGTGCTACCAGGCAGAGAATTGCAACACAGGTTGTCTGGCTGTGTCACACTCACAATTTATTGAGTGGACTTGCTCATCTGGTTCTTGTGCCTTGCTTTTCATTCTACATATCTTGCTCTGGTGTAAGAATTGGAACTTATTGAAGCCAGAGTGCATTTTGATGTTTCACAGAAGAATCAGCAGAGCCAGGTTTGTAAGGAGAAGTAATACCTTTTATTAGACCCACTGATAGGATTAGCAGGCAGACATGCCTTTGGGCACACAGCCAATGCTCGGATCTGATAGAGAAGCAAAAGCCTTTAAGCTAAATGCAGGTTGAGAACAATTGCTCTGAGTTTAACTTGATTAATCAACTGGACAATTTGAGAGAGAAGGGATGTGGGACAGGGGCAGGTATCAGGCAGAAGAGATGAAAGGGCTGGTCACATCTGTGAGAAAGAGACCATCTAATTGGTTCTGATACATGACCAGAGTTTGGATACTTGGATAAGACAATCAGCAGGGTGAACTTTTTCTATAGAGAAGAAAATTGGAAGCAGATAGTGTGTGTCATTTTTTGTTGGATCTACATAGCAGTAAATCCGGTGCTTCACTGACTCAGCACTGGGGTGTCAGCCTTGCTGTTAAGGGACTAGAACTTCAATTTAATATTAACCAAAAATATTATTTTCTAGACTGTCAATAAAATAATTTTGCTATATTGTTTGACTTATCTCCTCTGGGCACTCGGGTGCAGCAGCAAGTCTGAACTGCCAGTACAGTGACTGCTGAATGAGTTTTGTTTTGTTTGTCCAAACACTTTCTAGGATCAAGTATGTTCACTGAGCTGCACTGTTCCTGCCTCTTGCACTGCAAGTGCTGTGGGCTCTGCTGCTGCTGGGAAAGGCCAGTTGTAGATACCAAGTGGGATGTTGGTGCTCATGGCAAAATCTGCTGTTAGTTTTGAGTAACTGTTTGGACTTAGCAGCAGTATAATGTGGCTTGTTTATTTTTAATAACTGTGTTCTATTTAATAAAAGTGCACCTGCTGCTGTGTTACCTCGTGTCATGATGTGTAGTGCAGTGCACAGCCATGGGTGGTAAGTCTCTAACTTGCCTGTTTGAGAGTAACGTGATGTCTTTTAACATTGTATTTGTCAGATTTTTTTCTTTCCTGATTGCATCCAAAAGGGAGGAAAAAATGCTGATAATAACTGTGATTATTAAAAAACCCAAGAAACAGTAAGATAACCTGGGGCAGAGTGGCCTAAAAATACTTGATGTTTTTAAGCTAATTACATTTTATATTGCCAATGACCTTTTGGAAACCTTTCATTTGCATGGATTGCACATGCCTCCAAGGAAATGCCTTTATGCAAAGAGAAAATGCATTCCAGTTGTCTCCTCAAACCAGAATGCAGGTCTACTGCCTGTAGAATGTGCCCTTTTTCAAAAGAACTTCATAACCTGCTTATTCTGAACTGCAGGGAGAGCTTTGCCTGCTGGAGAAGATGAGCACTCGGGGTGTGTGATCTTACCAGGCTGCTGCTTGAAAGCGAGGGTTCTGTGTATAAACAGCAATGGTGGACATTCTTGAACTTACAGAGGAAATATTCATTAATACTTCAAGCCAGAGGAGACTTGAAATTCATTCTGACTCCCTTGGAAAATTTGTGGCAAGCTTGTGAATGATTAACTATGGGCCTTATTTCAAACATACCTGCCAAGTAGAAGGCAGAAATTCCTCAGTTTTTGCAAGCTCTTAATTTGGATTTTTAAATTTTGTATTGAAGTCGTTACTTCACCTCTTCCCTGAATTAATGCTGATCTTGAACTGAATACTGGAAAGTGAGACTGGATGAAGTTTTAGTAGTTTCTCATTTCCCGTCCTTTGGAGACAGTTGTCTAATTCTTGAATGAGAATTGAACGAGAGAGAGAGGAGTCGTTGCAGCTCCCATGGATAATGTAGCTGTCATTGAGGCTGACAGGAGTTACAGTGTCTTTCTCCTTGCAAACCCGCCAGTCCTGGTCCGACAGCCTCAGACTTCATTGGCTTTGATGTTTTAAAAATAAAGTGAGTGGCATCTTTTTTTAACGTGTACAGACTTTGAAGAAGTTCCTCATGTCCTTAAAGAACTGAATCAAGCCAAGGAATCAGCGTGGATGCTACCATGCTTGATCAGTCAGGCTAGTTTTTAATTTGAATCTTTTCCACAGCACTTGTTAAGAATAAGTTCCTTTCCTAGTTACCTTACTTCAAAAAGGTAGCCCACCATCATTGTCTCTGCTGCAAGATATTGAGCCACATTCTTGAAAGAGAAAAATCAGACATGTCATAAAATCCGTGACCCTTTGTGATTGTTACTAATACAGAACTATTTACATATTCCCATACTGGGATTTGTGCTGCTGGGTATTCACCATTGTGTAAAGAGAGGCTTATGTGGAGGTCAGGGGGTGTGCCAAGAAATCTGGGACCAGCAGAAGTCCTACAGCAGAGATGAACCAGGACTTGTTTTAGAAGGAGGTTGATGGCATAAGCAATATATGTCTCCTGTGTATTTACACCTGGCCTAGACTGGAGCTTCTCTGAAGTACAGTAAATCTTGTCTATGTTCTTCCTAAGTGTGAACAAAGATTTGTGTTTGTGCTTATGGTCTATAATGTGGTGCTTCTTTAATGCGTTAAAGCTGCTTCAGGTAAACGGGATGAGGGAGAGGCTGGATGGAAATTCAGAGACCTGTGTAAGACAGGACTGCAGAAATATTCAAAACTCAATGAACCTTTGGGAACAGTTTTGTTCTGGGCTCTGGTTTTGACCCAGGACTTGTGTGTGATGTTAAGCAAGTCAGAGATCTGTCCCTCTGGCTGGTGGGAGTTAACAAAGCTTATGACAGGGTTTACTAAAGCATGTCTTTGTCACTGCTTGTGCAGGGCTTTTCCAAAGAACAATTCATATCATTTGCAAATCCTGTAGCTTTTGCCTATGCCCCAAATAGACTTTTTTGAATTCTGCTCCTTATAAACATGTGATAAAGCAGATACATTTTGTTTTGCTTCAATCAGCTTTGTACCCCGTTCATCAAATAGCATCCTATTAAGAAAACAGTCGTAACCCTCCTAGGGAAAGGAAGAAGCTGGCAATATTTTGTGGTTCTGGAACAGACCACTATGCAAAGAGACCCTGCCTTAGTCTCCTGTAGTGTTCATAATTGTACTGTCAGAGTGACAGAGAGACAGGAGCAGTCGAGAACAGCTTTGTTTTGGCACTACAAGAGGGATTTGTTATGACAGTCTTAAGTTTTGTTTCAGTGTGAATTTGCTGGTTTGCCTTGCATATTATAAAGGTGTGTATTAAGTGATTGAGAGAGGAGGTAAGATAGGAAGCAATAGGGAACAACTCATGAAGATGGTGAAGGGTCTAGAGAAGAAGCCATGTGAGGAGTGGCTGAGGTATTTGGTCTGTCCAGCCTGGAGGAGGCTGAGAGGAAACCTCATCAAGGTCTGCAGCTTCCTCACGAGGGGGAATGGAGTCGCAGCTCCAGTCTCTGCTCTTTGTGACTCAAAGAAACATATAGAACTGTGTCAGGGCAGGTTTAGGTGGATATTAGGAAAATTTTCTTCACCCAAAGGATGGTTGGGACTGAACAGGCTCCCCAGGACAGTGGTCATGGCCCCAAGGCTGACAGAGCTCAAGGAGTGTTTGGACAACCCTCTCAGGGACAGAGGGGAATTATTCGGTTTGTCCTGTGCAGGGCCAGAGTTGGACTGGATGATCCATGAGGATCCCTTCCAACTCAGGATATTCTGTGATCTAAAAATCTTGTGTTCAAACTCTATCTTCTGCAGAAAAGGGGTGGAGTGTGAAGTGAAGAGAAAAAGTATGTCATTACTGCCAAACCAGCTGCAGCTGAGCAAAACCACATATTAGAGTAAATCATCAATATTTCAGATCGCCACTTTTATAAACAAATTTTAGAAAGTGAGAATGAAAACCTGAGGAAACAATGCAGAAGAGTAGTCTGTGTGTGTTAACGTCCCTTGAGCCCCTAGCAGGCAGGAGAAAAGGTTGTTTGAATTTTAATTTGATTTAAATTCCTTTTGATTTTGTAGTTTGTGCCAATGGTGTGTATATTGTCCCTGGAAAGTGAGCAAAGGATGTTTGAGACTCCCTTACTTTTATGCTTCGCTAGTTTTACAGTCCTCCCATATTTTGTAGCTGTAAATGTTGCAGACTTTATTACATTTAAACTAGTTTTAATATAGTAGGTCATAAATATTAAGAAACGAGAGGTAGTGTCCACTGCAGTGATGTTTTTAGTGCAGGGAGGATGCTTGTAAGTCACTGAAAGGCTTAAGCTGCAACTCCAGGATCATCTGCTTAGTGAAGTCAGTGCAGAAATAGGAAAAAAAAAACAACCTGTCACAACTGAGAATGAATTTCATTGTTAAAAAATTCCTCCTTTTCCTTTCATCTGAGGAGCTGGTTTACGCTTTGAGGCATCAATGCAGATGTGAGGAGAGGAGGGAGGCTCTGTTTCTTTCCTTTTCATAGAAGGGTTCAGCAAGTTCTGTACACTCTATAGATGTGTATATATGTATTATATATCTATCTGTCTGTACAATACAGTGTAGCTGACTGCTCATCTCTAACCAAGAGCTATGACTGGACCTGTCTTTCTAACAGAGCTGCAAGAGCCATCTGCATGTCCTGGTGCTGTCCCTGCAAGCTCTAGACCATCAGTAAGGATTTTTTTGCTTTTGCAGATTGACCTGAGTGGTGAAAACCATTGGAAGCTTGTTCATACCTTCCTACCTGGCTTCTTAACCAGGGACCTCTTGCTAGGGGAGGAGTAAACAAGCAATCCCTGAGGTCCAGGTATCCTCTGCCCAGCCCAGGGCTGGGCTGCAAATGTAGTGCTGAGGAGCACCTCTAGTTTCTGTTAATTGCAATTATTCGATCTGTAACTCATAAGACTTCAAAAATATGATTTCATACATCTGCTTCCAGGAGGTTAATTACTCCTGCTGCATTTAAAAGCTAAAATAGCATGGGAAGATGGGCAGTTACTGGAGGATGGTTCCATGGGTGTATTTGACATTTCTTAACTGTTGGGTATTGAACAGTTTGGCTTTGAAACTTCCTTCAGAGAGTGGCAAGGCCGGTGCCTGTGATCTCCACATGGGTCACAGCTTCATTTATTACCTTTTGACATTAAAAGTGTTTGAGAACTGATGCCTGTGGTTTTGTCTGTTCCAATTTCATCATGACTTAACAGTTAGTAAATGTTCCTGTAAAATGTTTATGGTGATTTTTTTCAGTGACAACTTCAGTTCCCACATCCTGAACTCCTATCTCTTAGCAGCTGCTTTACACCAACCTTCACATTCAGCACAAACTGGGAGCCACAGAGGCTGAGCTCACTTGCTTGGATCCTTTACCATATTAGAACATTAGACCATTTGTTTTGCTGCTTCCATTTTAAAAACCCACTAAGCAAAACCAAACAAAAAACCCCTTAATCCATCAGAATTATTGAAGCAGCTCCTGTTTGTCTGAAATATCACAAATGGAGAACGAGTTAAAACACAGTGTCTACTTGAGGCACAGTTGGCATGTTGGAGACCTCTGTCCACTAGACTGAAACCTCAGTGTCAACTTTATTGACTTTACAGGCTGGCATTAATGGCCATGATAAATCAGTCTGCTTCTTGTTTTTGCAAATGATATAATGGTTATAGAACTTGGACATAGAAGTACATTAATTAAATTTATTTTAATAATTCCTTTATTGCATCCATTTAATCATTCTGGGAGCCTGTGCAGATTTATATTGGAGTGTGTAAACCAGGTATCCCATCACTCATTCAGCTTTGCATCTAAACAAACATCTGAATAGCTAACCTTTTCCTTTTTTGAAACCTGCATTATTTCCCCACTGCTTCTTGATTTCTACAGCAGGAAAACCAAGAAATTAAAAAGAAAATTAGGAAGCCTTGATTGTGTGTGCTCCTGTGTGTGAATTCTGCATCATGTGGCATTTGATTTCTTCAACCAAACTTTACCTGTTGTTTTCAAGACAGTGGGAAGGAAAAGGTGCCAAATTTGCTGCTCTTTAAAACCTCAAATTTTTCTGTACTAAAAGCTTACAACTTTTTTTTCTTTTTTTTCTTTTTTTTTTTTTTTTTGTTTTTTTTAATGGTTCAGGTTGGAAGGGACCATGGTGGGTCATCTGGTCCAATGTCCCTGCAGGGTCAAACCAGAGCACGTGGCATAGGATTTTGTCCGGACAGTTCTGGAATACCTCCAGTGAGTGAGACTGTTGCCTCTTGTCCCATTGCTGGGCACCACTGAGCAGAGCCTGGTCCATCCTCTGCCCCCTCCCTGCAGACACTGACAGACATGGATGGGGTCTACTCTCAGTGTCTCCTTCCGAGGCTGAACAGCCCCACCTCCCTCAGCCTTTCCTTGTAAGGGAGATGCTCCAATCCCTTCATCACCTTTGTAGCTTCCACTGGACCCACTCTGTGTCTTTCTGTTCTGAGGAGCCCAGAACTGGACATGGAAATCTGTCCTTATTACAAGGGGGCCTTACATCCCCTCAGGAATGACATTCTGCCCAACAGAACAGCTCAGGAGTGCAAAAACCATCAACCCCCCAGCATTTAAAGTCAGCAAATTTTCTTTTTATTTGCTTTCGTTGTGCTGATCCTGCTGTTTTATTAAGGTTCTTCTCTGTAACGGTGAGGGTCAGTAACTTACTGTGAATACTGGTTCTGAAATTATGAAAATCCATGTCTAGGAACTGGTAGTTGAGAGAAACTGTATTGTGAGATGTGATAACAATTGTAAAACTTGTGATAACAATAGCCAACTTTTACTTGCGCTGTGCAGCATTTTTCCTTTAAGTAAATATGATAATGGTTTCCTAGAAAAAAAATTAGCTTCCTGATAGTATCTCAAGCTGTCTTACATGCACAAGTGCTGTTAGGATTTCTAATCTTGTATCTGAGGTGCTTTTGTAACAGAGGATGGCCGGCTCTTGAGCCTTGATAGGTCTATCCTACATAATTCTGTAACTTAGAACAAATCCTCTGGAGAGTTTGTCCTTGCACATATGGGGACAAAGGAAAGCCAAAACTTCCCTTTCTGGTGCTGGATGAGTTTTGAATTTTCAGCAGTGTCCTGTCCAGCCAGCTCGGAGGGCTGGTGTGTTCCCACCTTGCACAGCTGTGCTTCCGGCCTGTCTGTGCATGAGCAGAGAATTGGCACAACTTGGAGGGGAGGCACAGGGTTCTTCAGCTGGGAATCAATCCAGCATTCAGAATCTCACCTTTTTCTCTTCCTAGCACCTGCAACATTGTCCACTGTAAAGGAGAAATGAAGCTTGAGTTAAGCTCAGGGGTGTGTAAAAGGTACTAAAATAATGTCTTTTGCAGCGAGTATTTTGGCAAGATGAGTTAATGTGCTTTACTGCTCTGCAGTGGAAGTCACGGAATTCATTCAGTCTCTTTCCATCTGTCTTTAAATTGTGTTCACAATTTCGTTTTTTCTTTTTTCATTCCTTTTTTTTTTTGGTCTTTTTGTTCTTTTAGCCCTTCACGGGTCCCGTGTAACTTAAAGGTCTGCAATACCTTACCCGGTCTCTTTGAAATAAACTCTCTCACGTAGAAATTGCCAGCAGGGAGACCGCAGGACGTGATGTAGCATTCATTTCTCTGCTGCATTGGGTAATGATTTCCTGGTTCCAGGAGCAAGAGATTAAAATTCTGGTGAGAGGATTTGCCCCCTTCCTCACTCAGCAAGGTCTCTGTGCCAGGGCTCAATCACTTCCTCTGCAGCAGCAGGAGCAGAGGGAATGTGATGCTGTGGTCATTCAATCAGAGGGAGAAATGCTTTAATCTCTGCTATTCTGTCTGATAAATGCTTTCTCCTTTGTTCTGAATTCAGATCTCTAGTGTTCCTATTGTTGCAAGGATTGGGGGAGAAAAGAGATCATCCTGTCCAGTTAAGTGTTCAGTGATGATGCCTTCCTTTATTCCCAGAGGTACTTTTGTGATTTAGTTACAGAAATGCAATTGCAGGAGGGGCAGAAAAAGCATAGCAAAGGAGTGGAATGATCTTGCAAATCCCACCACAGCCTGTAATTTCCCTAAAACAAGGACAGCATATCTTGTGAGCGACTTTTATTTGCAAAACCACAGTGGAGATAGAGCAGCTTTTGCTTCAGCATGTGGTCTTTGCTCTGAATGCTTGGGATGCTCCATATTAATTTGACAGATGAACTTCTGACCTGTGCAGCCACTTCCTTTTTTGTGTGTTCCTCTTCATTGCAGCAGTTGCACAAAAATGTGATGGATGAGTATTGACTTTGCTGCTTTCTTTTGCTCCCTTTGCTGTATTGACATGAGTTAATAGGGCAGAAGTGGAAGACGGACTCGGTACAAAGTGGAGAGAGATTTTATGTCAATAGGGTTTGTAAGACAAGAAATACAGCATTAAGGGTGAACACACAGGAGAGTTAATAGCTACCAAACCACTCGATGTGTCAACAGGAGAAAGACACTGACCAAGAGCTATAAACTCTTTTTCAATGAAAATATATTTTCTTGTTTGGTGTGATGTGGTATTAGTAATTAGTTTTTCTCGGTGCTGTCAAATGGTGAAAGATGGGTTTGTTGTGTTTCATAATGGTGTTATAATGTTTCATTATGTTGGCTTTACAAGTTTTTTGCTTGATTAGTTGATCACACTATTAGAGGGGAGTGCTTCCATATTTAATAATACTACTTATGTCCATATGCTCCTTTGATTTGGCCATATTTAAAGTGGAAATGAGTGTGTTAAGTGAAATTTAAGCTTGAAGGTGATTGGAAATGGAAGGCAGAACAAGTTCTGACGGAGCAATAACAGTTAGTTCACCCAGCCTCAAAAGGCTGTAGATCGTTTAAGCTACTTAATAAATGGAGTGTATATTCTAGAATTTTAAACCAGTTGTTAGTAAGGAGCCCACTGGAAGGATACTTTGGCTGTACATCCAAATGAAAAAACATTTTAGGTCTTCTTATGTTCAGTGGTTGAAAAAAAAAATCTGCTGATATGTAACAGTAGCTTGAAAGGCTGAAGAAATGCTGTCACTGGTATCAGGAAATGATTTGAGAGTCTTAAAATAAGTGCTGTGCTGCCACTGTACAGGGCATTGTTGGATCCTTAGAATGTCACTGGATTACAGAAAGGAGACTGCCAGGGGCAAGAAGCAGCCCTGGATAACAAATTGCAGCAGGTATTTGGAAAGTGGCTAAATACATGTTCACTGGAAGATGAAAGGAGGCTCTTAGTATTGCTTATAATTATGAAAGAGATGAGTTTTGCTGGTGGCAAAGTTATTTAGATGCGTTGACAATTGAAAAATGAGTAGTTTAGTTAAATATTGGAAAGCTAGAAATGAATGAGAGCACTTAGACTAAGTTAATTATGGATGGGTGTGTGCTATAGGTAAGGGAGAAAAACGTTAAGGGATATTTACTGGGACAAATTTTCAGTTAGCCTTTTGTTTGGGAGCTCTTTTTGATGAGAAAGATGTTCTGCAATGTTCAGCTGATTAGTGTTTGTGGCATTTTAGTGTTCTTTGAAAATTTGCATGATTTCTAAAGGGGCCCTGCCTAGTTTGGCTCATAAAACTCTTCTGCTTTTGCACTGGACTTGGGTAGAACTAGAATAAGGAAAAAGCAGAATCCACTTCACTGCAGACCACAATATTAAACCCGTACTACAGATGAATAGTGGCATAAACCAACGAGTTCCCTAGAAATAACCTTTCCTTTGGGACCTTTTTAGAAGGGAACAAAGGAAATTTCTTTCTCTTCCTGCTTTAAATGTCATTTTTCTTTGGCTTAAAATCTTCATACCTAAACATGCAGTAAATATATTGCTGCCTGATTGTTCTGGAAATATGACTCCATTGGTAAAGGACATAAGTGAGCATTTTGGTGAGGCTACACTGACCCTGGCTTTCAAACAAGCTCCTGGCAAATTGAGCTAAAGGCTTTGCTGTATGGTAATAGATTCCTATAGGGACAGCCATTCTGCAGGAATTTGAATTCTGGCAACCTTATTGTGTTTACAGTGTGGTGTGGAATGATGGAGATGTTGCATGATTTTTGCTGTAATTTTTTATGGCAAAAGAATGCAAGTCTATGGACGAAATGTTTCCTTCTGTCCATTCCTGGCAAAAGTTTAAGTGCTGGTTTTTGCTCTAAAATGAAGAGAAGAATTCTTTAGAGTTGGCTTTTATTATAGTCAGAGCATATTTCCAACATGTTGTCTGTTGTACATGCAAGTTCCCTACAAGAGCAAGGCTTTACTTGGGCCAGTGTTTGGTGGTTTTTGTTTCTTTCTTAAAGAATTAGTTTCTTCCAGCTCTGCTGACTTTACTGTGATTATCAACCAATCTGAACCTTGTCATGTAACACTTTGTAAAGATAAGAAACCAGAACAAAACTAATATGCATAACACTGACAACAAATCTGAAATGTGACTATCTATGGAAACTCCAGACCAAACTGTCAAACCGGGGATGGGGGGGAGCAGTTTTTTTAAAGCCAGTTTTGTGCAAACCAGCAAAGAAAGGAGTAAGGATATGGCTTTCACTCAAGCCAAATGCAGAGACAGCTGGTTTGCTCTATTTTGACAGTGGCAAGGAGAAGGGTATGTGTGTTCTGTAGCCCACACATTCATAAGTAATACAGAATTTGGAGAGAAAGTGTGGGGAGGGGAGGGAAGAGGAAGCGTGGGCGATGTAGGGCTGATGAGGGTGATGTGGGAGGACGTTTGATTTATTACCATATGGGAAGAATTAGTAGATGTACAACCACAATCCAAAGGAAATTGGGTTTTACTAGTTAGGTGGTCTTGTGGATTACAGAAGTATCTGATGTTGTGTGTGTGCATAAGATAATTCAACATGGTCAGAGAAGGCTGCCTGTAAGGGGACTTGCTCAATAACAACTGTTTAAAAAGACTTGTATTTTTCTCCTGACATGCTTTTTGTGACTGAGCAGGTTAAGACCATAATTGATTTTCTTAAACCCTCTTTTTCCTAATGACTTAGAGCTAAAGAGAGACATTTCAGTATGGAGAATTTCATTTTGTGTCTTCCAAAGTTGAATCCATTGATTTTTCTGAGGATTAACAGGCTTGGTGGTGTGCTAATTATAAAGAACTTTGTGATAGAAAATTGCAAAAGACTATTGCAGTGGGTGGACTCAAATGTACTCTGTATTTTTGAACTGAATTCCTTTGGCTTTAACTCATATCTTAAATATTGAGTTCCTTTCTCTTTGGCTCTAAGTGGCCATTTCAGCTGTGGACCAAAATATCTGCATGAATTCCTTCACCACATCAAGGTTGTGGTCATAGTAGCAAAGTCAGACATTTGCTTTCTGTTCCAAGTGTTAGAAATGTCAAGCAGGGACTGATACATGGACAGAATCGAGAGGGGAAAAGTTCAGGCATTGAAGAAAGTAAGGTTTGATCCTTCAGAGAGGCCCATGATTGGGATTGAATGGGTTTGATTTCAATTTAATAATTACAATCTTGCACTGCCTCTTGCTTATTTATAATTTCTGGCAAACATTCCCTCTTCTGTGTCATCCTTCCCTCCTCCCCTTCTGCATCCCTTGTGGTTGTCTCTCCTCTCTAGGGCAACTCATGAGTTTCTGGTTTCCTCTCTAGTGGCCTGGGTGCTGCCTCTGCCTTTGGGGTCCACCTGCCTGTGTGGCAGAATAGGAGGCTAAAGTGACAAGAAATTAGAGCTGAGCTAAGTGCCAGCAACCAAAAATAACCTCCAGTGTTAGCTGTTGAATTTTAAAAAAATCAGTCTGTTCCCTTAAAAATAAGTGCTGAATACTGCCAAGTGTTCCCATAACATATATGGGAATTTGTTAGTTGTCAAATACAATTTTGTTGTTTAAAAAAGGAAAAGGCTGCAGAACTCTTGCAGTAGCTCATAAATGTGTGCTCACCTGTTGGAGATTGAAATGTTTCATTGGAAGTGAACTTTTGCTGTTTAATAGAGGGGAAGAAAACATGGAAGGAAGCCATGAAGCCCTGAAACTGCTCTTCTGTTTATTCTGATTGTTCTGTTGGAAAACTTTTGGAGGAGGATACATGGAATTATGACTATTAGTCACTTCTACCCAGAATAGTAAGTTTATGAAGTATAATAAACAATAAAATTAGATCAATCCCCAAACCAATAAGTTGTGTTTCTTGAAGTGGTGCCCAGGGCAAACATAGAATCCCTGGGAACCATCAGTATAATGTGATCTGTGCAGACCTGTCCTTTATTTACTGGCAGATGCCCCAGGTCCACGTGTGCAGACCATCCTCACTTGGGTTTAACGAGAGAGGATTTCTAATTAAATTGACTTTTTCTTGGAAAACAGACTTAGGAAAACATTTTTTGTGTGAAAATGTTGTACTATTGAGTCACTGCAGTGGGAGTGCTGTAAGACGGACATTCAAACAGTGCTCTCACTAGTGAGTTGGATTTTATTTACCCTCATCTAATTATTCACATTTAATTTGTTTCAGAAAAGTGGGCGTAGAATGAATGTGTGTTTTGCTCAAGCTGTTTGACCACCAGAGGAGTTGAGTCCTTGTCTGTTCCTCCTCAAAGCTGCTGGTGCCTCAATACTGTGGTTGTACTTAGTGCTGAAAACCTGTGAAAGATGATGAAAATTAAACATTCCTGGTTTTCTGCATGAGAGCTTCCTGAAATGATGCTGGGTGCATCATGTGTCTTGGAAGACTCGTATCTGCCCTGATGACCCTTCCATTTCACTGGAAAAATACTTGCTCCCACAAAAATGAGGGAAGGCCCCGTACATCACACAGCTGCATGTTGGCTCTCTTCTGTACTTTTTTCCTTAATATTGTGTTATAGATCTAAAGACATTAAACTTCATCTCTGGGGTAGTTACGTTCCTGTTTGGCTCCTTATTACCCTGAATCCACCAGAGACAAGAGGGATCCCATTGTTTCAGCTGCACAACAAAACCACAAAGGGGTTATTATCTTAATTAGTTTGGAATGTAATTTCATTCAAGCTGTAACAAGTGGGTATAAAAGCAGGTGGTGGGGGAAAACAGGAAGGAATGATAAGCCTTGCTGAGTGGACTCTAGTAAGTACAGCTTGATGGTTGTTAGTTTTTTAACTGTTTTGAGTGTTGAAATCCCTTATCTGGCAGAAGCTCTTTTGTAGATGAGACAGCTGAGAGAGTTTAAATAGGTTAAATAAACTGGGTTTAGGGCTTTGACCAAACAGTACAGGTTGGGTTTTCATTTTGCATCACAAGATCATACAGTTCTTGAAGTGCTCAGTAAACATTGACGTATTTATTGTGTTGGTGTCTGTTTCCTTCAGGGGGTGATGGATTGTAATGGTAGCACTGGCTAAATTCGGGCTCAGTTGTTCTTCTCTGGAGATTTGTTGCTTTTTGTCTTTTGCCGTGTAAGAGACTCTTTCCTATGCTGGTGTTGGGAGCTCAGTTTGTTTGCACCTCTTCTGAGCCTGAGGCTCAACTCCCAAGAGACTGTTGGATTTCACTAATCCTGTATAGTTAATTCAGGTTATTTTTATTCCTTTTAAATCTCTCTCACAGGATTGAAGAAGTCCAGAACTGATTCCTTGCCAAATGATTCCACAGGTTGTTTATGATAAAAAGAACAATTTTGTATTTCTCCTTTCTTATCCCTTCAAAGGTTGTACCTTTCCTTGCCAGATGTGAAGGCCTTGTATAAAATTAAGCCTCTGTTTCTGTTTTTGGGTAAAAATAACAATACAGGAGGTATGTACTTAATGGCTTTGTGTATTCCCCAGATGATTGCAGTAGCTCAGCTGCATCAAAAGCTGGCATTTAGCAG
This sequence comes from Neopelma chrysocephalum, assembly GCF_003984885.1. Classification (NCBI taxonomy): domain Eukaryota; kingdom Metazoa; phylum Chordata; class Aves; order Passeriformes; family Pipridae; genus Neopelma; species Neopelma chrysocephalum. Next base: position 5,049,690 of record NW_020897722.1, read on the forward strand.
ACCAGGTCCAGAGTGGATTGGGTCAATGCAGTGCAGAATTGAAGTCAGTGGAGTTGGATATAAATATATTTCTGTCTCCATAACAATTAAACTGCTTTTTTTTTTTTCTGAAGATCCAGATTGCAACTCTCTTTAAATACACAGTATTTAATACAGACAGATTAGGTCTCCAGTTCATCCATTGTCTAGTGCTTGGAACAGATTGCTGCTAGTTAACTTTTTTTACAGTGATGAACTAGTTTCAATCAAAGCTTTCCCATGTAAGATACATACAAGATACAATCTTGCTCTGTCTGTGTCCCCCTTGCCTTTGAGAAATGCTTATTTATATCAGATGTTTCCTTATTTGTGCATTGCTGGCATTTTGCTGCTACACACAGGCATCAGACTCACCCTTGGTTTTTCTTTTAACAGAGTGAGTGCTGCAATTGGCTGCTCACTCCTCTGCAGTTGATATCATGCACTGAGGAAAACTTTGGGTGTTAACTAGTGCTGAGTTTCATTTATTTATTTATTCCAGGGTTATAAACAGATATGCTTCCTGTGTGGGAGTAGAGCCAGGCATTTGCTTGATTGCAGCGACAGAGGACTGGGGGGATCTGTCGACTCCCCGCAGGCACCTGAACCCAGTCTGGAATATACTTAATTGCTCTTTCCCAGCCTCCACTTTGTCCAGGATAACTTCAGAAAGAATGTTATGAATTTGCAGCAGTACTTCAGATGTGGGTATTTTGGCAGAGTTAGTGCTAGTTTTAATGTTTTGGAGATGAAGTTGGTATTAGTGCTGTGCCAGGTCTCCATGTCCTTCATGTGTCCATCTGATATTCCTGTTTTTAGATCCCAGCTGTTTCCTTCAGATGGGTCCTCCCAACCTAAACTGCACCATTTCTCCTGTTCTGACACCTTCTGACCAGGCTGCTGTTTGTTCTCAGTCTTTGATGTTTTTTGTGTGTGTGGTGTGGCCGTGTAGATGCACCTACAGATTTCACTGTTTTTATCAAGTTACTTTTGCCAAAATGCCAGATTTGCAGTCTCTGCTTTCTCCAGTGTTGTTGGTGATATTTGGGATTATGTCTTTCTTCCTACCATTATGGAGATTAAGGTACCTCCTCTGGAAACTCAGTAGATCTCATTTGTGTAAGATCTCATTGTACTTAGGCTATGATCTTCATTTTTTCAGACCAAGGATTTTGCTTAATGATGACCTGGAAAGACTGTAAATAAAGCTATTTGTGTACATTGTGCACAACCTTGTGAAAAGTGTATAAATAGGTCTAAAGAATGGTAGCTGTTCAGCTACTTGACTGACAGCCCTCACCCCCCACTTTACTCTATATTTAAAAATAGCGTTTCTGGGTTTAGTGAAGAACTTTAATATGATAAATGATCATAAGGCTGAAGGAATATGGAATGTTTAGCAGAGCTAAGAGCATTGTTTTGCGTGTCTGCTTTGTGCCAGAGTGAAATAATTAGCACAATATCTGGAGTTTAAACTGTATGATAAATTTGTGGTGACTCAACACAGTCATCTGATAATTTAGAAATGTAATTAACAGATGACTGTTTAGAGAAATTGCTGTAAAGCCTTGTCTAATGACTTGTTCAGTGCCTTGTGGAGTCATCTGAGTTGCTGCCTTTGCCTTGCTGCCTCACTTCTGGCCTGGTGGCATCCTGTGGGATGACCATGGTGATCCTGTTCCTGTGGGTTGCCACTGACTTCATGATTGTGGCCTCAGTTTGTCATGCCATGTCATAATTTCACTCCTTCCTAGTCTTCAAGCCCTCCGTGGTAGCAAAGATCTGCTTCTAAGGAATATTTAAAAAAATGTAACCATCCAAATTCACGATTTTTTTCAACAATCTTGAAAGCTGCTATTGTCAGCTCTAAGTTTTTCTTTTTTTGCAGCATTTACCTGGTATTATTTCCCAAATTCAAGTCACCTTTCTACAAGTACAGCATGGACTGTTGTGATTGATTGAGTCTATAGGCTGCTCTCCTTTTTCCTACTCCCCAGGTCCAATGTGATCCAGGGGTTTATTATCACATTCTTGATTGTCTGCACCCTTTGTGCTGGTGCTATTTAATGGAAAGAATAAGGTAGTTTGTTTTAGAAAATTCCAGCTTTTTACCTGCCAAACTCAATCCAGCCTTTGGTGTTATGGATGAAATAGTTTGGAAAACAGGAAGATGTGTGCCATTTTTTTCCCCTCTCTCTGACAGGCTCCTGCTGAGGTTGGTAGAAGGACATTCTAACAATAGTCGGTTCTGTAGGAGGTGAATTTGTGTTATGCCATCTATATTTTAGTAGAGAAAGAGAGGATTGAATAGTCATAAGACTAAAATGCATCTTAGAAAGATCCATTAGTTAGAAATGGCCTTTGGAGCACACAGCATCTGCCATGGAGACTGTGGTAGGAGCCACTGAAGAGCTGCAGCTTCTCTCCCATTTATTTTCATGTTGAAGCACAGTGATTTGGAAACATCTGATTTCTTTTACCTGGAAAATTGACAATTTCCTCCAGCATCCTGACCCCCCTGGATGTGCTGTGATCCCTCCCTGACGCTTCCCACTTGAGCTGCAGTCCTCCGGGAGGAGAATTTCTTAGCAGCAAATGAATTTTCTAATGAGCTTTCCTTCCAAAACAGCCAGAAGATGCCAAGTGACATGTTGGGAAGTGCCAAGCAGGAGGGAAATGGCTCTTCTGTGCCGACTGTCATAAACAGGATGTGGTTTGTTTACAGTCCTCACTTGATCTCTCCAGTCCCCTGTCAGGGCTGTGCTCGGATGAGCCTCCCGCAATGGCCCGGAGAAATCCGAGGTTTCTGAGCCAATATCAAATATTGTGTCAGAGGAGGAAGTGGCTTTGGGCGAAGGAGCAAACAAAATTAAGCATTGTATCTTGGATTCTTCAGTGCTTTTCTGGGGTATTTGTCATTCTGACTGCGCAGCTGCGTTGCACTTGACTGCAGAGCAGAGGGAATTTAATAAACTGGGAGGATAACTGTTGGGGGACTAATTTTAAGAGGAGATGCATTGAAAAGCCTTTATAGTGGGATAGTTTTGGAATAGTGACAACACTTTATTAAGAGGTACATTACAAGGAAACAGTCTTGTGAAAAGAATGAAATAGAGTCGTTCAGTTGGAAGGGGCGTACGACAATCATCCAGTTCAACCTCTAAGAAAACAACAACTTTTTTTTTTTCCTCCTGTCACCCCCAAAAATCCAAATAAAAGACTTGGCATTGCTTGGAGCTCTTAGCATGGTCCTGAGGGGATTCTACTGACCATCTCACAGCTCTGGTACATTTGCTGCCCAGGTGTAGCAGAGGTTTAGTGTTACAAAGCACTGTCAGAGATGTGTGAAGAAAAGCCGAGGCCCTTGGGCTCTTGCTGGTGGTACTTTAGCCATTAAGGACTGCAGGACTTATGTACCATAAAATGCTCCATATACAGGAACATGGGGATGATCTGCTGTGGTTGCAAGTGAAACTTCCCCTTGGAGTGGCAGTGAATACATGGAAGTTCCATGGCTGTTGGCTATGGCACGTGCTTCTCCTGGAGGGTGGGTGCTGTGAACAATCTAATTAGGCCAAGTTTTATTCTCTCAGGCTTTACTGCCAATAAAAGTTCCTTGCTAGAAAAATGAAATTGAGCTGTAGCCCAGAGTAATGTGATTTGCATTAGAGCAGATTGTGAACATAAGGTAAATTTTTAAGTATCAAAGTAATTTAGAGACTGAAGTTTTACAGAAATTCTGTGATGCTTAAACAGTTTGTGACTCTCTGTCATAGCTTTCTAAAAAAAGGCTCTGATGCTTGGGAGTTGACATTCTCTGTTTTCCTACATACATGGATCTCTTCCTATATGTGCCCTTATGCAACATGAATAATTCAGTGCTTGTAAATAGACAGGGAGAACTGTTGAGATGGTAAGTCAGGGGTTTCTTTGTTTATAGTCACATATTTTGGTTGTTATGCAGAAAAAACAAATAAAAGAAGTTATAATAACACTGTTTGCATCACCCTGGGAGCGTATGTGTTCGTCTGTTTATCTGCTCTTTTCAAGTATTTTGTTGCACTTTGAAACCAGTTCCTTAATTCCTTGGCACTAATTTACCAGCTCAAGTTTATCTGGAGGGCCATGTAGGCTGCCTTGTCTTTTTTGGGGTTGCACAGACTGCTGACATTCCCTACAAGCAGCTTGGGTTTTCAGCCAGCCTGCCACTGCTTTGGCAGTGCATTTTGGTAGTGCTTTAATATTCTGAGTTCTCTGTTTGCCGCCCATGAAGCTGACAACTGAAAAGGCTAATTGGGATAAGGTGTAGGGAGGAAGAGAAAATACCAAACCTCACACAATAAACTGAATTAATTTGGTTGGCGTACGAGTTGTGTTGTGAATCAAGGCTATTTGTGTACCACTTCTCATGTTGAATCAAGAAACTACTTGCTTTCAGAATAGGGAGAAATCATTCATACAGAGTTTAGATAAACTCCCAGTGGCTGCAGACTTTTTTTTAAGGGTTTGAGCATGGATTTAGTGGTGTGGCCTGACTTGCTGTGCTCTGTCTGACCGAGGAAATGAGAAGTGATGTCTGCAAGCTGCCATCCATTGGTGTGTTTTTTCTTTTTAAATCACTGCTCAATACTGAGGAAAACAGGGTGAGAGTCACTGCTTATATAATTTGTAGAATTAAACATCAAATGTCATTTACAAACTGAGGCTACAATGCAGGATGGATGAATATTTCAGGAAGCAGAGTCATGACATTATTAACAGACACTGAGAATTTCTAATATAAACTGAAAGGGTGACTGTGGCAAGCCAGCACTTCCTAATCTCACAAGAATGAATAGGTGTTGTATTTAACCCTTAAATATGCAAGTCTGAAATATTTGGGTTTTCCACTTTACCTTGCTATCATGCTATCCTTTCTTCATCTGGAGGTTTAGTAAGAGAAGAATTACTACAAAATAATACCCTACAGAAGTGAAACCATCAGCCCAGCATGGAGCAATCCTTTACACAAACACCATTTAACCATAAGAAATACAGAGTTCATCTCTTTGTACAGAAAATACATGGGTTTGCAATCTGCGGAGGGGAATATGAATCCAGCTGTTTGTATTATGATTATTATTTCTTTTTGATTATAGGCTCTTTGTGTCTAAGGAGGACAGCCAAGTTGAGGAATGGGTGTGCACTGTGCTGGCAAATCCAGTTTGGTACTTGGTCCCAGGCAAAAGAAGGGCAACAGAAATGCTAATGGAAAAAAGGAAAAAAACCTGAAGGCAATGAGAACTATTTGTTTAGCAGCATCCAGGAAGCTAGAACTTGATGCTGTGTTTGAAATCTCTTTCTAGCACGCTAAAATTTTCAAGGGCTTCTTGTTATTTAATTTTTAAGATGCTGTATTTATAACTTGCAAGGTATAAAAGAGCTAACTGATCAGAGGGTGTTGGGAGATTCAGGAACTCTCGTGTCGTCAATATATTCTGTAAATAAATTTCATTGACTTATTAATAAGCGGAATGTGGGAGGGATCTCTTTCTGAAAAAAGTGCCATGCTTGTTCTGCAGCTCCTCAGACCCAGCAGGGCAGCCTGGACCTGGCTGTTGCTTTCCCCAAAGGGCTGTTTGGGAGTCAGGCAATGAGCTGGAGGAATTGTTGCGGATGCAGCATGTTGCTTTTCAGCCTTTTTTTCCCAGGAGCTTGTGGTTTCTTCCTGAAACGTGTTTTGGTTCTGTTAGATGAAGGTGGAGCAGCCTGTGTAGGAAATGGGCACACTCAGGGAGCCCTTTGCTGCTGTCAGGAGACCTCATCCAGCCCAGGCTCCATCATGGGACTCATGGGATGATGTAGGGTTTGTCTGGGCAGGTTTAGTATCTGGAAAGGCTTTGGCACTGCTGAGAGCTTCAGAGTTTTTGAGAAAAATATCCTGAAGCAGTCTTACTCCATCATCCATTTTAGACAGAAGACTTGGCTCAAGGTTGCTATAAGCAAGGAACATCTTTGATGTGGACAGTCCAGAGAACACTGAGGTGATCCATGTGAGGAGAGGATGTAACCTGTAAATGGTTCTCCCCTGACACCTCAACACTAGTCACCAAAAGCAGCTTTTGGAAATTTATATCTTAACTCTAATATAGAAGCGAGGGTGTTCCTTCATGGCACTCCAGCTGTAGAGTTACCTGGAAAATGGCCAGGCTGGAAGTCAGTGGATGGTGTAACAGCTGGGCTGGATGTGTGCAATTTTTCATATTGTGAGAATGTATCTATTGAAGCTTGTCAGATTTCCTGTTTCTACAGCATTTCCAGTTTGGGTTTTATTTGTTAATGTGCTGTTAGATTGTGTTTTTGCATGGTTTTACACTGATAGGTTGGGATTTTTTTTGCGTGTTGTATTTTCACTTTTGAGAAAATAAATACTAGTTTTGTGGAACTGACTTTGATACATTTTTCATGATAGCTTAATAATAGAACTACCATGAAAGCCTACTTCCCAACAATGTAGTGTGATTTCCATATGAGAGGGGGGGAACCCCAGACATTTTGATGTTTCATTAAATTTTAAAGAAATATTATATTCAATTCTCCCTGGCATTTCTAAAAAAGATTCCTTAAATTTTTTCTGGCATAGTACAGATGGCATTAAAAAAAAGCTTTATAAATCACCAGCCTGCTGCTTCCCTCAGCAGGAACTGCTCAAGACACCAGGAGGCCTGACCGAGCATCCCAAGGGATTATCACGTGGATGCAGCTCTGTACACTAAGTCTTCTCACCAGTGTTTTTCATTTTCTGGAATAATACTCTTCCTTTCTGTAGCTGGAGTTTTGCAGAGCACATGATGTGGTTACATACAGGCAGGTGCTGCTCAGCAGCTTGGTCCTGACTTCCATGGAAATGAAGGACCTGGCAAGGACCTTTTGGATTGTAGAGCAGACCCCAATTTTTAGGGATCATGCCATATCCTGTTAATTAATTTATTGAGGTTTTGAATGCTGCATTTTATCCTCTGATCTGTATGTGAGGGAAAGACCAATATGGCTGTGTCACAATCGATGACATATTTAACTTTTGATATATCCCCAAATGACAAGAGGTACCTTTTTTCCCAGAGTAGAACAGTTGGTCTATTGTTGATTTAATTTGGTTACCTATAATGAAAGCTTCAGTAAAATATTTAAAAGTTATAAACACAGAATTGCAACCAAGAACCGACTTATGGAACAGCTTCTGCCAGTTCCTTGAATTTTTATCCTAGGCAGTATTAACACAAATTCTGTTTAGTCATAGAATTTTCTCTTGGTTCTGCTACTTATGATTTACTTCAATGTCATCTCCTGCCAACTCCTGCTAAAAATACCTGATGGCAAAATATTTTGCTTTATAATTTAATGATGTCTTCCTTTTTTTTTTTTTTTTTCCCACTTCTCATATTCTTTGTTGCTGTACCTGAAACTGAGCTGGATTTTGGAGCTTTTCGGAAATTTTAGGAAATACTTGTTCCAGCTCCTGTCCCGTGTGAGGAGCTGCAGTGGGATTGCAGTAGTTGAAAATTACCTAAATGTGGTTCTCTGTTTGCTTTCAGTACACCTGACTTTCCCCTAATCTTTTCTGTTCCCTATTCAATACCCAGCTCCACCTCCTGATGCTGGTGGAAAATTGATTGCTCACACAGGTGGTATTCTAGTTTATCTTCCTCATAGACAAGTAGAGCCCTCTGTGCCCAGATAAAGAAGCATTTTTCTCATCCCTGGTAAAATTATCATTTTATACACAACTGTTTGTTTTCTCCTGTCTCCGTGTGCTTTCAGTGTTTTGGGAAGATAACTATTGATCTTATCTTTTTTTCCTTCTCTCTCTGCACTCACTGGTGTTCCCAGTCCTCTGCATTTCCATTTTCTCTGTGTTACACAAGCTTTCAGATGCTGTTCCTTGCCTTCCTCCCTCCTTTCATTGGTTTATTGTGCCAGTTTAGTATGTTTGGTTTTACAAGAAATCAGACAGCTTTGTAGCTCTGTGTTAGAAACTTTTCAAGCACTTGTATTTACATTGTCCTGAATCCTAGACAAGATGATTTTTGAGAGTTAGAGATTTAAAGAGCAAGCTCAAAATTCTTATTTGAAGCCCATATTTGCCTGACTTCTCTATGTACCTTCTGTGCATACTTGTGTAGTCTCTTACGTAAATCTTATTACAAGTCCATTAATTCTTCAGCAGCTGAACTGCCTGGCTTTTGATTTTCACAGGAATCAACTTTTATTAAAATAGACGTTTCAGTTGGCACTTGAGATGTGGTATTTGGGAAGTTTAGCTGATGCTTTTTGCTTCTTGATGAACTTACAGACAGGGGCAGGAGCGAGTTGCAAACGAGATGGATTATTTCAATAGTCCACTCCCTGCAGCGTTTTCCCTGGGCTTCACAAAGGATTGTGATTGTCACCCCTTGACTCACATTCTCTGCTCTGATGGGACGTGCTGCAGAGTGAGCTGTGTGTGCTCTCTGTGACAAGATGTAGATCACTCCCATCTCCTGCTCAGACATGACAGACATTTCATTTCCTGCCTTCACATCTCTGTGACAGGTTTCTGAGGCCTGTGTTCACCAAGAGATTATTGTGCAGTTCAACAGCAGCACCAGGGCTAATGTTGATCAGGGAACTCAGAATAGAACCCGTTGGGAGGGGTAGAATCCAGAGATGAGGAGTGCAAGTCTAGTGGGCCAAGTAAGAGAGTCCTTCACTGGTGTGTGATCAGGTATATGGGATTTTGCTAAGAAAACTTGATGGGGTTTAACAAGATAGATCATAGAATCACAGGGTGGTTTGGGTTGGAAGGGACCTTAAAGCTCATCTTGTTCCAACCCCCCTGCCATGAGCAGGGACACCTTCCACTAGACCAGGTTGCTCCAAGCCCCATCCAGCCTGGCTGTGAACACTTCCAGGGATGTGGTGACAGACCCTGGCAAAAAACACAGTCACAGAAGATGGAAAAATATGCAAGTGGCATTGAGGATAATTTCGAGTTTATGGCAGCTGTTATTTGAACAAAGACAGTGATGTGAGATAAGGTCTTGCTTTTCCTGAGGTTTGAGAGATTTGCAGTAATCATTTTCGTGACGTTATTTTGCCTTTATTCTTATAGTTATGGTTTTATTTCATTGCTTATACTGACTTTGATTATATGTATGAGGGAAAACCACATGTTTTTAGATAACCTGGACGACTTTGATATGAAGATACTTAGTTACAGAAAATAACTTTTGCAACAGCAGGTGGCTTTGGAACTCCTCATATTCAAACTGCACTGAATGGTCATAAATGCAATATTGTAGTAAAAACACAGATCAGATTTTGGACTTGTTTTCAAGCCTGGAGGGTCATATGTTGTTTTTAAGCTTTGAATATTAAACCTAATGGTGTTGCTGGAGATAATTTCTAGCTTCCAAGTTACAGTAGCGTGAAATAAACAGACTTTTATTACTGGCAATCAGTGAATACATTTTGTTTTGTATTAAATATGACTTTGTTGAAGATAAACCTGAAATTACATTTTCCTTGATCAGCTTCTGCTGCTTTTATGCTTTTTCTGTTTGTGTCAGTAGAAAAAGGAAGAGAAGTACCCAGAGAAATTGTGGACTCCTCATCCCTGGGAATGTCCAAGGCCAGGTTGGATGGGGCTTGGAGCAACCTGGGATAGTGGAAGGTGTCCCTGCCCATGGCAGGGGATTGGAACTGGATGGGCTTTAAGGTCCCTTCCAACCCAACATTCTGTGATTTTGTGGTAAGTGATATGTAATACCATCTCCAGGCAGTGTGGGCCCCAGTCCAGAGAAGACTTGGACCGCACTGGAGAAGGTGATGGACTGTATGCCTGAATGTCTCTGAACTCAGATTTCCCACTCCTCTGGGAAGAGTACTTGTTTGGGTTAAGTATGTCAAATATTGAACAGACCTTTTAGCGGCTCTTATCAGAACGACCAAACAAGTAGTTTCATGAACAGTGAAAGAGATTTAATTTCCTGTGGGTTTCTCTGTCTTGGTTAATTAGCTTTCTTTAAGCTGAATTGTGCTTAATTTTTCTGTTGATTCTTCATTAGCCTGGAAAACCATCATGCTTTTCTCCCTGTTGCTATTTTCCTCCAGAGAATTTTGTATAGCAGCATGTGAGCTGCTGTATTCAACACCACCGATTAGATCAGGGACTAAGGAATTTGTGATTTCCAAATTGTCTCCTCACCAGCTGCTTGTTTTCCCAAAACTTGCAGGAAGAGAGTTGTCCTTGAGACAACTCTCTAACCTGTGGAGATGAATTTGGTTAACAGGTGTTGTAGAGGAGGCAAAAGATGCAGAGAGTGATTGTCTAACCTTGATTTTAAATAATAACGATTAGGAAATCCCAGAAGTGTGGGGTTTGCACCCAGGGGTGTATATGGTTATGTTTGGGTTTTTTTTAATGAGAATAATTTAGAACTGATATCCTTTGCATAAGAAGTGATACAGTAGCATTTCATGGTCTTTTCCTTTAAGAAGATGATAAGAAGATGATGTCATGTGTGTATTTCCTTGGAGATTTCCAAATCCATATCATATTTTGATAAAGGATCATTAATTGCTATTACTCTTTTGAAAAGACACCAGTATTTTTTGTGAATGCTGCCTGTACTTTTACAAAAGATTTTCCATCACACTGACTTTGACCCGAACCTTTTACATTATTTTTTAAAATAGTATTTAAATTTGTGAATTAATTACTCAGGTGCATTTGGATGTCTTACTCCAGTCACCTGTAATGTGTGAATTAAGAGACATCATCAAGGTGCTTCTGCTTGCTGCTCTGATTGGATGCACCTTTGATTCAGTTATCATTATTATGCATTCTGAATAATAAATCTTAATTCCCTAATTACATGTTTACCTGCTACTCTAAATTGTCTCATAGTTACCTGATGCCATGTAATTAGAAAATTACAGAATTTATACAATAGATGATGTACTTTTCATGTTTCCTAGTTGGGAAATTACAATAGGAAGTGGATTAGTAGGTATGGTTAAATATCCAAAGTATTTTCAGTGGTAATCACTTCAGAAAGCTTACCTAGTTTTAATAAAGAGGTTTATACTTAAGCATTTGCTTCCACACAAGAACCAGAAAATGGGGAGTACAGCACTACCAAAATAAATGTTGAAACTGAAAATTTGGGCAAATACTTGGGCCTTCCCAATGAGACCTTTCTTAATGCTCAATAATACTTGGTTAAGAATTCTTATTAAATTACTCTTACCATACATCCTTGTTTTCTGTTGAACCTAAATATTAATTAGAATAGCATATCTTATACAAATATTGCCTTTGGGAACTATCAGTATTAAGAGGACCCATCTGACCGCAAAATGCTACAGTGCTTGATTTTCAGAACAATTAAAATATGTTGCCCATTAGTTGTGGTTTTCATTAAGGTGGATTTGTGCCTGTAACTGGGGAAGGGGGAAAAAATGATGGAAAATGGCTGTTTGGAAACCCCTCTTCTGTCTTCTCTTATTTACCTTGACTACAAGAAGCCCATGCAATTAGTGAAACATTTGTTGCTTTTGTTGTTTGACATCTGAGAAGTGATGCAATTTTTTTCCTTTAAAAAAGAACCTAGAGCAAAACCACCCCGAGATTACTTTGGAAGCCAGGCCTTTCCTGGTAATCAAGTGTTTACAGAAAGATGCTTTGTTCAAACCTTTTCTGGGGCTCTGTATGCTTAAACAAAGGGCTTTTAGACTTAAACACAGCTGTTCATTTGAAAATGAAAAATCAAATTAAGCAGAACCAGCTTTTGAAAGTTAATGTTGTATAGCCACTGAAACAAAAGAAGAAAATACTGTGTTTTACGTGTCACTTAAATAACTTTTTTACCATAAAGTTTTCCACTCAGAAGTGTGGTTTCAAAGCTGCTCATCTCTTGCTGTATCCTGCAATAGAACATCTGCGTTCATTCTGACGCGGATGAATGACATGAATTAAACTAAAACCGTTGAAGTGCTCTTTTTAACATAATTACACCTTGTTCATTTTGGAGACACAATGCAGGGATGAAATGCCAATTAAGCCTGGTATGTTAATGAGATTGAGACTGAATAGGGGATTAGAGCGGACACAAATCCCAGCGGAATTGATTTGATATAATCCCTCAAGTTTGTGCTGTTTTCAGATGTACAATAACATTTCTATTAAAACTTCCAGGCATAGAATAAAAACAAAAAAAAAAAAATCCCCCAACATGTTCAATTTGAGGATATGGTTAAAGAAGCTGTCACAGGGTCTCAGTTTGGTAATCTTGGTTTTATTGTCTGTGCTCATGTCAGATTGAAAGAAAACTTCCTGTTTGATGTCTCTCCCTTGCACATTCATTCCGTGTGTGTGTCACGGAGTTCCACAATGTATAAATATTACTTTACCAGAGATCCCCCAGGCTTGTGAGATCAAGATGTGGAGTATGTGGAATTCGTGATGTAAATATATGTGTGCGTATACACATGTTAAATATATTTACATATAAAAATAAATAATATATTATTATGTTTTATATTATAGCGTGTGAAAAAAAAAAGAACCAAAACATAAAACCAACCAAACAGAAACCCCGAACCAAAACAAGTTGATGCTTTTTAATTATGTTCTTTGGAATAATCATCCAAAACGGTGTTTCAGCAGGAGGGTGGATGGTTGGTGGATATTTTGAGTGTAACAGCACAGCCAGTGATCAGGAAGAGGAGATAAGATGTAGATGCCAGTTGCTTATAATAGCTATGTTGGTCAATGGTACCTGTGAGTGAAGAAATACAACTATATTTAGAAATAGAAGATGGTTTTCTCTTATCCAGCTGCATTAAAAAGAACCCAAAATCCTGAAAGATGTGTAATCAAAACTTTTCATAGCTGTGAAGACATAATTCTATTTCCTAGAAGACTCAGTAGTTTATCTCCTAGAACATCTTCAGGAAAATGATTCTGTCTCTGATGGATCTTAGTGGAGATCCATCTGTCTTTAGGAGCACAATCAAACCATCTCTTCGGGTTCAAATCAGATTTGTTAAGAAATGCCATGTCAATACCTGTGATTGATTCCTGTGTTTCTATTAGATGAATTCTGGTGACAGAAGAAAAACTCCTGTGCCACAGGTGTGTGGAGGAGAGGTGGCTTCTTAGCCAGAATCTCGATTAGAGACACTTCAAGTCAGATCCCAACTAGGACACCAGAGAAGCTCCCCTAAAATGCTGCACAGGGGTCCTTGGTGTGTGCTGAGGCTCAGTATGAAAAGGCCTTGCCTGGTCTTTTCAACTTGCCAGTAATGTGCCCAGCCAGTGTCTGATTGATTTTGTCTGTCATTCAAGTATAATTTTTTTTCTCTGCATGACTGAGGACTTACCATATTGTCAGTCACCCAGAGTAGTTTTATAAAGGGAAGGTTCAAAGATTTACTAGAAAAGAAAGGAGAAAATTCCTTTCTATTCTTGCTGTACAGTTTAATTTGTTCTTGTATTACTCATAGGTGGAAGCCCTTGGGGCTTTTTTATTTGTCCTATATTATAAAATGTATTAAACTCTTGGGTTCTCTTAGTGGCAGGGAGTCCAGTTGTTTAAACAAGTATAATTCTTGTATTTTGAGGGTGAGAGTTTTTTAAATAGAATTTTTGAAATGTTAAACTAACTATTATCCTGTTGTGTCACCTTTTGATGAGCTGACCTCTCAGATCAGAAAGGCTATATGCAGAAAAATAACTGTTTGAATTAATCAAAATATTGTTTTTCAGTAGGGGCTTGAGCCTCTTAGAGAATGAGTCATCTTCATTAAGTGTGTTTTTCTTTTGCTATATCTGTTACCTTATGCCAGTACCATTTGTCTTCAGTCTGTCTTCATATTTGCCTCAAAGCAACTCTTGGGTTAACAGCTAGTATTAAAATGAATTATTAATATTGCTAGAGATACTGCTGGGAAGAGTCTGGAGCTATAGTACAGCCTCCTGTGGATGTCAGGGCTGCTTTATAACTACAGCAATTTTCCTGGTCTGTTTTCTTAAGTTAAAGTTCTGATTCATCCTTGGTAAGCATTGTGTTCTACTCTGTGTTGTGACCAGCTGGTTGGCAGCCTGTCCTCATTCCCAGGTACCTCTGTAATTTCTTGCCTAGAATATAGAACCATGTTCTGAAGAGTGAGTCTGCCCTGGGATCACAAACTGCAGCAGTTTTAGACTCCTCAGCACAGTCTTTGGCACAGAGATCAAATCTACTGATAAATTTTTGTATTCACCTCCCAGAGAACCGAAGCTCTCAATGGTTTTGTTCATTGATCTAATTACCTGTGCCTGGGATATCTAAAAGACTTCTTGTGATGACATCTCAGCTGTTCATGTAGAACAAATTTTCTTAGGTTAAAGATCACTTTGAAGAGGTACTGTTTTCTTCAGATTGTTAAAAAAATCCAGCTTTCTCTGGATCAAAACCCAGCATCCAACTCCTCCTTTCTCATCTGAATGTCTATTTTGATATTACCCTCCACAGTTAAAATTACCAGTTCTGCTTCAAACAGTTTAAGAAATGGGTGATGAATCAAAACTGGATGCTGCTTCTGGGATGGATAGAAGGAAAGACACCTATAAGCTGTGTGTCATATGTCAAAGCTGTAATGCTGCCACTGCAGGGGAACACTCTTGGTGCCATGGTGATGGTGAAGGTGTGAGAACCCAAGTGGAACATGTTGTAGAAGAAGAAATCATCTCTGTTACTCAGTCCTGGATGCACTGCTGCAAAATTTGCTGCCCCTGTGTCATTGGGCTGGATCTAATTCAAAGCAGGTTTAGTCTTTTCACTTACAAGGTGCTGGCATTTTGACTTCATTTTTTACAGATTAGGTTAAATCTTTTACCATGTGGGTAGCAAAGCATGGAAGTGTTGCAGCCCTTGGCTGCTGCCTGTGCCTGAGTGGGATAATGGAGGAGTCCCAGTTCTGGGGTACTGATTCTCTGTAATGCTCCAGCAACTGGGACCTTCCAGCATCCATATCACCTTAATAAGGAAAACAAAACAAAAACAACCAAACAACAAACCCACAACCACCCACCCACCCAACCAAAATCCCCAGACACCCTTAGAACCAAAAAAAGGTGCTGCTGTTTGCTGTCAGGTTTTGCTGATCAGAAGTTACCATCCATCTGGTTTCTGAGAGTTGGAACTTTTCTTTTATATTAAATGTGCTGGGAATGCTGGAATTAGGTGTATAAGAATAAAGGAAGGACATTTTAAAGTTGAGAACTTACCCAGATATGAAGTCAATTACGGAAACAGTTCGCTTAACAGAACAAAAAATATACAACTGGAGCTTTATTCCTGACATGCATTTAATTATTTAATATAAAGCTCTTTCAAGAGCTAAATTATGGCTGAAATGATTCTGAGCTCCACTGTAGCTGTTTTGATTTTCCTCTCCTCCGGAATAACATCTCTCAGTAAGGACCACAATTTAACTTTGTGTCTGTATTTGTTTGGCCACTCACACCTTGGTCGTTCTCCCCAGCCTTGTGTTAACTCTCTTAATTTCTGCTCACTTTTTCCAGCAGTGCTTTGATGTAAACCTTGTTCTGTTTTTTTAATAGATGAGAAAGACAAATGGTGTTTTATTGGCAAGTAGGATCTTTCCAGGATTTGCTTGTTGCTCTTGGGCATCGGACATACAATTCACAGGCAGAGCTGGAACCTGGCACCAGCAGGCTGGGTTAACTCCCTGAGCTGTGGAGTGCTCAGACTCTGTTATCCTTTTTGCTGTTCTTCCCAAGTTCACTTCAGATGGAGTGTGTTCCATATTTGTTCAATACAGCTTTCCTGTAATCAGACCTCAGTGACTGTAATAGCAGATACTGCCTGTCATGCAGTTGGGCAGTGAAACTCTGATCATTACTTATCTGAGCGTAGATGTTTTGCCCCAGGCAGCTGGTTAGATAAATTCCTATCTTTATCTTTTGGTTTTCTAGATGTAAGCAATGCACTCCTTTCCCTGTGATACGGCTCCTTGAAGCTTTTGCTCTGAAGGTTGTCTGTAGTGGTTACTTAGTCCTGTGTCATATCAGTCCCGGGATCTAGAAGGGATCTGCAATTTGAGTTTGTCTGGATCGTGCTGCAGCTGCTGCTGCACCCTCACAACGTGCCACGGGTGAGGTGCTGTCAGTATTTTCAGTTTGTGACATCCCACAGCAACTGGAATATTTGGTGTTAACTTCTACAAGACTCTGGTTGGAGCAGTGGATAGTTGTGGGAGACATTCATACCCCACTGGTGTTGATCTTGCTGTCATCTGGTTGTGTACCATCACTGCACCAACCTGCTGGTAAATGTATAATTTAACATTCTGAGGCAGTAAGCTAACAACAAAATGCGGATTTTAAAGTTCCCTCATATTAGAAATAAAATTATACTTGGCAAAATAAAGAAGCAAAGTTTCTACCTAGCTTAGGAAAAATAGAAGCTTTTTCTAATAATTTTATTCACATTGCCAGAATGTTACAGAAATGGGGCTGTTTACTTGTTTGCTCTAATCATATTCTTTTGGTTTTGTCATTAATAATGTATTGTGAATATCAATTAAAAGCTAAGCAGAAATTCAGACTTTTCTCAGAGCCAATTGAAAATGAAACATTGTTTCAAAGGAATATTTTCCTAATTTAAGAAGAAAAAAAAGCCCAATGATTCAAAGTTGGTGTGTGAGAAATCTTGATAATTAGAAAATGATTCTTCCAGCTTGCAGCTGACAGGGGATGGTAAATCACACATATAAAAAGAAAGAAGAGAAAGGAGTGGAAAGCAAATTGGTAGCCCTGTTCCATAACTGATTGGGAAAGCAGGTAATTACGTGATTTCTTTCACTTTCTGACATGTGTAAATGAGAATTCATTAATAACAGACCTGTAATATAAACGATAGAAATGAAAACAACACAAAAAAACAACAGAAAACATCAACCTTTCAAGTATAGTGTGAATGTGAAGGTAAATTTTTTGTCAATCCTGTAAGTCAAATACTCTTAGAAAACCCAGCTTGAGCTGTGAGGCCAAGTCAGTCCTGTCCTTCCAGAAACCCTCCCACAGGTCACTGAAGCACATCTGTCAGTGCCACCCCCAGATCCAGGTAAGAGCTCTCTGAGTGGTGGATGTGGATGTGGTTTTGAGGTGAAGTCGAAACAAGGGATTGGCTCTTCAGTTGCTTTTAACAGAAAGAAGTCCCGGCGTGGTGGGATTTTCCCTGGGAGCAGCCCCAGGGTGGGTCTGGCAGCCTGGGCTGTCCTGGGGTGTCTGAGCCCTGCCCAGGCTGCCCATGGGCTCTGTGCAGCAGCAGGGGTTGAGATGTCACTGAAACCTCTCCAGCTCCTCTGGGATAGGATGTCTCACTCTTTGTCCAGATAATGGAGCTGAGCCCAAATTCTGTTGCTGGTGGGTAGAAAAGGATGCGTTGTGTCACTGCTGGACAGTGGACACTGCTCAGAACTCAAACCTCGTATTTTTACCTTTTCCTGATGGGTTTGGCTTCATGACTATGCATCTTAAGCACTTGCCTTGTTTTCCTTAGCAAAAAGGAAAGCAAGTTGATGTATCGTGGTAGCCATCACCCCACTCCTCAGTGAAAATACTTCCCTTGGCACTTCTCCTTTGGCTGTGTCTGAGTTTGTTGGTGCTGAGAGGGGCTGTGGATCAGTGCAGAGCTCCTGCTCCTCCAAGTTCAGTGTGTGCCTTGTTTCTGTAGTGGGGGTATCATCAGCTCGAGGACGGTTGGGTTTTAATCAGGCCTTTCCTTTTCCTGTTTGCACTCTGCTCCATTTTCCTATTAAATGGTGATTGCACATTGTTGAAGAAGGCAGTCAAGTGTAAATTTCATTTTTTGCTTCAGCTAATGTTGCTGTTAGAGGTGGCTTGGCACATCTGTGAATATTCCCTGAAGGAGGAGGAGGAAAATCAATAGATGTAGCTAAAATATTCCAAAAAAAAAAAAAAGGCAGTGGGGGAGATTTTGAGGTGGAGGAAACTGTGTTTTGGTACAGAAACTTTCAGGTTCCATCTGCTCATATGAGCTTCCGATCACTTGCTCTGAGTTTTCTTAGAGCAGACAGAAATGGTCTGTGTTTCTTGTTTTCTGAATTCAGAGGTGGAAGGTAGTAGAAGACTCTTTTGAATTAAGTTGTCTTCCCTTGTGTCTTTTATTTGGATTCTTATCTAAGTAAAGAAAGAGAGTTCATTCAGTTTGGGGTGAGGGGTTCCTGCGCTGCTTCTCTCATATGTCCTGTTAACTCACAGTGCCCCAAGCTTTGTGTTGAGGATTCAGTGTAAGGTGTCAGCACGTTCTGTTGATTCAGGGTCATTCCCTGTTGTATGTTCCTGAGTCTCCCTCCGTAATGTTGCAGAAGAAGCCACGTTATCTCTTCCTTCAGTGCCCCCTTACTTTGGGGCAATGCTTTTTAGGAAGCGGGAAGCACCAGGTATGATTTTTCCTCCCTTTGTGGTCATCCTGAGGGCATATCCCTCTAAATCTTGTGAGTTCAAAGTGAATTTTTGTTATCCAGAGGGATTTTTGTAGCTTCTTGACTGCAGCATTGCTTCTTGTCTGGCACTCAAATTTCAGTATCAGCTGTGGTTCATTTTTTGCATACTCTTCACTGGTGGCTGGTTTCCTTTTATGATCACCTTTTCATTTGTCCTAAAATCTTTGAGCTGCTCATGTTGCTGAGATTCTTCTTCCCTTCTGTTTTTCCCATCCTTTTACACACAGACATTTTATTCATGCAGTCCCTTCTGTTTGCCATTTGTCTTCTTTGCTTAAAATCCAAGTGCTGGTTAATTTTTGGATGCATAATAGCTACAACCCCCAACTCGCCTTTTTTAGCTGTTAGCATGACTAAGGACAATAAGACAGTATTTATTTTTCTTGTTTGTTCCATGGTGTTTATATTAATTTATTATCCTGTCTTTTAAGTGAAAGGTGTTCTGTGCAGCTGCTGACTCTCTCCTCTGTCTCATAAAACTTCTCTGATACTTGGGGCTATAAAAACCTAGTTGTAATCTGGTTTGGGATTTTCTTTAGGGATTTGTTATCTGTGTGCTACCAGTAAAAAATGTGTTGAAACAATTTAATTTGTCATGAATTTGGGTTCATTTCTATGCAGTAGTTCCTGCAGCTAGGTAGAATATCTACTTAGTGAAGAATTGTCTGTCTCTTCACGACATGGACGTGCATCTTTATCACCTCAACTTCCTTTGTGTGTTCTCTTATTACTGTCTTTTTGTGTTCAGGAAAACTCACCATTTTCTCTAATGCTGAGTGTCTGTCTGTGCTACAGGAACTGGAGACCAGCAAATGAAATGTGCAGGTATAAACCAGCACATTATGATGAGTGCTGGTTTTAAGGATTAAGCTTTGGGATACTGTGCTTTAGGATGTTGTAGAAGTTCCAAAAGGGAGTGAAAAAGTTAAAGGAAGAAAAATACATTTGGGTTTATTATTACAAAGGTACCCTATCTGAGCTAGAAGTTGCTGGAGACATAGAAAATATTCTGCAAAAGTTTTGCTGTGTGTTTGTCCTGCTTTTATATTTTTCCAAAGGCATCTGCCTTGGCTGCCATTGAAGACAGAGTGCTGGGCTAGATTAGATTTGGTCTGACCCAGTGTGACTGCTGTGAATTGTGTTTTTTGGAGAAATAGCAACAGTCTTTAAAATGGAATATGTGTGTACTGAGTGCAAAGTGTGGCAGTGTATAAATGTTAATAATGTAGGTGGGTGTTCAGGAAATCCATCTTCTGCATGACAAGACAGTTAACTTTCTGTACACCAGGAATATTCAAATACATTGCAAATTATCACCAGAGCAAATTCACTGTACTTCAGAACCTGCTGGGTAAGTCACCTTACCATTCACAACATGAACGTGGGTTTAATTCACTAACTGTTTAAATATGACATTCTTCACAAAGAAGCCTCAGCACTCAAACCTTTGCACATGTTAAATTTTAATGGAACATCTTCGACTAAAATGAAGCTCTTGGAACTCACGCTGTTTATATGCAAAAAATGGTTATCATCATAAAAATCCCAGGAGGGGAGCAGAAAAATGCAATAAAATTTCACACTGTTTAATGTTCATCACCCTCGGGTATGCAGTAGATTTCCACTAACTAAATGCGAATTCCATTTGCTTTAGTAGCTGAACCTGCTTTATCAGCCAACTTGCTTGTGCTACTGCTCATGGAGTCTGCAAGGAGTATCTTCCTTTGAAATGCCTTGGTATTTGTTCAGATTTCTCTCTTTAAAGAAAGGCAGCTCAGTTCAGTAAAGTGGTTTATTTCCGGTGGCACATCTGAACGTCTTCCGTGGGTTTCATTTGATCTGTTCTTGGCTGACTGTCCTCCTTATCTCTGGATAGAAGTTGCTTTGAGGAAGGGCTGTAAGGAAGCAGAAGTGCAGTTCTTTGCTCTGCATTCCCTCCTCGTCCCTCGGAGATTGCTAAATCACAGCCATTTATTGGGAAATCTAATATACAGCTCAGCCCCATAAGGTTAATCTGTTTTATCTGATAAAATACACTGTAGGTTATTACCTGCCAACCTTGACCACAGGTTACCGAAAGTGCTCAGGTTATCAGAAAGCTGCTGATGGTTATTTTTGCCTTTGTCATCACGGTTCAAAATCCACCCCCCTCCTCTGTGTCCTGGACTCCTCTGCCAGGACTGTGTCCAGATGTTTTCCGTGTGCAAAGAAGTCGATGCATCGGGACAGGTGGAAAATACAAAATGCTTCTCCCGGAGACACCGCTGTGCTGTCACTAACCAGCACCACCTGATTGCCACCTCGGCTCCCCCTTTGGAAACCACGGGCACCGTGTGTTGCCTCCAGCCTGGTTCCTTCTGTGCCGGCAGGGAACAGCCGATTCCCCGCCCGGAACACTGGAGCAGAACCAATTGGTTTTGTCTCCTCTCATTTCTCTTTTCTTATCTGAAATTAAGGTGATTTTTTCCCTCTGAGCTGGCTGTCTGCAGACCTATATCTCTCATTTATTGTACTCTTGCACTGGGGCTTCTGATACTGAGAGAAAACTTTTCTGTGTTTTCTTTCTGTCAGTTCTTTTATGACAATTTCTGGGCTTTTGGGAGATGTGGGGTTTTTTACTCTTTTTTTGAGAGGAAATATTATTTGTGCCTGAAGGTTCTGTTGAGAAACGTCTGGGTTTTGAGTCTTCAATGTGTCTGGAGGTACCCACACAGATCCTAGTGCCAGATTTTTTTGCATGTTTATCATATAAACACTGTAGATAAGAAGCATTGTGACATTCTTATTAAATACAGTGTTGTAGAGATGAGTAACAGAGGTACAGGGGAGGTTAAATGAATTGCCTGAGGTTAAGCTGAAAGCCTGAGGCTCAGTGTGGCTTTGAACTTATATCTGCTGAATCCCAGATAAGAGCCCTAACCTGTTAATTTTTCTTCTTAGATCTGTTCCTGCTGCAATTAATTTATAACTGTATCATCAAAAGCAAAATATTTCAATGGCTAAACACAAAAGAGTTGTTTTATCAATTTTAGATGGAATTTACTTGTAAGAACTGGACAACCACTAATAAATATTTTCAAAGTATTATGGAAAGTGGAAAATAAATTGCTTTTAAGTCTGTCTTTAAGGCTAAAGATATCCCTGTTTGTAACCATGTACACCCAGTTACCTGAGTTTTGATATACTGTTTTGATTTCTAGAAATTGAAGGTGACCACTTTGCAGAGACCTCTCTCCCATGGTGACTGTGGTGAAAACCAGTTATATCCTTCTGATAAGGACATGCAGTGATAGGACAAGGAGGAATGGCTTTAAGCTGAAGGATGGTATGTTTAGATTAGATATTAGGAAAAATCTCTTCCCTGTGAGGGTGGTGAGGCCCTGGCACAGGATGCCCAGAGAAGCTGTGGCTGCCCCATCCCTGGAAGTGTTCAAAGCCAGGCTGGATGGGGCTTGGAGCAACCTGGGATAGTGGGAGATGTCCCTGCCCACAGCTGGGGAGGTGGAATGAGATGATCTTTAAGATCCCTTCCAACCCAAACCATTCTATGATTCTGCTGGAAACTTAAATTTCTTAGTATGTCCTATGCATCAAATTATTTTTGTAATTACTCTCTGTGTGTCAAAAATATATCACTGGGAATTGAGGATCAAAGATCCTCTTCCTGTATGAATGAGCATTACTAGCAGCTGTCACAGATAGTATAAAAACTATAGAGGTAATTTAGCTTGGTCCAACCTTTCTGTTCTCTCCATATCAAAGTCTGCCAGTTCAGTCTCATTTAAGGAAACTGCAATGGGATTGTGTACTTTATTACTTATGTTTGGGTAGAGGATGACATTCTTCAGCCTTTGTTCAGTCTGTGGAGCCTCCAAGGTGTCGTGGTCTAGAGCCAGAGATTTGCAGCTGAGTTCAGTTAGAAATGACTCCTGGCTGCTCGGTCGCCATAATGACTCGGTTTTGATTTTAATGCCCTTGCACCTCAGCTCCCTGCATGGAAATAATGTGCTGTTTCATGAAGATGAAAGGGGAAGAAAATGGTTTTGTAATGCGTCTGCAAGAGATTCTCCTTGAAAAAATGAGATGAGGAATTTGTGAATATGAAGGGCTTTTAGTGCTTCAGCATAGAATGGCTTTTTGTCTCATTTTAGTGGGGCTGCATTGCACTGTCTGACCATGAAAAATGTAAAAAAGAGAGTTCCTGAATGTGTGTATTGTAAAGTTTCATTTCAAATCTGGTTCTGTGTTCATTTGGAAAGGAAGAATATTGGGTCTGGACTTTTTCTCAGAGGTTAACTATGGCATGGTAGGAACTTATGGACCTAACAGAAGTTTGGAGGTGTTTTACCTTCAGTTTCCATTGCTTAATAATTTTCATGTACAGAAAAAAAAAAGTGAAGGAAAAAGTCAAGGGAAAAGGGGCAAAATATACCGAGTTCTGTGAATAAATCATTAGGACAGAACTAACTGGGGGTCATAGATCTTGGTCTTAGTGTCCTGGCACTTGTATGGCAGGTCAGAATTATGTGCCCTGCAAGCTGAGTAATGCCTACCATCCATAAATATAACACTGTAAAATATGACTTTATGTGACTGACAGCTGAGAGCAGGTTGCTCATGGGAGAGCAGCACTTTGAGCACCTCTTTACTCCAGAAGCTCTCCCTTATTTTCCTGGATTGGTACAGGGATTAGCACTGTTCTTGCCAGGTCTGATAAAGCCCTTAGTCATGGGCAGATCTTCGAAATGTATCCTTAAGAAATGTGCTTCAAACCTTCTGATCCAGAGCCTGCTGGGTTATCTGTGCAGGAAGGGCATTGTCAGGGAGAAACTACCCAGCACGGAGCACAGCCAGAGATAATCCAAGTGTGATGGTGACAGCCCAACCACCAGCCAGGCCAGGACAAGTCTGTTGGACTGTAGATACAACATAAATTATGTTTCCCCTTTCATACTAATTTTTCCCACATCCAAACAGTGTCACGGGTTGGACTCAAAGGGTCACCCTCTAATTCTCTTAATTATTGTGACTCACAGGCAGTTCTGGAAGTGTCTTCCCTGCTCAGCACACTGTGGTGCCTGCCTTTGCTTTTCAGCCCTAATGTGTCTGGAATGGGAGCAAAGCAAAAATAATTTCTTTGTGTGTAAACAGAAATAATATTTTCTTTGGTGTTTGCACACAAATGCGTGAGGATGAACACAGTCAGTGGGGCTCTGTGTGTGGAGTGGTGATGTTAAACTTGGTGTTATTGCAGGCTTACAGATGATTGAAAACTTAAATTTCCTCTTTCCTGAGCTGTGCTGTTACCTATAAATGTTCTACATTAAAATATGACTTCATGTGCACATGTACATATATGCACACTTTGGATTAGAGAATAAAATGAATAATTAAGTTAACAGTAAATGTTTAAGCCACTCAGCCACAACCCTCTAGTTATGGGTAGCGTGCTTCTGAGTTGGACAGGTCAGCTGCTACAATTTTTGTAGTAAGTTTTTCACAACAGTCCATCTCCCCACGGTGCAGGGATTGTGGGGAATATCCAGAATGGAGGGTGGAAAATGCCAGGTTCTAGTCTCAATTCCAGGCACAAACCAGTTTCAAGACAGCTATGTTTCCACTGAAATTATCCATTATGAAATTAATTTACATCTCTCTGGTTAATTATCACCACTATCCACAGCAAACACATGAAGTGAATAGGAAATTTTCACTCTTGTTTTCGAGCTGTGTCTGCAGGCTGTGTAAAACCGCACAGACCACGTGTGTGTCAGGGGACCCTCCCAAGCATATGAGCTCCGAATTTAATGGGTTTGAAAATACTTTAGGAAGAGACAGGGCTGGATGAGAAATGTCAGTGTCTCCTGCAAACCAGTTTGGGCTGAATCTTCATCTGAATTGTTCAGAGGAAAGGCAGCCCACCCCAGCACGTCTCCTGTACACAACACATAAAAGAGTGGAAGAAGCCTGCTTGAAATACGACCTTTGCTTGAAGATTAGAATAGAAACTAAGTTGCTCACCTGTTCTTTCAGAGCAGACTAAGCTTTATATTAATGTAGTCACAGTTTATGGGACCCAGAGGAGAGCAAACAGGAGACTTAGAACCTACCTTTAAAAAAATAAATTAGATGTTCCTAAAGGCAAGACATTTACAGCTATTACAGTCTCATGTTTATTTGTGGTCTCTTTTTCCTTGCACTTGCATTTAGATCTACTACTGTGCCATTAAATGTAATCATTAGGTGGGTTTACCTTGTTTTTTGGAGGCATTGGGTTTTCAGATTGATTTTTAAAAATGCGGAGCTACCAGCAGAGCCTTGACATTGATGACACTCAATATTTCAGATTGGTTTTTTTAAAAAATCAATGCACACTGAATGTTGTGCAAAACCACACTAATTTCTTCTAATGAAACTGTAAGTCTGGCACCTGTAATCTTCTCAGCAATCCAGATTTTACCTTCCGGGGTCAGAACTCCACCGCAGCGTTAGGAACTTGTGCTGCCTAGGATTTGTCTGGCCCTTACTTGGAAAGACGGTGAGAATAACCACAATTAGTTGATGTCAAATTGATCTGCATTTTCAAGATTCAGCAGGGAGCCTCCTGAAGGCAAGCAAAGATTGTTCAGGCATCTGTATGGATTAGTTTGTCTCTCTTCAGGGCTCTCTCCTGGCTGCAAGATTTGTCTTGGGATGTCAGTGGAAACAGGCACTGTAATTAGCTTTATGTAAATAAATATGATGTTATTTAACATGATTGCTTATGATTTTTTTATAGGAGCTTGAAGTAAAAGGGGAATAAGTACTGGAAGTTGTTTGAATATTCAATATTGGTGCTCTGCCTTTTGGTATTTTTCATGGAGCAAACCCAGTGTGTCTGCTCATGTCCCTGAAACCTGCAAAGTGCTAAATGCAGTATTTTCTACTTAACAACTTGTTGTAAGACCTCACAGGAAGCTTATATTTGTTAGTTGCCAGCAGTTTTCTTAGGGAATTAAAAAGCATTTTAAAAAATAAATAAAATTTGGGAATGTGCCAACCTGGGCCATGCAGGCTGCAACCTGAGTTTGTGCCCCACTTTTAAAGTAAATGCTGAGGACTTGGTTAAATTTAGTTCTCAATTTGGAGCAAAACTGAGGTTATTTCTCTTATGTGCCTTAGTTTAAAGCAGTTGTACTTTCTGTTACAGCTTTGGAGTAAATAAACACTGGTTACCAAAATAAGCTGGCAGTAGGCCCATGTTGAAGCAGGCTCAGACAGGTGAGGTGTCTGAAAACCAAAGGAAAATTACATATATTTGGTATTGTACAGAATTACTGGTATTTTATAAGACAGTGTTCATGCAGTGTATCTGAAAGTTAGGCATTACTTTGTGCACTCAGTCGTGGTTGTTATTGCTTGTCCCTGACAGTTTCACTGGAATATTCTGAGTGTTGAGTGGTTAACTTGGGAAAGGATATGTTTTAGTTTCAGATGCAATCTTTTATTTCAGTTTAATACTTTAATTCAGCCTTTAAAAAACATGCTGAGGAGCTGACAGGCAGTATCTTTTTGCTCAGTCCTTGTTCTGTTGATGATGGTGCCAGAAAACCAAATACAAGTTTCTCATCTGGTTTAGAAATACCTACTTACCCACGTAATCTTTGCAAGAACTCTCAGTTCTGTAGTTAACAGTGGTGGTTTGAAAGTTCAGTGCAATGTAAATGTTGGATTGTACCTTCGTTCTCTTTAATTCCAGTGCTTTTATATATATGCTGCATATACTGCACCACAAATGTATGAACTATATCACAGATCCAATTAAAAAAAAGAAAGATGAACTTGTGAAACTGGCTTTATTCTGTAAACACTACTGGTAAACTACAAACATTAATTCTTTTTATAAGGATCCTTTAATCGATAGAAATGTTTCTGTACATTTTTTATAAAACCATTAAAACAGTCATTTCACTAGACTGTCCTGCCTTAATAGAAACACAAATATTGGAACACCAAGATCCTGAAAATGAGAGCGTGAACAGCCTTGGAATGAATTGGTTATCGTTGTCTAGATGTAGAGAAGGATCAGAAAAGGACTGATGAAATCAGCCGGATTAGGGTTTTAAAATACTCCTATATGAAGTTTGTAACAAGTAATTACAGGCTTATGGATTTTCAAATCATTCTCAGGTTGTTAAAGATATAAATGCTATCAGTATCTAATAGTTGGAGCTATGGAATCAATTATCTCTAAATAGATTAATGAATTCAACTAAAATTGATTGACTGTTTTTTCGACTGATTTGAGTGATTCCAAGTAGACTTGTCAATATATACTCATTTTGAGATACTAAAAATGTCATAAAATTAGCTACAGATCAGAAAATATTTACTCTTTTGGGCACGCATGCCATTATAGCATCATACTGTACAGTATAGAATATTTGAAAATTTTAACAGATTTGGAGTTTTGGTGTTTACTGTTTTTATTCAATTTGAAAATAACTTTGAACAGCCGTAAGATCAAAGAAAAACCTCTCCCAGGTTAGCAGTCTGTCAGTTCAGGCAGTGTACATGCACAAAATAACCTCCATAAAAACCTGATGATTTTGTGTATGTCTTTACTATTCTGTCCTGCTGTTTTTTTGTTGACTTGCTTGCTTAGTTGTTTCTTTATTTATTTTTTTTTCTTTAATCAATGATGGCCATATATGGTTACCCTGCAAGTTATCTTTTATATATAATCTCATCTTTATGTAGCAATTTAGAAAGCCTTTGAAGCACCTCCCGGTTGTTCCTGGCTGACATCCGAATACAAAACAGCCCCTCCAAATAGTCTTTGGGTTGGAACATCACTTCCAGCTGGTACAGCTGCTCTGTGAAAGCATCACCAAACAACATCACCCACAAGTAACTCTACTGGCATTCAAGGGTGACATTGTTGCTGTTGGTGGAATGAGATATTTTCTGTATTCTTACAGGCTTCTTGCGAATTTGCGAAGGTATCATTGCAACAAAATGTTCAGATTTCTGCTTGAATTCCATTTTAAAGTTAATATGTTCACTTAGACTAATATGCCAACAGTGTTTTATTGCAGTGTTTGAGTCAAAGTCCTCATGGTTAAGAGGGATTCCTCATTTTCAGCAAAAAAACTTGCTTAGCTTTGCCTTATGCTTCTAGAAGCTGACTTAAACAACTTACTAGTTTGAGACTATTTATTGTGTCTTGCCTAAGACTGTTGACGTTTCTTCACCCTTCAGTAAACTTTGTTTTCTGTACTGTTGCGTGAAATCTGGGGAAAAATTCCACCCTTTCATCTGAGTCAGTGGGTACGTTTCTGCTAAAAATACCTGGAGTAACCAAAGTAGGTGCCGGTAAATTCTCCTGCCTCTCAATTAAATGATAAAGGAAAGAGCTGCCAGATGTGGAATCTTGATCACTGCTTTCTTCTTTCAAAAAAATAAATGGGATAGAAAAATTTCCTGACTGAAGATGATCGCTTGGAAGTTAGATCTGGGAACACACATGTCAGCAGCGTTTCAGCAAACAGTGACAGAACTCACGAGCCTCAGATTTTACTCAGACCAGCGCCTTTCCCCGGCTTTGTTGTCGTTCCGAAGATCTAATAGACTCCCGTATAAAGGGTACAAAATTGTTTCTTCTTTTTACATTTAGTTCTTCATCTTTCTCGGTCCGTTTAAAGCTATTTTTCTGATCTGTGTTCATGTTACCATTTGCTCCCACGGGAGTGATTAGATGGTGCCAAAGCACGGAGAGCAGAGTCCTTGAAGCAGCTGAGTGAGGAAGACGCCTTGTGACGAGAAAAGTGCCCTGGGACATGAATTGCTTTAATTAAAACCTTCAGGCGAAAGTTACAAGTCTCAAAGTACATCTCATGTAAATCAGATGGCAGTTCCTTACTGCTTTTTAATGTTGTTTGATGTGTATTACTGTCGAGCAAATCTGTTTTGCGGCAGTTATACACCTACTGTATAAATCTGTATTTCTGTGTTTTGATGTTGCCCTGCAGATGTTAAGGAGCCTGTTTATGTACAAGAGTCAGAGCCCCCAGAGCAGCATTCTGTGCGTGAAAGCAACAGTTGGAGGCTAAACACTGTTAAATTGACTGTTAAAAAGAAGAGGTTGTGCAGTAACTTTGGGAGTGGGAGCCTCTCTCATGAATTGCAGGGGTGAACAGGTTCCTCCGAGACCTCCTGGGATGATATGCATGGGAAAAGCCCTCTCAGAGAGATCAGTCAGTATTTAAAAATATCTAAAAAATTAACTCTTGCAACTTTTGCAACTTTATGTAGGATGAAACAGTACAGATATTCTTCTTTAATATGCATTGATAAGTACTGTGCACTTGTGCCTATGTATATTTGTGTGTGTGTATATAGATATACACACACACTGAACATAAAACTATCCATGTATTTCAGGTGTAGGAATTTTCTAAGTCTCTTGCTAGCAGTGAGATGCCAAGCCCTTATTTGAGTATTTCCACTCAATATCCCACTGATGCCTTGGTTCCCTGTCATGCCTGCAGTTGCACTGGAGAGCAAAACTCTGCTCCCCACCTCCTCTCCCCCCGCCGAATATTCCTCGAGGCATAGTGCCTGATGCTAAACCTTAGGAATAATGACAAAAATGATTCATTATTAATAAGTTAACCTAGACTATATAAGGCTTGACTTCTTCTGCCTGCCTTTGTGAGTTTGATGCATATTTTCCTCCCAGAGAAAACGAAAATCCTGCACAGAATAGCCGTGGGGTTCTCTTTATAAGATGTCTGCTTCTGCTTAAGTGGGCTGATGGTAGATTGGAAGCATTTCATTGCTGCTGATGGCAAAGTGATACTTCATACTTCACTGGAGATTTCTGAACTCCATCAGTCCTTTAGTGCTCAGAGTCAGCATGGCTTAGTAGACAAAGATCAAGGCTAGAAATAAAATAAAATTAAAAAAAAAGGCAGGGGGAGGCAAAATTTCAATCCTACATTCAGGAGTTTCTCTGCCTAGCAGTGGAAAGCTTGCTCACCACCTGCAGGAACATTTTGCTGTTATGAAAATGGCTACATCTGCCTTCCTTACAGAGTAACAGGTGAATAATTTTGAACTATTTGGGATAAATTAAATATCATTTCGATATTTTATTTTAATGTGCAGGTGTAGACACAGACTTTCTCATCAGCAGTGCACTTTACACCTTCTAATTCTGTACCACTAAGTGTCATTATTAGCAGCGGCAAACTAAACTTATTTGTCTTCAGTGTATCCCAATCCCTGTTGGCATTCCAGATATTTGCTTTGTGAATTTCCTTTATCAAAACTCCCAGGTTATCCCCTGCTGCCACAAAATCCCTCAATTGCCTTTCTTTGGACATCTGGTGGTATTAATTGTGTGGTGGACCTCAGACAAGAATATTCTGCCCAGTTACGTTTCTGGCTACTGGTGTGGCAGCAAGTATTATTAGTAGTTATTGTTGGGTATTGATTTGCATTTTCAAACTGCCTTTCATAGAAGACCATTAATGAGCCATTTAAGGATCAGTTTCTTTTTCAGCAGCTTCAGCAGATTGGTGTAAGCAAAGTCACAACCACCAGTGAGATGTCCCAAAATAAGAGTCCTGGTGTCTTGCTGTGCCCCACTGGCCTGCGTGGCTGTTTTGTAGCCTGGGCTGGTGGTGGGATTTAGGTACAAGTTGGTGGGTCTACTTAATTTTGGTTGTGCCTGCCTTCCTTGTGATGGAAGATGTCCTGAGGGTATGAATATTGGTGTAGTCTCTGTCCTGTGCACGTAAAAGGTCACTGATTTATGGCTGTAGCCTCCTCCTCCCCTCTTGATTTAGACAAGCTGGGTCACAAGGTCCCACATCCTCCAGTTTTGTGGATCTTGTGGAGGATGGAACACGGTGTTGTTCTTGCCTCTGGTGAGGAGGGGAGTTTGTATAGGAGATTTGCTCAGTACCTTGCTGTGCTGTGTAAGCAAAGAATCCTTCTATCAATTCATACAAGAACTAACCCTGCCTTTTTAAAGGTCATTTCTGTCTCAGTCAGCTCTTAAAGTTCAAGAGGAAATAAACTGCTTAGAGTTGGCATTTTTCAAGTCAAGTGTCAACTTTCCAAGCCCCCAAGCCAGAGAATGCGGAGGAAGGAGAGATTAATAAGTGAGCTGCTTGCTTGATACAGTGATTGTGCAGAAACGTTCCCTTTTTTCTTTCCTCTTTGTGGGGCTTTGTAGTGAAATGGAACATCGATGAAATATCTTACTTTCTCCTTTGCACTTTGCAATGCAGAAGTACCCAAAGCTCTTTAGAAGTGCTTCTTTTCTCATTAGCCCAGTGACAGCAAGCGGAGAGTTTGTCAGCTCCACTGAAGTAGGACACAAGGAACACTTTATGACAATGCCAATACCTAAAAGCTCCTTTAACCACAGAATCTTATTATCCAGTGAGAATAAAACGCTCTCTCAGAAAGCAGCTGAAGGTTGAAGTCTCCAAGCAGGTGCCTGCCCTTAACTGCATTGACGCCTTTTCCCATGCAGGAGGCGGCGGATCGATAAGGGAATAAACAGGAGGAATGGGATGTATTAATCAGGTACAATGGAGGCAGCAGGGGAGATGATAAGGGAAGACAGGTGGCAATCGAAGGGTGTGCTGAGCACAGACCATCTATTGGCTGCCAAAGTGCCTCTATTGAACACGGGGGACGTGGGCTGGGGGGGACCAGCCCTGCTAATTGTGCTGATGGGCAGCTCCAGAGAGCTTGAGCTGTGTGTCCCAGTTATTGCCTTGGGCTTTTAGTCTTGGTCTTGGCAACTTTCACTTCTCAATTTGTTTTGCTGGACCGTGTAAGCTCTCATGGAAGGTTTTCTTCTTTCCTTCATAAGGGAGTTTGCAAAAATAAACACATCAGCAGCATTGTCTTTCATGCTTTGCACCTCTCCTGTGGAAATGCTGAGAGGATTGGGGTTGTTCAGCCTGGAAAAGAGAAGGCTTTGAGGTGACCTAATTGTGGTCTTCCAGTACCTGAAGGGAGCCTACAAAAAGGATGGAGAGAGACTGTTTAAAAGGGTATGGAGTGAGGGGGAATGGCTTCAAACTGAAAGAGGGTAGGTTTAGATTAGATTTTAGGAAGAAATTCTTTACTCTGACGGTGAGGAGGCCCTGGCACAGGTTGCCCAGAGAAGCTGTGGCTGCCCCATCCCTGGAAGTGTCCAAGGCCAGGTTGGATGGGACTCTGAGCAACCTGGTCCAGTGAAAGGTGTCCCTGCCCTTGGGATGTGGGATGATCTTTAAGGTCTCTTCCAATCCAAACCATTCTATGATTCTGTGATGTTCCAGATCACCTGGTGTCATACTTTGCATATTAACTAGGGGGAAAGCTGAGCAGGAGCCCACTGCTCTGGAACAGGCTGGGCATTGATCAGTTGGTGGTGAGGAATTGTTTTCATTTAGATAACTCGTTTTCCTTGGGGTTTATTTGTCTTTATTTTATTTTCCATCACCATGTATTATCATCATCATCATCTTATTTAATTTCAATCATTAAACTCTTCTTAACTCAAGAGTTGTCTTACTTTTACCCTTCCAGTTCTCTGCCCCATTCTACCAGGGTGTGAGTGGCTGTGTGGTGCTTAGTTGCTGGCTGGGGTTAAAGCAAGACAGTGATGAATTGCAGTGCTGAGGACAGAAACTTCTCACTGTACCTGTTGAATCCACACTGGACTATCATCCTGTCCCTCCAACTTGGAGCTGTTTGATGTGTGATTTGTGGTACCAACTGGCTGACACCAAATTACATTGAACAGAGCATTTCTGAGTGGTACAGAAACAAAGTGACTTGGTTGTCGTGTCTGTAAATTCATTTCCCTATCACAACTTCACCACAAAATAAAAGATCTGACCTCTCTGCTCATCTAGTGATTTTGAAACCTGAAACTGCTGTATAAAAGGCTATTTACATGCCCACCTGACTGGTTTCTGTATAAAGTATTCATTACAAAAAGATTGCATTGCATGTAGTATTGTTTTATTAAACACTTAAAAATATTGATGCAGAAGAATTGATGTAACAGGGCTATAAATGTAGTTGTTCTGGCAGTTCTCCTTCCACAGCGACAGCTTTATTCCCCTTGCCTTGTGTTGGTTTAAGGGTTCTTTGAGCTAATTTGGGGGATAGAAATTAGAGAAAGGTGCCCTGCAGGTAAGTCCTAATAGTGTCAACAGTCCAGTGGAAGACTGAAATAGTGCTCTGGATTTCTGGGTGAAACAGGGAAAACAAACATCCACAGGATGTTTTAGGAATGAGTTTAGCAGGACTTCATAGTGAGTCTGATCTGGGCATATCCTTTTCATGGGGAAAAGTCATGGCTTGGAAGCAGGGTCTGAGAAAACCTTTTGCCCAGAAAGCTGCCCAGACACAGCTGAGCAGGGAGGATGTGCAGTTGCACAGAATTCCTTGGATTTCTGTGAGAGGGGCTGCAGAGCCGCTGCAGAAGGAATGGCAGATATTCCTGGTGTGACAGTCGAGCTTGGAAAGATCCCAGTTCTTTAGTCTCAGTGTCTGACACCAGATGGCTGGAGACCAGCTCTTCTCTGCTTCGTGGGTCTGTGTGTGCTTATGTACATGCCCAAAATGGATGTATATGAGAATGTAAAATGATATAATTGGGATGAAGCTTAACCCACACTGGATGTTTCTGGGGTACTTTCAGCTAACTCTACTGTTTTTCCTCATTCTTGTTCTTAAATTTATGTTCTTGCTTTTATTTTTTTTTTTCAACTTTAAGGGAATATTTTCTCCATAGGGAAAATAGCTACTTGCAAGGCAACATCAGGGTTGCAAGCTGAAGCTCTCAGAGAGTAGGAAATGCCAGAAATCAAGTCACCTGGTGCCTCTTTAGTCTAGTTTCCTATAGCATGAAACATTCCTGTTTCACTTGGCAGAGACACTGTATTATGTTGACTTAATGAGCAGCTATTAATGTTTTTCTACAGAGAAATTTAATAATTTATTAGTTATTTCTTATGCTAGTCCTATTATACCAGATGCAAACCAAGGAGAAAGTATAGCCTTATTTTTGGGGATGGCAACGTGGAATATTTGAAACTTTTTCTTTCAGAACACTTACTTAGCATTACCCAAGGCTTCCTATGGTATGAGGAGCTGCTCCTGATTTCAGCAGCAGTGTCAATACCCAGCTCTGGAGCTCAGCACCAAGGACTGCCTTTGAAAAGTTCACGGTGTCACTGGGAGCTCTGGCATAGGCAAGAATTGGAACCAGCTTTTTTTGGAGACTTTCAGTTGCCTTAATGTGAGACCATTCTCTTTAAGCAATTTCTGTGCTTCATTAGTCTTCCATATTCTGCAGCAAATGAGGCAGAGATCCTGCAGAAAACAGATGCAGTTAGCACTGAATCCTGCTTTGTTATTAGAGCGTGGTAGGAAAGATCCTCCCTTACCATGTCACATTGTTTGTGCCCAAAGACATGGGGCCACTTGGAAAATTCACGGTTGCAGGTCAGGTTATTTGGTCATGGAATTTTTAAGACTTTTGCAGACTTAACATGCCTCCATATTGTGGATTTAAGGATTAGCAGGTCTGTTACAATGCTGTGCTTAATATGGCTTGGATCCTGGTAGACTGCTTTGACATAAGTTGAGTCAAAGCAGGTGGGAGGCGGATTTGAGACGGAGTTAAATTGGTGCCTGTGAGAAAGAAAAGCCCAGAACAGCAGTCTGGCAGAGTGCTTGTCACAGGGAGCTGAGTGACTTTGCAGCCGTTCCTTTGCTTTTATCTGTGCCAGTGTCCCATGGGTAAATGCTGGGGGGTAGCACTTAATTGTTTGGGTTTATTTGTTGTCAACAAGTAACATTACGAATTCTCTTCTGAGTCCCCAGAGAAAACCTAGACAGGTTTTCATCACATAACCTGGAGGGGTTTTCACTGACAAAAGCCTGATGCTGAAATCCTGAGCCATAGCTTTGTATTTTAGTGAGAGTTGTGGTGGGGGTCCTTCACTGAATTGTTCTGCAAAAAACATATTAGACAATTATGTTTCTGTAAATTCATCCAGGTATTCTTACATTCAGATATTAAAAAAAAAAAAAGAGAGTGACTGGGCAGGAATATACAATCCTCATTTCAATACTCATTTCACCGTGGAGTACAGTAATGCACATTGGAAATGAGGTCTCATTGGAAAAGGTAATTTGAAACAGATCCTCAGAACCTTCACGAAGCTGTAATGAGTCACCAGTCTGTGAGGACTCACTTGCTATATTGCATTGGAGGGTTTAATGTTTTGTTTTTCTCATCTAAACACTTTGACCCTTCTTATTTTATTAAGATAAGCCATTATCTAACTGTCAAGAGCCTAGAATTTCAGCACATTTGTTTGCTGACAACTTAGTTCAGCACGACCATTCTCCTACTCGTTTCTTTCCCCACTTCAAGCAAATTTTCTTTTTTTCACTCCTCTTTATCAGTTCTTTATTTTCTACAACTCCTCAGCTCTTATGCTGCCTATTCCCAGATGACTTTCCCTGCTCTCATGGTATGTTTGAATGTATAACAGGAATTGGAAATATTCTTAGTCACTCATGGTGTTCATACCACCAGTTGCCTGTGTGGTGTGGCTGTGCTGGAGAGTTGGCCCAGTGACTTGACAGCTTACTGGGAGGGAGAAGGCTTATTATGTGCATTTTATAATGCACATAATACTGGGTTAAGTTGAGAAAACTCTACAATGCCTTCACCTTACTTCCCACTCATGACCGTATAACAAACTAAAATCCTTGGGATGTGCATGTGGGAGTCAGTGGGTTTGGTGGAGAAGGACAGAGGTAGAAGCTTCATCTCTAAAGTGAGGGAACAGCAGAAAAGGACTAGTACAAAAAAGAGTGGGGAGTTTTGACTTTCTCCATCATATTTGGGCGCTGCCCTGAGTTCCTCCAGCCCACAAGTATGATTATGGACTGGTAACTGCTGGGGCCAACTGCATTATTCATGCTGGTTCAGACTGAAATGAAATCATCGAGGGCGATTTTCTGTGTCACACTTCAAGGTCAGATGAGAGTATTTATTATTCCTTCTCTGTTTATCTGTGAATGCAAATTGAATTTAGTGACTCAAATTGATGAAATGTTAGAAATATAAAACTCATCAGAGCCGACACGAAGCGAAATTACTGGGTAGAGCTGGCCAGTGACTTCAGCAGCCCATGTACAGGCCTCTGCTTTGATTAGTAATTATTTCAGTCTTTGGGTTTTCTCATTCCCAGTTTTGTTTCAGTTGTTGTCATTTTTGTTTTCAAGGAAAAAAGTGTAATAACACTTGAAACATTTAGAGTTTCAATAGGATGATGTAAATAAAGCCAGCTGCAGAGAGGGTACTTGGATCCTGGCTGGAGAAAAGGTTTTTTTTTCAGAATTCTTCCTTGGGGTTGTTTTTTTGGGGACTTGTTTGTTTGTTTTCCTCCCTCCTATGGCAGTTCCTTTTCTCCAGTGTTTTACTCCCTTGTGTTGGATGTTCAGAGCTGAGTGTGGGGAGATAGGGAAGGAAGCAGCCATTAGGCATCTTTTGGTGCTGAAGCTCCATGTGTTTCCTTACTGACAGTATTGCCCACAGGCTGCCTTTCCTCACCAGCCAGGGTCATTAGGAGAGCCAAAATGAGGGGCTGCAAAGGGGACTAAATGAGCACGACTCTTAATGAAATAACGGGAATGGAGACACTCTCTTCCCAACTCCCTGTGATGCATTTTGAACAGTTTAGTGAACATCTTGGCTTGGTTTGGTGTATCAGTCTGTGGTCAGAAGGTATCTCTGTAGTGTGCATCCTGTTCTCTGCAGTGTTGGAAAGACACTTGAAACTTGTATGGGGAGGAATTATTCTTATCTTAGAGTGGGAGTGGAAAATCCTTATCAGTGAATGCTCTTTAAAAATAGTTCTGTGTAATTGCCAAATGCCACATACAAATGATGATCCAGAGAGAGATGATACATGGAGTGCTGGCTATATGCTGTGTTAATAATCATAGAGGACTGTTGTTTTTAATTCCTGCTTTTTAATTACTTGCATTTTATTAAGAATGTTTAGTATTTGCTTGTCTCCAAGCACTGTGAAGGGAATCAGTTTGCTCAGGATGCAAGTGTTTCTGACTTGTTTTTGATTCAGAACAAGAGCCATGAGCATTTGGACACACCAAAAGCCCTTAATGGATTTGTCTA
The DNA here is from genome assembly GCF_003984885.1 of Neopelma chrysocephalum. Taxonomy (NCBI): domain Eukaryota; kingdom Metazoa; phylum Chordata; class Aves; order Passeriformes; family Pipridae; genus Neopelma; species Neopelma chrysocephalum. The sequence continues at coordinate 5,086,480 of NW_020897722.1, forward strand.
CATAAGCTATTATAAATCACTTTGTTTATTCATCTATCAGCTTGATTTCTCCTGTATCCAGTTGTACTGAAGACAGCAGCATTTTCAAATGTAGTAAGAGCACAGCGAGCAGTGTGGGCTCAGTGGTTTTTAAATACCAGTAAAAGTTTTATTCACCAAATAAATGCCTGTAGTAGAAGCTTTGGCCTTATGGACACTTAAGGTTTAGAGGCTTTAGGAAAAGGACATTTATGCCTGTAGTTGTCTCACCCTTGAAATATTTTACATTCCAGAATTCAGTGATGGATGTTAAAATCGTTAATGTTTCAACATAAAAACCCAAAACAAACCACGGAAGTTTCTCATTTATTAAGACATTGCTTTCATTCTCATCTTGATGATGGATGTGGGAAGCGTGTTTAGTGCTGTGACAGTAAATCTCATGTTGAGTGGCTGATTAAGTATCTGTTCAGGTAGAGCCACCCCGGCCTCTGCATTTTGGCAACGTTCCTGGGCTTGGCTCCTCTGGGTCGCTGCCGTCAGCAAAACCCCCGGTGCTGCAGCAAGTGTGTTGACCCTGTAATGAAAGGAAGCAGAGGGTGCCTGATGTGAATTTCTTTTAGTAAATCTTAGCTCCTGCCAGTCAATTATGGCCATTGTGCTGGGGCAGAAAATGTGTTATTTCTGTTCTGTAACTGTTTGCTTCGATGGAACTGTGTTTCTGAGCCTGATAGTTATGCTGCTGGTTAGGGAGTAAAATTAAATACTGTCTCACAGATAAAACATTGTCAGTGTAATAATAAAGCTCCGAACGTCTGTCTGCTTCTTACCCATTTCATCTGGCTGCACTAGCAAAATAATTCTCTTTATGTTGTTCCCTCATTATAAATTCAGTATGATTCGAGTCTTCCTTGTACGTAGAGCAGCAAAGTGATGTATGAACTGCTTATTTTTGAATGATTTGTGATTTATGGAAGCCTGATGATGGTGAGTTATGGAAAAGGTCTCTGAGAAAATACAAGGTGTGAACCAAGAGAAAGTTTGCAGATGTTTGTGAGCAATAAATAGCAAGAAGAAAGCTTGTTGTCCTACCAACTCTCTGTAGACTGTTTCATGTAGTATATTGTGTAGCAGTATTTCATATGGCTGTCTGTAAGGTACAGTTAAAGCTTTAAATAAAATATAGCCCCTGTGATAACTTCCACTAAAAGATGATCATATTTTGTATTGTTTCTCTTCCTGAATGTAGTGAGCAAATAGATAACATGGACCTGTTGGCCTCCACAGGTCCCACCGTCTCAGTAGCCAGAGAGTGTTTGAGGGCAGGGATGGGTGCTGCTGCTTCCCTATATCCACAATTCTCTCTGAAGAAGAAAGGAAGCAGAAGATGCCAAACAATCTTATTTTGCTCGTTTATCTCCCTTAAATATACTAGTTAAGGCAACTCCTTTCTGCAGCCATGTTCTCAGAACTCCAGTCAGTCTTTTCAGCAGCATTTTGTGGTAGATCAGGTTTTTTTTCCTTTTTAACACAAGGTGGATATTTTTCTGTTTTGCCAAGCCCCACCTTTCCTTTCCTGTGTCCTGTCCCTCTTTAACTCTGACTGTTTTTGTCATCACCTATTCCCTTCCGGTTTTCCTTGTTAATTCCCATCCTGGATGGTGGGGTTTCCCATCGAGGCAGGTTAGGCAGAGGCTGAGGGGGGAAGTTGTCTGCATCAGAAATTGGAGGTTGGAAAGATTCTTGAGGGAGGGCACAGACAGGGATGTCCTGCTGCTGTCCAGAACAGTGTAAAACAGGCTGAAGTTACCCAGTTGCTGGTTATGCCTTCATGTTGGCTTTTAAACCTGGGAGGAAGAACTGGATTGAAAAATAACATTCTTGTTCATCTCTGTTTATCAGTTTCCGGCGTGGTTTATGTGTGTACTGTCTGTACATGTCTGGATACATTGAGACGGCTCCGAGTTGTCAAGCCTCAGGAATGGGCATTTCTTCATCCAAATGTCTTGCTACAAAACAATTTCCCTTGCTCCTTTTTGCCTCATTAGCTCCTGCGTTAACCTTTTGGTTTTGGGCTCTGACATGAAGATGTCGATGGCGGTGGCGCGGTTCCTTTTTCTGTTGCGTGTGTCCGATCGCGCTGTCATTGTGTTTTCCCTCCGTGCTCCCTCAGTGTTCTTCCTGTCACACTCTGGTTTTCGGTGCTTCTCTTTGATGTGATCTCTTTCCTGACAGTTGGCCCTGGTACATACACGTGTCTCATCTTCTCCTGAGTGACAACACAACCCAGACAGTGTTGCTCTCCTAATTGTCTCTGTGCCGCTGGGGGCCTCTTCTTTTCCTCTCAGGTTGATACACAGACCAATTCTGGCATCCTGTTTGTTTTCCCTGTTATTTTTTTTAGTAACTGAGGTACTTGGCTACTGAAAGGATGGAATGATTAAAATAATGTTTTATGGATCACTGGTGTGGGGGGGAGAACTGTCATCTGCTTTTGTAATTTTTGAAGGAGATTATTAAAATGTATCTTATAGCTTCAGTATTCACTCTGTGCCATCATTGTTCTCAGTCTTTCAAAGAATATTCTGGAAAATGAAGTTTTATCATTAAGATTGCATTAAAGTGGATTACAGAAAAGGAAGAGGAAAATATGAAGAGTCTCAACAGCTCAGAACAGAAAGATGTTGGCATCTCATTCACTGGGATGTGGAACAAGGAACATTAATAGGCTGATAAACAGAAATGACTTTTTCTCTTTAAGGCTTAGAAAGGTTTGCTTTGAACTTGTAAAGATTTTAAAATGCCAGTTCTCCAAGCTTATGTTGAATGGAGAACTTTGGGCCTATTTTATTTTATACTTTAATGCTCATATTGAATGAGCAATTACTTCTGAAAAGCCATAGGTGCCATCAGGGTGGAAGAAGAGTGCACAAGTCTGGTTTTAACAGCTTTTGCTTCTGAGCACTTATTTTCAAATTCTGTTTTGTGTCAATAAGAAATATAACTTTTCCTTTTGCGTTTTTTCTTAGAGAGGCAGTTTATGTTGTATTTGGTGCAGTTTCTGGAAGAATTATCAATCTGTTCTAAGAGGGGAAGAAAGGATCCCAATAATGTATTTTGGCATGGTGTGGAGAGTTGTAAGGAAGTTGAATTTCACGCCTCCCATAGGAAGGAAACCTATGGTAACACATAGTTCCGAGAGCTGAGGATTGTCTCTGCTTTCAGAGACATCTCTGGAATTTAAATTTTATGTACATTAACGTCGCATTTGTTCTGAGGCTGAAATATAAACAGATGAAGCTGTTATTTCCATGCAGTCGCTGAGGAAATTGCCCATTTGTCTCTCTTTGCTTAACTTTTCTCATGTTTTGAAACAGTTGTTTTCCAGCCTAGTTTGAGAGTTTTGTATGTGGCTGAATGTCTGTGCTCTCCATGAGATGTGAATCTCAAATATTTTTCATTATTTGAGGAAGGAAACCTAGCACATATCTCATTTTTCTTTGTGAATGTCAAATCAATCATAATTTGTCAGTCCACTCAGCATTCATAAAAACAAGTCACAATATTGGGAGATTAGGAAAAAAGATTTCTCCATTGTCTTATCAAAATGTTTTGGAATAATAATATGTGAGATTTTTGTCTGTTTGGTAGTATTTAATCTTATGTTTGCATTTTTTTCTTCTGTTCTGATTCTAATCAGGACTAAGGTTCTTTGATAAGAGCAAAAAATATTTGCAGTAAGGTTTCCATAGTACAATTTAATTTGTTGTAACACAGTTGATGAGAGTTTTGTACTTCTATTTATCCTATGCATAAAAAAAGAGTATTGTTGAACAAACTGTAATGGATCTTAAGACAAAAGTTGTGGTTACCTGGTCTCACCCATCCATTCTGCCCTGTTTGGAGCTGGCCCACGTGCATGTTCCATCACTACAGATATTACTCTTGGAAAGAGGTTCCCTTCTTAACTGATTAATTAAAACAGATCCAAGGTAGTGGTGGTGCCCTGGTAATGCAGTTATCCAGTTTCAAATGCAGATGTGAAGCCGTCTTGATGAACTTTCTCCACTTGAATGCAACAATGAAGAGACTATTTCATAGTTCCTGATTCTTAAATTAATCTGTGAATGGTTCCAAATTGAATTGGAGCTTGAAACAGGTTTCTGATTCATCCAGTGCTTTAAAAGGTATAATATTTTCAAGGAGGAGGATGATTTTGAGGTAGGGAGGCAGCTGCTTTGGAATTTGAGTGAATTCCTACATAAATTTCCCAGAAAATACAATTTGGTGACCTGGCAGTGCAGACTGTACTTGATTTATACTGAGCATCCTTTCAGGCAGTATTCCCTTTTGGATCTATCTAAACAGTACCTTAACAATAGTGCTATTTTATCTAAAAGCATTTTGATTTATTTTCTTTTAATTATAATGAGAAATAAGACCCCTCTGAAGCACTCATAAATTTTCCAGTGTTGTTTTTAGCATCAGAGAAACAAAGATCTTCTGTTCCTGAGTAAACTAGGCATGCTGGGTTTGATCTTTTTCGCTTGCTTGAGGGTTTTTGACTTGTATGCAATACTTCTATTTCATGTCCTGCTCACTCTTTAAATACTTAACTTAGTTCAGTCTTGGATAAACCTGTCGTATTTAAATAATGAACCAACTCTTAACAATCACAAGAATAATTTCACTTTTATTTTGTTATTCATCACGTGCTTTGCCATCAGTTGGTCTGTGATGAGCTGCTTGATTTGAGCCTTGGAGCAGCTGCCTGTTATTGCCCCAGCAGCAGCCTGAGTGTCTGAAGGGCACACATGGAGAGCATCTCCAGGAACACACAGATAATTGTGCATCACCACGTCGTGATGCACAGAGAACTGAGAAAAAGAGGGGCCAGGCTGTTCTGGTTTAATAGAGAATCATGCCCACATTTCAAAAGAAGTGCTAATCACCTGGCCTCAGAAGACATTTCTCTTCCAACACAGGTTGCTGGCAAGACCAATGTGCAGGTGGTGGCTCTAATTACTTGCTGAGTACTATCTGTCAGTCAAAGCAGCTCATATTAAATCTCAGTTTTACTTCTACTTTGTTAGAAAAAGATGAAAAGATCCAGTAGAACCCAAGACTGTGTGCTGTTTGTTGAAAACAAAACACCTTCTCAAAGGCAAATGGATTGATTTTGAAACAGATACACAATTATTTAAATGCTTTGTATGTGTGAGGTTCCAGTAATTGTGTTGTGCTGCACAAGAAGGCTGTCACTGAGATGGTTCTTCTCTCATATCTTTTTCTGACAACAGCTGATAATGAGACTGCAGCTACTCTGTTTTCGGCAGCACAGCCTTAAGATGGGGTGGCACCAATCCTGGTGTCCTGTGTCATGGTGATGTTTCTCTCAAGTTTTTCTCATCTCTCTAAGAGGCAGTGGTCAAGAACTCATAGGTCTGTGTTATCTTCCTCAGTGCCCGAATGCTGGAGAAGGCCCGGCAGCAGCTACAGGAGGAAATCCTGCGGGTTCAGAGCCAGCTCCTGGATGAGAAGAAGAGACGTGAGCATCAGGAAGCGCTGGTCAGGCGGCTGCAGAAACGTGTGGTGCTCCTCACCAAGGTGAGTTTCTAGGTCATGTTTGGAAAAGCCCATGTCCTTTTTTTTTCTTTCCTCCTTCCTATCTCTTCTTTGTTCACCTCTGTAACTGGTACTACAGAGTTGCCGTGGGGTCTTTGCACAGTGGGGGCCGTAAGAGACTTGAAACTTGTCTTTAGGACTTCGTTGGAATAAAAGTACTTGTGCCTGCTAAGGCTGTGCTGGTGTTCCCCCCATCTGGGCTCATGTTGATGATACGTGACTTCATCTCAGGCTTGGCACCTGTGTGAGGGCAGAGAATTGAATCATGTTGTTGCTGGAGTGTTTTGAGCCACTGAAGGGAATTTATAATGGCTTTGGCTGCATTGCCTCCTTTCCTAAAGAGAGCGAAACGGCGGCACCTTGTCAACTGTTCCTGTGGAAAAACAATTTACAGAGAGTAAGAGATTTGCCTTCCTCTTACGCTGGAAGTCTGTTCGAATGTAATGGCAGGCACTAGACCAGTAAATTGAAAATTCGTTTTAAGATTCTTTCTATAGGATATATCAAAGAAGTCTGCATCATCCTATATCAGCTGTGCTCTCGTGATGAAATTCTATACAATAATTTTGAAGTCTGTAGAGCATTGAAAATTTTATATTAAATTCTGAGAGCTCTCTTTCCCCAAAGGGAATAATAATTCACTATAGTCAGAAAGGTAGTTACTTCACTTTCCAAGAATATTCCTTGCAAAACTTCCCTCATCTGAGCAGTCTCCCTGATCTTATAAAGCTCCTCACGTAAGTGAGCTTATGTGTGTGCAGAAGGTCAGACTCGAGTAGGTAGAGCTCATGTGAGGGAGCCAGGCACATCCCTGTGTGGGGAGGAAGGAGGGAAGAGAACTGTTCTGTTGCTTGTGCTTTAGGCTTTAATTTTTGGTGTCAACTAAAGCATTTTGATCGATTTTAATTGTGCTGCACCCAGTTCTGTGTAATTCCGTGTCATTGTTGAGCCAAAGAAGCTGTGATATATGGTGCAGTAAGCAGGGCTCTTGAAGCATGAAGCAGTCACTTTACAAGAGGATATTCCATCAGATCTTCCGACTGTGGAATTTGATGCCATGGAGAGTCACACAAGTGAGAAGAGAAAAACGTCAGCAGTTCTTTCTGCTTCCCACTGAGGCAGGCACTGCAATCAGGGTGGATGGACCAAGCTCTCTCCATGGAAACAGAAAAAGCCTCTCTTCTCCTCAGTCTTTCTCGTACCCCCAGCAGCAGACAGCCCTCAGTAGTGGTCTGGTTTCGTACTGGCCTGGTTGGATATGACACAGGTGGATACTGAGCCCGGTAAAAAAAGCCTTCCTTTATGACCTTCTCAGCTATTCAACATTGTGCTGGATTGCTCAGCCCTGAAGGAAGTTTCTCAGATGGTTTCTAAAAAATTCTCTTTGTTAACTTATTTCCAGTGCTCAGCAGAAACACTTTTTGTCATAGAACACAAAATGTCATTACTTTTCTTTAAGTACGGGGCAAAAAGACAACAGTACTTTGTCATGTAATGGATTGTACCCTGATTTATTTAGGAAGACAAAGCCTTTGCTTTGTTTGCTGTTCTCCCCCTGAAGAGGAGTAGAGGAAAAGTTGGAAATGTCCTTCATCAGACCATGGCAAAAAAATCTTTTGGTCTGACAGGGAAAGTTTTCAGTGTGCTCAGTGGTTCCTCAACTGACCTGTTTTAAAGGAATAAAGACTTTGCTGTTCTCTGAAAATTTATATTCCAACCAGAGAATGCTGGGGTCCTTTGTGAAGAAATACATGCATTATGGAACTTGGACAATCTATCCTTGGCACTGTTTCTCCTGCTGGTTGCTCTTCTCATGCAAAATCAGAGGAAGGAATTTCATTTAATTAAAAAAGTATGATATTGTGATTTAAAATCAGATTGAGCAAATATATTGCCCGTCAAAAATAATTATTTTACATTGAAAGCATATCACCTAGAATGGTATTTAATCATCTAATTAGTGGCATCAGTAGTACAGCGTGCTTCTATGTAATTTGAGAATGGAAAAGATGAGTTCACTCTACTGAAGCTTTGTCTTGTTAAATAGGACTGTGAAAATCTAATTTGGGGGAGACTATTATATATTTGATTGAATTGCTATTGCTTTTGATAGTATGACTTTTGCATTTGTGTATGTTTGACCCTCCACCAGGGCAGTGAATCTGTTCCTGTATGCTGAGCAAATAAGGGCTGAAAGGCATCAGATGTGTTTTACAGTGCGAGTTTAATGCAGTAACAGTTGTCCTTTCTGTGGGCTCAGACTGGAACACTGGAAGTCAATTGGAAGTCTCAGAACCTTGAATGTGTTTTAAAAGATCAATAGAAAAGAATAAATTGTTCTTCATTTCCTAATAGCAGTACCAAATATTTCAGTAGTAAATCATGAATCAGTAGTAAATCATGAATCCTCTCTTCAGGAGGTCCTTGCTTTGCCAGTCTGATTCCTTCTCACCTTACTTTTATGGCTACGGATTTTTTTTCCTCAAGATTCAAGCAGTACTTTGTGGCTCTTACAGACTCCCTGTCTCACTTGTTCAGTTGCTACTTGCCACAGTCTCTGTCTGTCTTAGTTGGTCTCATATTTCCATTTCAGTACATTTAACTTCTCTGTCCTTGTCTTGCTTCCTCGCCTCATTTGCTTCTTTGGGGCTTTCTTGATCTTACTTGGGCCTTTCCAGTTGGTTCACTGCTTGGAACTGAAACAGTTGTCAGTCTGGGATACTTCAGTGCATCACTACAAATCTCTCTTCCCTGGCAGACCTGAAGAACAGCATTCTCCAGTCTTTGATGTGTTAGTGCAGTGGTCCAGCCCCATCGACTCCACCGCTGACAGTGGGCTGGAGGAGGAGCTGCATCTCGATTATTCCTGTTGACAAACTGCTGTTTAGAACATATTGGTTGATCTCTTTGTCCCATATGTCCTTGTAAATCCAGTTTTCTGATTTACATGTTTTCAGTGAAACGTAAGACTAGATTTGGACACCCTCGAGGCTTTCAGACATTGATGGCTGGAAGGTTTCTCCTGGAGTGTCACTCTCTTCACTTAAGGTGATGAAACAGAAATTGATGTTTGAAGGGATGCATTCACTCACTCTCTCGGAGATCTGCCTGGCTGGGTTTGCTGTCTGTTGTGCTGTCTTATTGCTTTGCCTTTGCTCAGAGTTTTTTAGGGAAATCTTTAATCTTTCCTTTGTTACCTGAGGTAGTTGCGATGCAGCAGTCCTGGAAATACCTGAAATGCTGGGGAAAAACCTAGTCCACCTCTGCCCTTTTTCCTGTTTGATTTCCTGCTGTATTTGTTTTGAATGCCATGTTTACCCACACAGTTTTGTATTTGACTTCTGTGTTGTTCTTAAGCTTGTGAGTATTTCTCTTTTTCTGAGAGCGTTGCACACAACTCCTGGTCTTTGTTTATGAAGTGGGCTTGTTAAAAACAGTCAGTTCTGCTACTGAATGGCTAAAATTTAAATCTCTTAGGAAATATTATGTGACATAGAAGTCTCCTAAAATGAAAAGCCCTTTCTGAAAGTCCTTATCTGAGTCAGTATGTCATGGAAAGAATGTATGAAGCTGCAGAGTGAGTAGGATCAGCCCGTACCACGTGCAGCAGGTTTGACCAAAGACAAAATGCCCTGCTTTGTGCAGCCAGTGTGTGATCCTTCACAGGAAGCTCAACACTCAAAATGTGAAGCTCAATTTCAGTTGTAACTTACTCCAAATGAGTCCAATTTACTTCTCAAAATGTAGACTTTGTGAATGCACACTGCCATAATTGCATCCCTTGCTCTCAGATAAGGCATAATGCAACGAGTGAATTAATCTGCTTGTACTGGATGTTGTTGTTTCACTGTGTTTATTTCCCCGTCTGTGCACTCGTCTGCCTTTGGGTACTTTGCTGCCCAGAGAAGAGGCTGAAAAATTCCCTTTTGTTTCCTGAGCTTTCAACCAGATCATGTGATGTGATAGGAAATCTGTTTCTATTGAGACATAATTTAGGCCATCACCATAAAAGTTGGAGATTAAACAAGTATTGATTAACCAACTCCAGCTGACTGTTGATACCACATGTTCCTGGAGATATCAGTCAGTGTGAAGTATATTAGTGACTCCCAGAGCTGAGAGTGGCAAAGATGCATCTGAAATGGGACTAGGTAATTAAACTGTTCATTAAGCATGGCAGATGCGGAGTTCATGACTTGATTTGCCATCTGCTTTGTTTTGTAATCAGTAAAGGTTTAAAATAATGCTGATGGCTTCTCTGTCATACTGGGTACTGCATTATGTTTTTTCTTAGGAGGTAGATAGATGATTTTAAAGCTCAAGGAAGGATCTTAGAGTTCTGAGGGCTCAGCAAAGACGGTGAATTAACCCTTTTCCTAGGATGTGTAAAAAATCAGCTGTAAATATTGCAGTCAGTATTGCACTCAGAGGCTGGAAAAAGAGCCACCCTGGCAAAGAGATCCTTGTGACAGACCTTCTTTTGGGTATGATACCTGTGCTCTGCTCTGCATCCAGGTAGCACACTGGCTTTGGGGCAGAGCAGAGCCTCTCCTCTGGGTTGTGAGCAGTGTGGAATGATTTCCCTGGCTGTTATGATACTTCTTCCTTCCTTCAATCCACTTCATGACTCTGTGTATGTCATTTCAGCAGTGCTGCTGCTCGTGCATCACCAGCTGTGCTGCTGCTCTACACATGACTGTTAGCTGCTGTCAGCCTGGCCCTTGCCAAGCCTTTCCCTCTGCTCACCGTGCCTCCCCTTCATAGGTTTTTATAAACTCATGGAAGTTATATTCTTTTTATGCCTGCAAATAAATACATTTTAAAGCAATTCCACTTCTCCCTCTTCAGAGATTCAGCAAGGCAAGTTTTGTGAGCTGAAGTAGTGCTTGCTTACACCATCTTGCATGTCTAAGAAGAGGGAGACAGGACTCTGTGTTTGAAGGAGACTCAGCAGCCTTTTAGATTGACCACAGGTTTCTCTAATTTCAACTTGATTAAGTTAATCAGTTAAATAGTTTCAGCAGAAAGGTGCTTGGTAGTTAGGGGTGGAGGAGGATAAGAGCAGAAGAAGACAGAAGATCATTAACAGCTGTGGGACAGAGGGAAAGAGGTGATTGCTGCCTGTGGAGTGCTGGGACTTGGAGCAGGTTGCTGCTGAATTGTAATTTTTAGTAGTCAGTAGCATCATCAATTTTAATTCCCAGACTCCTCTTGCAGGGTGCCTTTTTTAAAGGATGAGGACCAACAGGTCAGAGATGAGGTAGGTGCTTTTATGAATAATCTCCTCCCCTGCAAGCTGGTTTTAGATTGATCCCAAGTTCAGTCTCATGCAAGGTGGTTGTTGGGCTTTGTGTTTGTGGTTTTCACAGGAGTGTCTGGATTGCTGGATAAAGCATACTGAGTTTTTTGCCTTCCATATCTGATGCTTTCTAGGATCTGTTGACCTAATCTCAGAGTCTGAGTGATTTTTCTCCTTTATCTGTACCCTCTAATTTGTCTGTTTTGGAGTTTTTTATTTAGCTTCTAATGGAATGGTCTAACTCTAGTTTTCATGGAAATTGCTACAGGAAATACCAAAGAAAAGTATGGTACAGCATGGTCTTGACTGTACAATGCAAGTCACTCAGCCCAGCACCTAGAGAAGCACAGCAGTGTTGGTGGCTTCACCCTGGCCTTGCCATGAACCAGCCATAGTATTTATTGAAATGGTTTCATCTGCTGCACTGCCCTTTTTGTGGCTTTTGTAGCTTCCTGAGCAGAATCCCACAAAGTGGCAATTTTTGCAGAGATTGGTACAATGACAAACTAACTCTGTGCTGATTTATACTTGATGCTTTCTTATATTCATTACAAGATCTTATTTGCATGCTTGACATTTTAAAATTCTGTGTTTGGAATGTGTTATTTATTTTGAGACCTTTATTAAGCAACCTCAATCTAAGGGTTTAATTGTTACTGATAGCTAAGAGTATAATTACCTCAGTAAAATATCATGGCTATATTAAGCAAATGGCAATTGTCTTCCAGAATAAAATGAGTACAAGCCATTTTCCTTTGAAACAGGTTGTTCCACAGGGCCTGCTAATATCATTTGCTAACACAATTGCAGAATCTCTCAATAAAGAATGAATAAGGAGGGCTAAAATCGATGTGTTTGGAGAAGAGGCTGGCTGTAGTAGTTTCAAAACAGTGCACAAAGACCATTTGGGAGGAGGAAGTATCTTTAAACTAAACCAGAAAATGTTACTGGTTCTCTAGTGAGATTTGCAGATTTCTGGAAGGCAGGAGAGTGTGTGTTTGCTGGTGATGGCTCCCAGAGCAGTGCATGCTTTTCTTTTGCTTTGTTTTCTCTTTTGACATTGTTCCTTACTTGGCCTGATTTGGTCATAGGTTTATTACTCACTTGTTTGTACTCAGTGCAGAGTTGTTGAGTTCTCACTTGTTTATCCTGCTCCAAAATGGCTTTTCAAAGCCCAAGAGTTCCCTTAGTTTCTGACTTGTCAGTCTATATCTGTCGAGGGAATCTGGTTCTGAGATGCTGGAGCTTGTTTAGGGGCTGTGGGCACTGCAGATGTTTGGGAGCGAGTCTGCCCTCGCCTTCTCGCTTTCCACTGCATCCTCTCTAGTGAGAGCTTTTGCTCTTGGGCTGTTGCCCTAATTCTTCATAGCTAGGGGATAAATTTGCCTTTTCACTGACTTTGGATATTCTACTTTGAGTACCTGTGTGGGTGCCTGTAGGAATTTGTCCCACGGAGGATGAAGGTGGTGTGCTTTGTTACAGTAGAGCTTCATCACCTGAGGGCTCTCAATGTGGAATTGCTGAGTGTTAGTTCAAATGACCAGCCTGGAGGCAGAAGATGAATTGATTCATGGGCCTTGCTTCCTCCTCCCTTTTAGAAGCATAAAAGAGCTCATAAAAATTATCTTAACAATTTTCTGGGAATCGGTTTTGTGTAATTCTTTCCCTTGCCTTATTATGTATCTGGTAAACCTTGTAATGATAAAAATATGGAGTTCATTATTATCTTTATATCTGATGTTTTTGAGGTGGAGGCACAAGGACAGCCTCTGTATTCTATTGATGTTATGTCTGACATAATTTCTATTTAAGCAGAATGTTTAGAGAGTTTTTTAAAATTTTATAACAATTCAGAATATGAAGCAAAGTTAAAAGTTATGTGTTATTTTATGAGGTATTTGTGAAGAGCAATAGAAATGTGATTTTTTTTTTCCCCCCCCGAATACTGACTGGCTTCTGCTTTGTTCTGCCACCACTAGATATTAATGCTCAATGCTAAGAGGTTATATTATGAAAATTAGAAATATACCCATAAAAGAATTTATATGACCTTCAGTTCTCATATTTCTCCGAGAGAAAGGGCTGTAGGACTTCTAAAGGTAAAATATTCAATAAAAAGAAATTAGGTTAATCCAATGTTATGGCTGAGAATTTAAACTCACCCAGGTCAGGTAATTCAAAGTTATAGTTCCCTTGATGCGTGTGCTGTAACATTTATTCCTTAGCTCCTCAGCTCTGAATTATGAAGGATGGTTGAGCGGGTCTGGCAGAGAAGCAGGCGGGAAGATGGATGGGTGGAATGAGGGAGTTATTGTTGGGGGAAGTCGGGCAGAACAAACCTCACTGCTGTGCCTCACAAACGAGGGAAGGGGGACAGCAAGAGGGGGCTCAGAGAGGTGGCTGGGCATGGGCTTGGGCAGCATCCAAGGACAGGGAAGGGGCATAGGATTTCTGAACAGCAGGCTCTGAAATACCAGCAAGGATAAGCTACAGAAAAGGGGGTTTTTTTGTGGTTTTTTGTTGTTTTTTTTTTTATTTCTTTTTTCCTCAAATACTTACGGTTTGAAGGCATTAATATCAGTGCCTCTTAGAGTGGTGGTATTGCCACAGGAACTGCAGCTTTGAATTTCTGACTTCTCTCTGTTTTAATTCTCAGCCATAAAACTGGATTAACTGGGTTTGCTTCAAGTTGAATTGCAGTGGATTTTTTTAAAGGATAGGAGAGAGAGATAATTAAGTAATTGCACAGTAGCTTATTTCAACATGTGATGTGAGCCTCTGGTAAGAACAGCTGCACTACTCAGACACCAGCCAGAGCATCCTTTCAAATGAAGCCCCAAAATCTTTAGAAAACTGAAGGACTATCTGGAGAATTAAGGAGTTTTGGATTACTTCTGGCACAGGATCGTGCAGTACGGACTGTTTTGTTCAGTGTGTGTTCACAACATCTCAGGTCAAGCATTGCTTAAATTGATGAATATATTAGAAGTCAAATGAGGTTTTACAAAGCATCATGGAAATGGTCTCTGACCCATGATTTGTTGCATTGAGGAGAAATGTACTGTTCCCTCTTTTATGAACACATTTGCTTAGGTAGTATTTCAGATAGAGTCATCAACATTTATTTAGTAGAAACGATAGAAAATTTGAAGAATTGGTCTAGTTTCAGTTAATGAATTCTGACTGATGTAATGAGATTATTATACTACATGTTTCTCAATATACAGAACAGCTGCTGGGGTTTTTTAGTGTTTTATGGGGCATCTAGACCAGAACCAGTGAAGAATATTAACCATAAAATTGCCTCTTTGGGTGGAACCAGTTTGGGACAGTGGGGGAACTAAGGTTTAATTTTCTGTCTGTCTGAATCCAGGGGTTCAGGATTTCCCTAGAAAATTCACTGCCTTTTTGAAGTCAAGAATTTGGAAAGGGATCAACAGGTAAAGTGTGAGCATGAGCCAGGAAAAGAAGATAAGCTTTTTACATCAAGATGATGTTGAACTTTCTTCCTGTTGGGAGGAGGAGATCTCTTTGCACCAAAGTTTTAGTTTGTAGAGGTTGTGTGCAGGAAGGTCCTACAACCCTGCAGGGCATCCAAGCTGCTTGTTAAGTACAGGGAAGCACAACCAGAGCAATGTTTCAATATGTCTGTCTGTGTCTGCATCTCCTTTACTCTCCTGGGGTAGTGAAGTCCAAGGATTCCGGTGGGTGTGTTCCTTTGCTTGCCATTGTGTTGGGTCTGTAGAAAGTGCAATGGGCTTATTCCAGTGCTGGATCATCCCACGTGCTTGCTCCTGTGGCAACACTGGGGAAAGCAGAGACTCCACCCTACTTGGTCTTCTAGTCCATGTTGCTTTGGGTGCCACGAGACTGTGTGTAAGGAATTGAGACAAAGTCGTTAAAGTGAAAGTAGTTGAAGAGAGGAGCGTTTTTAAACTGATCACTTTGCTGCAAGCTTTTGAGAAGGTTTGTGCTGATCTCGTGCCTGGGAGCTGCAGACACCTGGGGGGCTGGGTTTGACATCAGTGGCAAATGTTTTACACAGAAAAATTTGTATTCTGCTAGTGCCAGCCCGTGCTGTAACTGCAGGGTCTGTTGTTTTGCTGCAGCTGAATACTCTTCCCCCACCCCTTTGCTCCCCCTGAGACGTGAGCACAGCTTCCCCTGTTGGGTTATCTCCACCCCACCGATGGCACTTCTGGAGCTCACATCTGCCTGTAAGGAGCTGTAAAATCTAAATATAGAAAGAAATGGGTGACAGGACTTGGGGCTCACTGTCCTTGTGTGCATTTAAAGGAGAGCAGCAGGTCCTAGGGAAAGCTTTGACCTACTTGACTGCATAGCACATAGGTTTGGAGTGAGGTGCATGGGCTATGCCTGAAGTCTCCATGGGGCAGAGCCAAGACCTCATTCCCCTTTCAGGGATAGGAACTGCTCTTACTTCCTTTCTCCCTTTGAGCACGTGATTAAATAAAGATAAGCATGGATGAAAAGTAATATTTCTTTCAGACCATGCACACAGCACAGAATCATGTGCTTCTACAGGGCATGTGCAAAATGATTTTCCAAAATGGGTGTGTAGTTCTCAAAATGATTTAGTGCCTGAATTAGCAATTTAGGCAATGTGACTCTTCTCAGTTGCTGTTTTTTCAGACACGTACATAAGCTGCAGGAGTTTTATGTTTTATGCTTGTAACAGTAGTTCTACTCTGTAAATAGCATTTTCAGTTTTGCAGATAAGGAAATGCTTTCTGGCTTTAATAAATTAATTTTCTGTCAATAACAAACTACCTTTGGAGACCAAGTTTCTAGGTTGACATTTCTATTGTATTAATTACAAAAGAGGAGAAGCTGTGCTTGTTTTGTCATTGGGAAATGCCATTTACCAAGTTATTGGAAAGCTGACCTTGTCAGAAGTGTTATTGCATTATCCCTCGGTGAGGGCCACCACAACTGAGTGACAAGAAAAAAATGCAGAAAGAGAAAAGCAATTTCAGGAGATATAATGAAATCAAAACAAAATGCCTCTTTTATCCCTTTCCAACATGAAGATCTTTATTAAGATAGTATATTGTAAGAGTTTGATGCTGGGGGGGAAAAAAGCTTGTGAACCACTCTGGGTTGTTTTTTAAAAATGAAAATCACCATACAAGAGAATTTTTGACCTTTTGCATGAAATGAACATGAACAAGTGGCTGTACTTACTACAGTGACATCTCTCCCACTCCCTGTTTTAACCACTGTATCCCTGACCATCATCCTTCTCTTACTCATTCTACACATGAGGCTGTGGAGGCTGGGGGTAACCTGTGCCACCTCAGTGCTTGGAGGGTCTCCCTGAAAGCAATTTATTTCCCACCTCCAGTTCACTCTGCAGTGCCTTAAGTAAATCTCAGCTCTTCTGTTTGCTTCTAGCAAAATGCCAAGCAAATAATCTGTTTGTTTTCTCCTTTCCCTCCCAGTTTAAAGCCAAAAAGCTATTCGTTTTCTCAGAGCCATTCCTTGTTCTCCCTAAACACTGAGGGACGGCAGCAGCCGCACGTTCCTCCTGCTCTGCCTCAGTGTCCCATCCAGGCACAGCTTTGCTGAGCAGCCCAGGTGATTTGCCTTCTGCAAGGACCTGCCTGCTTTCATGTACCTCTAAACAACCCTCTCCACTCCTGGGCAGGCAAGTACCACTCAGCTTAGTGGCCATTTCTTCCCTGAACGTGTGTTCTGTAGCAGCAGAGTGAGTGATTGTGCTCATCCCTGTGCTTTCTCCCTGTGGTGGAACCATCACAGAGGTGCAGGTCCCGAGAAGCTCTGTGAGTGGTTCATAATGGAGCATGTTCATCACACTTTAAAAGCTTGAAATGGAATCTTTTCTACCAAAGAAGTTATTAAAACAACTCCAGAAAGCTCTTTAACCCACCCCTGTGTGAGCCAACGTGTTTCTTATGTAATATCTATGCACACGAGTTTGTCATGTGTGGTGTTAACCTGGGGCTATGTTTGTAGCCATTGTGTTCCAATATTGGCTTTCTACTTGCGTAAAAGAGAAGAAAAAAACCTTGCTGAATCCCTTGAAAATACCCTAAATAGGATCCTGAGCAGCTGTAAATAATAGCCAGGTTTATAGCTTAACTCTCTAGAGGTACACGCAGGCGGAAGGATGTGAAACATAAGTTCTGAATGTGATGTTTTCCTTCAGATAACACATGTAAAACAGAAATCCAGAAGTAATTAAATGTGCACACCTTCCCTGCCTCGCTTTCCTCTCTGCCTGGACATGGATTGGTGACTTCTGAGGTTCTGAAGCTCCTTCTGCTCCAGTTGTTGGTGCATCTTCTGCATCGAGTCTTGTGCTCTGTTGGGGTTCACTCCCTAACATTAGAAATTTTTGATCCCTGCAAGGGACCAGCTCCAGTTGACTCCTCTAAATCTGCATCCTATAAAAAATGCTGTGACTTTCTCAAGAGGTCTTATTACATTTCACCTACCTAGGGTGAGTTTGGGGTTTTCTTTGTCAGTGTTTATGTTCTCACTACTTCTCCCTCTGCAGAGGGACTAGTTTTCCTTCAAGAAGAGGGAGCAGGGATGTGGAATTGTTGCCCCTCATCAAACAGCAGTTACACAGGTTTAGTTTTAATGTCAAACTGCTCCACTGAAGGAACTGGATCTCTGAACTGCAGGTAAAATATCTATGTAGACATTTCCAGTTGAATTATCAGTAAGAGCAGATAAAGGACTTCCTGCTGACCCTGGCTGGTGGGCAGGGGGTCATACTTTGCTTTATGGACAATTTGCTGTATTTTGGATGGTCCTCAGCTGACAGAACCTGCAAGCTGTTCCTGCTCTGCTGGGATTCTGCCCATGGTTCTGCTTCCACTGGATGAGGGGATGCCCAACAATCTGCATCAAAAGTTTTGATTTGTTATTAACTTTTAATATGCTATAAGAAAGACTAATAAAATTAAATGTAAATTAGAAAGTTCACATTCTTCAGGCAAATACAACTTAAGAAAAATGGTATCTTCTCATTTTGCTGCATTTTTAAGGTGTAACAAGCACAGTTGCTGCTCTCCCCAGGGACAGCTTTGGGACTTACAAGGTTTATTCATCCAGACCAGTGAGTTCTTTTTCTTGGCAATTCTTTTGCCCAGGAAGTAGTGATAAGAAACTCTGAGGGGAGGAACCTTGATACATTGCTTGTCCTTTCTCTTTTTTGTCTTGGGACTCAGTCTGGAGGTAAATGTGTTATAAATATCTGACTATTAATGCTTGGTAGACTTATGAGAGCTGTTAACAACTAATGAAGGTTAAATGCTGTCTATTTTGGGAACCTGAATGACACTGTCACTCATATTTATTAGTACTCGATATTTAGAGCTGCTGTATTCCTTCTGTCATTGCTGTGGGGTGGAGAAGCACTGTTACCTCAGTTATGAAAGAGGATGGGGAACAGAAATGCCTGAATAGAAGGGCTGAAGACCTGAGCCCAAGTCAAACAGGAACACTGTGAGAAAGCTGTTAAATCTTTATTGTATCTCCTTCAGAGAATATTTGTGTTTTTATGAAGTCCCACAGTGCAGACTGCAGGTTTTTGTGCCTTACCTCTGTGACAATGACCTTCCTTCAGGTAGCAAGTCCTCTGCTGTAGCACGTGCGTGTGTGTTCCGTGACACCGCCTGCTCCACTGTGTTAGCATCAGCATTTCACTGATTTTCTACATCTGCAGAGTCTTGTCATACCCTGGAAGCATCTGGTATCATTTTGGTGAACCTGTATTAGTACAAGGATCTGATTTTTTTTTTCCTGAAGCTGAAGTGCTTTTATTTGTGGAAGTTGTGGCCTGGTTTATAGGCACAGGCTGGAGTCCCTTCCCTCCTCTCTGCATGCTGTGCCTGGCCTGCATGTCCATAAGGATGTCATAGCTTTGAAGGGTGTCCAAGTCAAATCCCAAGGAGATTATGGTGTAAAACCTGCTTTTGTGCACACTGCTTGAAATCTGATTTTTTTTTCCTTCCCCTTTACATTAACTTGTGTTTGTGTGTGATTTTGCTCAGGCTGTTTATCAGTCTTTGCTCTTTCCTCATTATTAATATTTTTAAGTTCTTCAGAATGCCTCACCCTTGTCTCTAGACTCTACTGACATTAATATTTTATGTTGTCATTTCACATCTTGCTGTTTGCCCCTGTGTTCCACTACACTAATAATGATACTGAAGGAAACTTCTGGCTCTGATTCCCAGTGCAGCCTCCTGCTTTCCATGGCAAGGAGGGATGTTGTGCTCCTCCATCAGCCAGCTCTTACCAACAGGTATTTGGCTCTCACATAATGATTAAAACCCGGGGATGCTCTGTCATTTATACAGGCTTTCAAACCTTGAGTTCACTGGTTCGCTCTCCTGTGAGTTCTCAAAGAATCATTAACTGGTTCAGTTTAAATTACTTTCACAAAAGCTTAGGCTTATCTATCTCTATTTTATCTTGTTACACTCAACTAAAAAAGATGCTTTGAGTTCTGAACCTTCTCAACTAATTTTCTCAATGTTCAGGTGAAACTTCCTTGCCAATGACTCTAATTTCCCAGAACAACCTTATCTCCTCTTTCAAAACAGATAGGAGGATGTCTGCTGCCTGGTATCTCCAATACAAAAGCCATTTTTAATGATAAATCATTCTATTCCTTTTGTCTGTTAACACCTTTGTTATTTTGGTCTTGGATGAATATCCAGCTTTGAGATTATTATTATATCTTCTTAGTGCAGTTTAATTTCTTGAAGAATTTAACTGCCTTTATCAGTCCTCTGGTTAAAATATCTCAGGTCTCTGGTTAAAATACAGCAACTATGATGATTCTTTTCTGAGTCTGTATCTTTGCTGGGTGAGAGTCAGAATGTGCAACTACAGTCACTTGTGCTTCTGACAGACTCAAAGAATTACCCTGTGCACACAGCTTGGTTTGGGGTTTTATGTTTTCAGTGTGATGAAATTTTTTGCCTTTAAAATACAAATTAATATTATTGCTGTGACCTTTGCTTACTTGAAATTCTCCATTATGTTTTACATGTCTATGACCTTTTCTTACTTTATGCAAGCATCCTGACTTGCAGTGTTTTGATGTTTGTATTTATTTTCATCTTTATGAAACTGGTAATGTAAAAAAAAAATCTACAGAGATCAGTAGGTTTATTTTCTTTCAAATTTTGGTAAAGATATGAGATAGTCTTGCAAGTTCATATATTGCAAGTAGCAATTTCTGAACTGCTCGTTTTCTTCTCCCTGTATGAGTATCTGAATAGCCCTTGGGATTTAACAGTGTGGCAATGAGCAAACAAATTACTGTATTCCCAGGCAAAGAAAAGTGTAACTGGATCACAGCTGCTGTCACTCCTGTCTGTCTTGAAGATGAATCAGCCTGCTGAAATGTGCAGCTGTGGGCAGTCTATGGAGCTGGGTGGTCTTGTTCTCTGGGATCAGATGGATATTTCAAATCTGTTATACCTTATTTGGAGTATTATTTTGTGGATTTCCCCCCCTCCCTTTCTTGCCTCTTTAAAAATTATAATTAAATTTTATTTATTTAATTATGATTGGTGGCTGCATACTTATTTAAAATGAAGCCATCAGCTGTCAGATAAACTGTGAGGCCACAGTTCAGACATTATCCATGCCAGGTATTCTTACCAGATGGCCAAAGTGCAATCTTTTAACTAGTCAAGGATGTGATTATAATGCTTTTATGAACTTATTCCAGTTTCACCTTTTATTTGTCTTCATTGCTGTTAAGGGCACTTACCATGGTGTTTCTCTACTGGAAAATTTAGATCAGATTAGAACATGACTTCTCAGAGCTGCGGGAAGTAGCGCATAGTTTAAAGAGGATTAGTGATCAGTATGTATAAGGACTAGTCTGTGTAAGGTAAATCTTAGAAGGAGCACCTTCATCTTAAGTAATTTATGTGTCAGTAGAGATTTCCTTCTTTTTTCAGCTGGAATCTCTCATGTTAAAGGTCATTTTATTGAAATTTGTACTTATGTATTCATAAAAGCACGTGTTGTCCTGAGCGTTATCAGTCACCAAGATTTGAGGTTGCCATGCTGGATATTTTCTGCATGTTTTAGCACTGGAATATGGTATGATTAATAAAGTGAGATATCTGCTCTTGATATTAAAGCATTAATAAAATTAAGGAGGTGGAATTGTGATGACATATGGTCTTCATACTTAATGAGGTTCAACTGGCAGGAGAAGATGAAGTTATAGGAATGGGAGAACTAATTGATGGGCTTGGGGAAGCAGATCTGTAGATAGCTATGGGCTGATGCTGTATAACCAGTTTTCCTTGCTTAGTGGCATACTTGTGATCTAGGCACCTTTTGGTTATTCCTGCATCTGTATTCTTTAAGTTCTCTGGGAATAAGAGATTTGGGAAGTTACAGTTTTGTATTTATGCATTATTTTGATTTATATTTTTTAAAATATGTGGAAATCTAGGCTGAAAATGATGGGGGGAACCTGAGTGTGGCAGGTAGATATTTATACCTTTGACATATCTTTGGGTCTCCGACTTGGCCTTAGCTATTCCTGCATGATAAAAACTGAAGGTTTGCCTTATAGAAGCATCACTTCTACATTGTCCTAATTTTTCAACCTTACTTGCCTTTTATATCACCTCATCAGGTAGATTTTGAGGGGTTTTATGCATTACTGCCTATTTATCTTGTATTGGTTTGGAGCTCTTAGCAGGGGAACAGGCTGCTGATGTAATTCCCTCCGATATCCCCCCTGCTCTCTGGGCTCTTTGTGTGGGTTGCTCTGGGCTGTAGCCAGGGCTACCTCTGATTTACCTGTTGCACACTCAGGAGTTCTGCTGTTCCCTCCTTCAGCTCCAAATAAATCCAGGGCACTGAGAGCTGGCACCCTGCTTTTCTGGCTGGTGCATCCTCTTAATCTGCTCCCAGTCACCCTGCAGGGAGCTCAGTCTTAGTTCAGCTCTCTGGGGAATCCTGCAGGTCAGTTCTCTGAGACATAAATGTCCTCAAAGTGGTCACTGGCACGGCTGAAACCAGTGACCTTTCTGGGAGAATTGTACCTGCTCCCATCAACCAGCAGGATAACGCTTCGAGAGCTAAATCTAAACCTGCTAGGTAAGAGTTATTTGACAATCTTGTATTGCCAAAGACTGTGGTGCTGAATCTCCTTCCATTTATAGTTAATTTTTTTTTCCCCCACCAAAATTTGTTTGAAATTTCCTGTAACAGAGGATTGAGTAACACTTGTCACATTTGGAAGATGTAAATCGTTGAGGAATGATTTCAGCTCACTCCTCTATAGTCTTGCCAGCCGTTTTGCCATTCAAGATTTGAAGGACTGGATGCTGCTGTGGAGTCGTTCCACCAGGTTTTCTAACAAGGAAATTGCTTTGCTCTTCAGCCTCGAGGATTTTGTGTTTGCTCCAGGCTGAGAAAACGTGGGCCAGAGGGCACAGAGGTACATCCCCTGTGGTGTCAGGAGCTGGAGGATGTGTGTTTGTGGATATGAGTGTGTGTGAGCCCTGGCAGCTCACCCTGGCCGGGGGACTGGCTGTCAGACGGGTGTGAAGTGCTGTGTCTTGCTTGTGGCATCTCTTTGTTTCCCATCCAGAGTCAGACTAATGACAGCTCTGATAATGCCAGATGGCAGTCACCAGTCATCATTTAATAGCAGAAAAATGCCTAAATATTGTCTCCAAAATTGGTTTGTTCATTCTTTCTCCTCGTTCCAGCCTGGCAGTGATCTGCAGGCAGCACTTAGGGACCTCCTCAGAAGATCTCGTGTAGAAAACTGTCAGAACAGATTGCTGTATGGATTTTCAGAGGATTAAAGTTAATTAAAGAGCTCTTCCTTGCTTTCATTTCCTTGTATCTGCCAGCTATTTACATGCTAATATAGGGTCTTCCAGGGAGAACAGGACAAGTGTCAGCATTGGGCATGTTATCACACATGGAGACAGTAGAAAATAATGAGATGAGCAATATATATATATATGTGTGTATGTGTGTGTGTAGCTTGACAACTGAAAGTCAGCAGCACAGCTTTTTGCATATCTTCAGTAGTGTGTGATCTTACTGAATATAATTCACTCCATTACATCTCACACTGCATAATTTAATACTTCATCATTCACTATAGTTTCTTTACATAAGGAGTTCTGTAAACCGACAGATTTAAGTTTGTTTGTGTGTTTTTTGTTTTTTTGTCTGCCTTGTCTTAAAGAGGAAACTTCTTTCCTGCAGAAGTAATGACTAGTTTTACTAGGAGTACAAACCTGGGAGCAGAGATTTTGGTGAGGACTGGCTTCTACTCTTGCCTGCTCTTGGAAAGATTAAGCAGAGTAGATGCTCAGCATGGAAGCAAACTGAGAGTGGATGTAATATTTTTCTGCTCCAGTTGCATTATTATTTGCCCATTCCATTTTCACATTATTTCAGAGGATTATTTTCTCCTGTAATTTTTCAATATCTTTCATTTTAACACTTTATTAAAACTGCTACATAACAGATGAAATAAAATTGATCTCAGGTTACACTTCAAGAGGGAGTTTAATGCTTTAGGAAAATGAGAAGCCTTGCTGTCTGCATTTTTAAACAAAACTATCAAAACCATCTGTATTGTTGAGCATAGGTAAAGTTTTTTCAGATGCAGAAGGCAGTCCACATGGTTTGAGGGTGCTGAAGGTAATTAAGCTTCTAAGGACCAAAGGCAGTCAAAGACAGATTTGTTTCCTGAGCTTTTTGTTCCCTGATGTGCAGGTGAAATACAAAGTGAGCAGCTTAGCAAAACCAGCTCTTACCAGGGGCTGCTGTTGAAGCCAGAGTCCTTGTGTTCCATGTGACCTTTGTGAAACAGCTCTTTGGCATTAGTCTCTCTCTTAATTTTAGCCTTTTGTGGTTTTCCAAGTGGAAAACATGATGGTCTTACTCTAAGGTATCAAGTGGCTGTTCTTTGGCCTTAAAAATCAACATGACATTTTGTGGAAGAGTAAAAAGATGAGGGGAAGGGAAATTCCTTTTGGGAACTCTAGTTGAGAGCAGCCGGGGGGAGGAGGTCACCCACACTGAAAAGTCATGACTGATCCCTTGCTTGCTCGTGCCTTTGCAGCACAGATTCCTTAACAGATGCTCTGAAAGGGATGTCAGGCCAGAGATACCCTGGGATTTTGTTGTTTGAGGTTTTTCTCTTGTACTTGATATTCCAAATGCTCTCTTTAGCCAGCCTGGTGGGGCTGACCAAGATGAAATGCTGCTGTGCAATAAGCCTGGGGCTGAATTTGTCCCTGTTGTGGTTCTCTGAATGTCATCTAAGCTACACCAGGGAAAAGCTGTCCCTGGAGTCTGGATAGATGTTGCTAGACTTGTTACCCAGGCCTGTGCAGGTCTGAATAAGTTGTTGTGTTGTTCTTGATTCCCCAAACCAGAGGAAACCAGTACTGTTTGAGTATCTCTGCTGCCTAAATCCTGTTGCTAAGTGTGGCTGGGGGAGTGTGATAGGACTGCCAGCAGAAAAGCCAGTGAGCACTCAGAATTTATGGAATATGGGGACACACATGGAGCAGGTGCACTTTGTAGTGTCCCTGTCTGGGCTGCCTGCCCCTGGCAGGGCCAACACAACGTTGCTTGCAGGACCTCTGACAAGTGGAAATGAAAACTGATGCTTAAAAAATATAGTGTTTTAATTTATAAGGCTCATGTCTCTTACACAAGTGGGAAGACCCCTGATGTTTATGTGTTCAATATTGGTTTTGGGCAAATATTGCCCTTTGACCAAGACTTTGGAAATATTTTCAGTAGCCACTCTTAGAAATCTTAAATAAGCTCTTTTTAAAAAAGGAGTAAACTCTCAGCCTTTGGAGACTCGTCTCTTTTAGGTATCTTGTGTTAAATACCCACATTTTTTCCTTCCTGTGTATTTCTCATTCTTTACCTGGTGCAGCCTGTGGCCTGTTAGAGTGGATGGATGCTATGGAGGAACTTCAAAAGGATATGTAGCTGCACTGGGATCTGCTACTGCTTTAAGGAAATGGGAAATTTTCACACTTGACAATGTAACATGAACAGCAAACTTTTTTTTTGGATGTTGCTAAGTGCTTGTTTTTACCACCCTCCTGAGGTCTAAGCTCATACAAAACCTCAGACCTTCAGTCATATCCAGTGAAACTTTTGGGTTTTTTTAAGTGAAGTTTAATTTTTCATCAGTCTACCAATATTTTTCTATAGCACATCTGAGAGATTTTACTCAAATTAAAAAGCAAAAATGCACAGAAAGTGTGTGAGAAAAATTAGAAACCCGATCAAAAGCACTTCAGCCAAAAAGGGGGATTTATTTAATAGGTCCCATGTGATTGAGAACATAGGTATTTTCAGTGATGATGACAAGTTAAGGTTTAATGTTTTTCACAGGCAATGCAATTTAATAGAAAAGAATTGAGAAGAAAAAGTATTTTTTCAGTTTTTCAGGTATTTACTTGCGTATTTTGCTACTTTATACCATAGCCCTTTCCTGGGACCTGTAAATTTGTGGATCTCTGAGATATTTAGCTCCATACAATTCCTTGCTGCTGGGAGGAGAACATAAATCTTTTTTGAGAACTAAAATTTTCCAGTGCTGATGTGTCTGATTTGTGGGTCACAGGCCCTTCGTTCTGCGTCCTCACCTTCAGACGTTGTGATTCTTGGTGATGTATGTGGAGATTGGGAGCAGAACATAATTTTATATATACAGATGAAAAGAAGAGTTTCAAATAACGAAGAAAGAATTTTATGTCAGTAGGGTGGGGTTTTTTTAATCAAAATTTTATGTTATTTTGATTTCTGGAACTTAAATAGAGCAAACCAGACATCACAGCAAGGATCCTGATACAAAAATTAGATTTTTGGGTTTAATTTTTGGGTGTCATCCCTCAAGATAGGAAGCAAAGAAGCAAACTAGAGCAGTGAACAACATGAATATTTTGGAAGCAGCATTTTTTTCTATGTGCTACCATCTGTTGATGACCTATGCACAGGAAAGGATTCATTTCCCAAAGTCACAGGGTTAATTACCTGATGAGATGTGCTAAGAAAGCTGTGAAATACAAGGTAAAGTAAATCCTGATGTTTGAGAGAGCTTTCTAGCCTTTTTTTTTTTTTTTTAATTCCCTCTTGGAAACTTTTATATAGTGGTTGAATGCAGTTGCTGACAGTAGTAGTATTGTGGGGGAAGAAGTGATGCACAGTACTTGTCTTATACGAAAATATATTACAAATAAAAATTAGCAAATTAAAGCACTGAAGAGCTGTGGTTCATTAGCACAGTGTTTTCTGAGCATTAGCTTTCTGAGTGGTTCTGATGATGGAAAAGAGAGGTTATAAGTTCTGTCCTTGCATCCCTGAATGTTGCAGAGGAAGCCCAGATGCTCTCAGCATCTTTCCCATTAATGTATTTTCCTGTCTTCAGCGCAAATGAACCCCAGATATGTGATAGCTCTTAATACATTTTGAACCTCTCTCCCATAATTAACTTCTGACGGACTAAAACGAGGCCATGGGGGTTATGGATTTGAAGAGACTTCTCAACAGGTTTTGAAAACGATACATAGAAATCTTTCTGCCATTCACATGATTAAGCTTAATTATTTTGAATTAATTATAAGGTCTTGAGTATGGATATGTAACAAGCTTTATGTTGTCCCTCAGCAACAGCACCTTTTTAAAGCCCTCTTCAGTCAGATCCTAGTGAAGCACGATGTTCCTCTTTTTGCCAGCGTGGCCTGTTCTTGCTTACAAGATGTTGCAGCCTCCCCCTGGTTTCCATCAGAGCAGCTCCCATCCTATCACCAGAGAAAGCTTGATGACACTAAAGCCTCTTGCTCAGTCAAAAAGCTGCGTGTTGGCTTCAGATCAACCCTTCCAACCCTGTGAAGTTTAAACAAAACCTGCCTGCTCTTCCTATCCTCTCTATCACCACCAACCTTCCCACTTCATAGGATCACAAGGTCGTTTGGGTTGGAAGGGACCTTAAAGCTCATCTCGTGTCAACCTCCCTGGCATAGCCAGGGACACCCTCCAGTTGACCAGGTTGATCAATGCCCCATCCAGCCTGGCCTTGAAACACTTCCATGGATGTCACTGGGGGTGTCACTGATGCAAAGCAGTGACAGTGTTGTTCCCCTGCTGCACGTGAGAGGCTCAGGTTTGGACTGTTAATTAATAATTCCAGTCCTGTGCAATGATTAGTCTGATGACAAGTCAGTCTGTGCAAAAAAACCTCTTGGTAGCCTTTGAAGCAAGCATGCAGAAATATCCTATTTTCAGCTGTACATATTTTTTTCCCAGAATTACTTCACCATGGCACTGCTCTAAATATGTCTTGTGAGATAAGCTTTAAATCCTACTTGGGCAAAGTTTATTAAAAATTAACATTTTCATGGGGAGCTATAAAAAAGAATAGGACCTTCATTAGCTTAAAATCATCCAAAGTACAAAATAATTTTGAATTGCTCTCCACTGGTCCAGACCAGGAAGGCTCTTACTGTCTGCCAGATCTTGAAGCCCAGAAACAGTCAGCATCAATAACATCCAATAAACCACACTGGAAACTGCACCTCTATTCCCAGAGGTCCAAGAAAATGAGCTGCTACCACAGGCTAAACAGCCTGAACTCATTGGAATGGGATATTAGCTGCCATTCCTCTCAGTGGGGAAAACTGGAGTGTTCATTAAACATATAGCCCCAGAATAACTGCTCTGACAGTTCATGGTGGTTGGGAGTGAAATGTCACTGCAGATGATGTAGTTTGATACAGTTTTGCTTTGTGGAAGTTCACACTCGAACCAACTTAACCCATAGGCCGGGTAAAGCTGATTTAGCCTGACAGAGGACGTGTCCCAGTGACAGTCATTCTGATCTCCAACCTTTACAGAAGTTTGAGGGAAATGGACTGACAGTAAAGAGGCTGAAATACAAGAGGGATGAGAAAGGGACTGTACAATGGATCTATGTAGAACATCAATTTTCATTTTCATTTCATTTTCCAGGACAGATGAGGAACACGTCCTTTCCCACATTCCTTTCCTGTTGGGACTGCATATTGCTTGCCTGTACCTCGCAGCATTTAATCTGTTGTGATTCCCTTAAATGCCTGTGTCTCTGTAATACTCACCTTCCCTTGGGCTGCGAGTCACCAGCATGTGTGTCTTTGTGTTAATTTGTCCCAGTTCAGAGGCACAGCATCATTAGTGAGGCGCCACCGCTGCAGTAATTACTGTGGGATTTGGGCACAGCGGTGTGTTCTTGCATCACACTGTACCTTCTCTTTAATCTGCATGGGCCATCTGCTTTATTTCTTAACTAAAAGTTGTTTTGTTTCTGCTTTGGAAGAGTGACTCTGTTGCTCCTAATCTTCTCTGTGTAGAAAACCATTGCAGCCAGGATAAATTACATCCCTGTTTGATAGATCGTGCTCGTTTTTGAAAGATTTCTTTCAGGTCGTGCCCCGTAGTTTTACTGTGTACAAGTTTTTCCTTTCCTTTGTGGCTGCAGGGACAGTCAGGTCAGAATTTTGGTAGGACCACTCTGTAATCTAGAGAACTCTTGACCACTGTAAGTCTGACCAGTCCTGCTGTTGGCTCAGTACTGAAGATTTCCCAATACAGTAAATGACGTTACTGGGCGGTTATCCC
Organism: Neopelma chrysocephalum; assembly: GCF_003984885.1. Taxonomy (NCBI): domain Eukaryota; kingdom Metazoa; phylum Chordata; class Aves; order Passeriformes; family Pipridae; genus Neopelma; species Neopelma chrysocephalum. Next base: position 5,115,068 of record NW_020897722.1, read on the forward strand.
ATGACAACTCTGAGTAATAACCTTTTAAACCCCTATTCAAGTAAGAATTGTGCATTGGGTGACAAAGCACTTTGACTTCTGTCTAAAAGGTCTGTTGTGCCTTTTGCTATTACTTGCCAGATCAAAAATAGTGAGTTGTTGGACTAATCAGGTCAAAGACCTGAGTTTCTCCAAATCTTCTGTGAGGGGCTGTCTTCTCCCCTTATGCCTTTCTCTTCCCAGACTCCTCAATTTGGATCAGTACTTTAGGAGTTGGTTTCCTAAGCTTGGGCAGTCCTCAGGCATAGAAGTAGATTGTTTAAGTGGGGTGGAAGGTTGAGACTGCTGTTAGAGAAAGCTTGCTTTTATTTCCCAGAAAAACTCGTTAATTAGATGATGATTCTGAGAGGTATTTGGTATGGTCAAACTGGACAATTTTTGATGTTTTAGAGGCATTAAAATAAGATTGCAAAATAAGAGCAGTGGGGATCTGACAGCGTGTGTCACCTTCCTGGTCTTTTGGAAGAATTTATAGCCTAGTTTTATCCGAAAGTGGGTTTTGTTGTTGTCATCTTATATGCCTTTTAAAAATGTTCCTGTTGTCAATAAATAAGGTGAGGGCTACAGTGATCCATGCGTCAAAAAATATAAAATGAGAATAATACTTCCTTAGGTCTGTTGGCAATTTATTTTTCTTGTAATGGGAACATTATTTCTGCATGAGCCTATCTGTCCTTACCACTAGAAGTTGGTTCATGCAGTTCTGAGGCAATGAAATAGCAGCATCAAATCAGGCAGTTTGCATCTTGGTTTTGTGAAAAGAATAAAAAAATAACATCATTTCTCTTAAGATGTTTTAAAGTAGAGCAATCATTCAGAAAATGAAAAGATCCTTTGTCTAGGAGGCTCTTCTGTTTCACTCTTTAATCTAAGCAGCTGCCTTTCTCCTTCCCCATGGGAAGTTGTGGTGGGTAAATAACATGGAAATTCATTTGATGATGGAGACATTAGAGGTTGGCATGGACAATTAATTTGTTATTAGACAGAATTAATTTTATTTGATCCTTACATGCTTCTGTTGCTGCATATAAATTCAGCAGCTCAGTGAGTTAGACTGTGAATGCAGCTCTGGTTTTGATGAAGGGCGACTTTTTTGGCAGCTTCTTTCCCCACCTGTGTGTGACACGCAGATTACGGGGAAGCCTTTGCCTTTGTGCTGCTGGAAGTAATTGCTGGGTTTGTGACCTAAAAGTTGTGCTTTTCCCCTTCCAAAACTAAATGCTCGGGATCATCTTTGCTCAGAACTAGTATGAAAATGAAGTTTCTGAAGCTGAGTAGAAGAAAGTGAGGAACTTTTGGCTTGTGAATGTTTGAGTTCCTTTGCTCGTACAAGAGATGGAATGAAGTGTCAGTGGCTACGGGTAGAAGTGTTGACTCTCATCTCCAAAGGGATGATCTCCTCGTAGTGTCACAAAGCAGCAGGTCTGTGTTTTAGCTCAGTTCTAAGCTGCTGAATGACCACAGCCAACTTCATCTTGGGGGGCACCAGTTTTCCCTTCTGGAAGATGGAGATGGTGAAGCTGAACTCCAGTAAGAGGCTGCTTTAAGATTAACTGCTAAAAACTGCAGCATAAAAACCTAAAGGTAGCCCTGCCCTTCTGCTAAGTGGGAGAGTTTCATGAACAAGTTACTTATAACAATGTCCTCATAAGACATCTGCATTTGCATATATTATACTGCATTTTTCCTCCTGCTTCTCTCCTGCCTTAATTGTCTGTGCTCTAGTTTTCCCCAGACTGGAGAGTCTCTTGCTTGTGCTAGATTGGCGAACTAAAGATAAAAGTTTTTGAAAATGAGACCAAGGACAAAAGCAGGGAGGATGTTCAACTCAGAACTGTAAAGGAATATGTGAGAGTGTTAAAAAGAGTACCAAATTCAATTATTTTTGTTAACCAGTGAGATCAGAAGAGGAATCAATTATGTTGTGCAGGTATCTCTCTCTGTGAGCTGCATGGTGATAACTTCAATTGCATTTGCTTTTTAAA